>NC_056526.1:8076411-8270493 GCF_019175285.1 Sceloporus undulatus | reverse complement strand
TTTATTGAGTATTTTATTTACAAAAGTTTACATTCTTCCAACATAATACCAGTATCATATATCATAATAATTTTTGTACCCATGGAAGAAACGTTTTTTATACTTCCCGTTACTAAGCAGCTGTTACATAAAGCTTTACTTGCTCCAATCATTTCCCATTCCCCCATACTTGTTTGTTTATAATGCTGTTAATCTATCTAGTTTATTATTATTATTATTATTATTATTATTATTATATGAACCTATTTCTAAGCGCGTGAAAATTTACATAGTGCTGTACTACAATCTTTTAATTAGCCAGTTCCTGCCCTCAGGCTTACAATCTAAAAAAGACAAACACAAAAGGAGAAGGGAGTGGAGGGGAAGGGGATGAGGGCCAGCAGTACTTCTTTACCTCCGAGGTCTGGACCAAGGGAGAGGGACTGGAGGGAGGGCTTGGGCTTCTTTGGATGGGTAAAACTTCTTCCAGGGAGGCGCCTGGTGGAGTTAGCCTGCCTCTCTAGGAGGATATACATAAAATAACTAATAGCACAAACAGGAAAATGATCAATAAAACAGGCAACAAAAGAACATCAAATAGCAGTGACAGTTTGTCAATGCCTGGGAACGCTCTCAACAGGATGGTCTTCATACTGTTTTGAAGCTGGTTTAAAGAAGTGAGGGTCCTTGCTCATAGGGGGAAGAAGGGTCCAGGAGTGAGGAGGGCGCAAGTGAAAAAGGCGAATCCGAGATGGGGGCAGAGGAAATCCTGGGCTGGGACAGCCGATCTTGACTACCAGAACGGAGGCCCGACTTGGAAGGTGAGGAAAAGAAGGTCTGGATAGTAAGGAGGGGCCAGCCCAATGGGGGGGCTTTAAAACGTCAACAGCAGGAGCTTATACTGAGGCGGAAAGAGAGGGGGAGCCAGTGAAGGGATGCCAACACAGGAGAGATGTGGTCAGAGCGGTGGTCAGATGTGAGTAATGCAGGCAGCTGAATGCTGGACAGAATTAAAGGGCGGAAGTGAGAAAGAGGAAGCCCAGCCAGGAGGATGTTGCAGTAATCAAGTTGTGATACCACTGGGGGCATGGACGCAGGATCTTGGCAGTAGAGACGGATAGATATGGGCATTTGGCAATATTGTATAAGTTTCTTTCATTGCAAGTATCATTTTGCCATTCTCTATGTGTGGGGAGTAAAAGTAATTTCCAGTTTTTTGCTATTATCATTCTGGCAACCGATATTAAACATTAATCCTTTCCAAAATTTCCTTTCTCCCCTCTGGTTCCAATAATGAGTCATGTTAACAAATATTTTCTGATCGAAAATCAAAAACAATTTTTAACATTAGGTTGAAGTCCAATGATCTTTTCCAAGTAAGGACTTTATATAGGTACAATGCGACCACAATATATGTATGTACAAATTTCTTTTTGGCATCTCAACATCATTTCATATTAATTTATATATTCTGTCTGTTGAACATGGTGTTTAATACCCTCTGTTTACTATTTAAATAGTTTTCTTTTAATGCTTGTTGCAACAGAGAATTTTATGCCTTTAATCTAGCTTTGCTTTTTCCCCATTTTTTCACTAGTCTAAATTATATTCCCAAACTCTGTGTTTCCCACTTTATCATGGCAGTCTTTTGATTTCCACTTGCTTCTAGCTGTTCTTTTCAGTAAAAGGTATTCTAAATTTTTTACTTCAGCAAGCTTTTCTCTCATCCTCATCCCATAAAGTTCATTTAATTTTCTCTTTCAAATTCAAATATAATAAAATCAATAATAAAATGTGTTGATTTATAGACCGGGTTTTTTTTCCTAAGATGCAAAGATGGGGTAAACCAGCATATTAAAACTTAGGTACAATCAAAATAAAAATGGCGAACATTAAGATACAATTTTAGACAACACATTAATGATTGAGTTACGATCCAAAATGTCAATATAGCTACAAAACATACAATTCAAAAATATAGTAAAAATCCCAGGTATATATAACATCATGAGTCAGTAGGGGAAAGACTTTTATTACAAGGAATTGGGAGGATAAAGCTTGTAGGACAGAGGTAGGTTTTTAACTGCCTTTTTTAAAGGTCTCCAACCGTTCCAACTGAGAAGATGCTCTTCGGCTAGGTAGAGCATTCCCAAGAGAGAGAAGGCGCTACTGCTGTACAAAGCCCTGTTGCATGGGTTAGTTCGCACCAGTCTCAACCTGAGGATGATTTGATGTACATAATGTACCTGTTTGTTCTGAGAGTGCGAGGTGGATTCATGCAGGGAGAGGCGTTTCCCTAGGTTAACCCGGTGCCCAAGAAATCCAATTTAGGGCCTTTAAACGGTAATACAACCAACACTTTGTTACTGGGACCGACAACGGATGTGCAGCAGTGAAGAGGTGTTAAAAATAATATATGCTTGTCTCTTCATAAACATGTCCTTAAGTTGTATATACATTCAACCAGTTCAATACAACTATTGCAAGTTATGATTTTCCTATTTTGGTCTTTAGTAGGAGGATTGTCCTTCATTGTTATAGGTTAGTATAAGATCTCTATATTGTTAATCCATTTTTGAATCTCTCTCCGTGCCATTGGCCCTACAATCAATCTTCCAAGGCAGGAAGCCCAATATGAAAACCAGTTTTGTTTTACAGTTTACACCAATTGATTGATTAGCGTTTCCTTCAGTAGATGTTTCATTAAAAGGACGTTAGAGAGCCCTCGTCCAGAGCTTCCTGGTCGGACACGTGGTTAAATGGCCTGTACTGCAGACATTCACTCAAACCACAAGGGTCGGTGGTTGCGAGTTCAAGACCAGCTAACAAGGGCCCAAAGCTTGACTCAGGCTTGCCATCACTTCCGAGGAAGGATGCTAAAAATGAGTACAACAGATGTTATATCCCACACTATGCTCTTAAAGAGGTACTATTGCAGTGTGGGATCTCTAGCCAGCCTCTGTTGCCCATGCTGGGATTGGGCAGTTTTAAGGCAGTTGTAGTTGAACTTATCTATGCTGAGAATTCTAAAGTACCCCTCCTTAAAACTGCGCCAGTACCCAGCATGCAACAGGAGGCAGCTAGAGGGAGTCACACTGGCATAGAGTTACCTCTTTAAGAAGTCGTTCTGATAAACACCAAACAGACTGTTGGCTGGGGCAAATTAGCTTACTTGGCTACTTAGCTTTACTTGCTGTTCACCTGCTATGCATCTTTGGAATAGCGGTATATAATAGAAAAACCAAAATTTATTAATTAATTGATTATTTATCCCTTTTTTTGCTCATTGTAGGACCAGAACCGTTAGGCATGCAACCCACTATGTATGTTAGTATCTTTCTAACCATAGAGAATTTTGCTTTGAAACCTATTTTGTACACCACAATCTTTCATCGCAGAAAATACATGCATCCACTGTACTATATGTAACAATGTTCTGGTACAGCCATGCCCCATATTGTTTAAATTGCATCATGTCACATTTGTCCATTAATTCTTTGATCTTTGGTTTGCCGTCTCAAATGAAATTCCTGTTCGTTCTTTTGTCCCATTGATAAGTTATGTTTCTGATTCCGGATTAGTTTACAAAACAAATCTAAAAATGTTTAAAGCACGGGTTTCCCACACCTGGGGGTCGCAACCCCTTCTGGTTGGGGTCGCCCAGGTTGGGAATCACCCCCTCCCCCCGTCACCTTCTTCGCCCGTGGGTGCTGGCGGCTGGACCAGGCAACCACGCGGAGGAAGGGAGCAAGTGCTCCTGTCCATGCCCCAGGCCTGGAAAGATGGCTTGGATGACTCAGCAGGATGAGCAGAGCCCCTGGGATCTTGAACCTATAATAGAGGAGCCAGAGCCGCCAGGGGCTTGAACCTGTAATGGAGGAGCCAAGAGGCTGGCCCGATAGTTCGTGCTGGAGCATGAGTCTATGGCCCCCTCCAGAGGTTTCAGACAGTCAAGTTGTCGCTGGTGCCGCAGGCTGTGGGACACATGGAGGAAAGATTGGGCAGTGGGTGCTACCTTCAATGAGCGTCGAGCAGAAAGAGCTAGGGCATTTCGAAGATCTGCGGAGGCTTTTAGCAGACAGCGTGTCTTCGTCAATCAGTGCACAGCTGGAAGGCAGCTCCTGTGCTTCTTAAAGCACCTGGAGCATGGTGTGGTTCTTTTTGCCAGTGGATACTCTGACCTTCTTTGGTAGGGGAAAGACTCTGTTCTGGCGAAACTAATATGTTTTATCAGGCTATGTGCATAAGGACATACAAAACATACATGAATTTCATTCTTAGACTTGGGTTCTATTTCCAGTAATATCTCATTATGTATAAGCAAATATTCCAAAATCCAGGTCATGGGGGGGGGGGCAGAAATCCAAAACACTTCTGGCCCCAAGCATTTTGGATAAGGGAGACTCAACCTGTATCATGATTCTATAGTTGAGAGATGTAATGTGTTCTTTTATCTATGGTTGTTCTGTGATCCTGGTTTCTGGCTTCTCTCGTGGTTTTGTCCAGATCCTGTCTCATTTCAAGAGCATCATCCCTAGTTGCATGGTAGCCTAACAGCTGGGGAAATTGTACCAGTTGCTTCTATCTCCAAGTTTTCTTGAGTTTAGTGGGTGCTTCTTCTGGGTGGGCAATTAAACTTACTGCTCTTAACAGCTGCTTGAACATGCTGACTGCCAGAATACAGTTCATGGCTGGGTGAATTTTCAATTCCTAGTAATTTGCTTAACATGGGAAGAAAAATGCTCTTGTCCCTTGGCTTCCTACCCTCTACTGATTTTCTTTTGCTGGTGACAGCTGGGGTCACAGTTGTGTTTAATATGGATTATACATTTATAATACAGATTTTTCTAGAGGCAGGAGCTGCCGAGATAGAGCTGGGACAAGACACTTCATTTTTTAAAAATGTGTTTATACTGGTCTAGAAAAGAAAAGATACTAGTATAGACAATGGAGATGGGCAACTCTCAGTGGTTAAAGTGGTGTGTCATGTTCTGGGACCATGGGGAACTGCACCTTAATTCTAACACCCCTGATCCCAGCCCAAAAGTCAGGGTATTCCCTTCTTGTTTTGAAAAAAGTCCCATCCAAACTAAAAAAAAAAAAAAAAATGAGCCCATTGGCTGAAAATTTGGGGAAATAGCCCATAGTGGTCATCTGGAGGCTTTGGAGGGTCCTGTGAATCATTCTGGGGTGGCAGGGACCTGGGGAGATAGCATGGTGTGGTGCTTGGATCATTGGACTATGACTCTGGAGACCAGGGTTTAAATCCCCACTTGGCCATGGATGGAAGCCCACTTTTCTAAAAATCTTTTTAAAGTGTATGTTTTACATTGTATTTATTTATTGGTTTCATTTATATGATGCCTTTCTCCCGGAGTGGGACCCAAAGTGGCTCCCAAAAGAAGTAAGTTAAAACCTGGCAATACAGTGATGAACAATTAAAATCATCACATTTAGAATATTTAGTGGTCTGACTATCACTCTGGAGACCAGGGTTCAGTTCCCCACTCAGCCATGTGAACCCACTGGATGACCTTGGGGAAGTCACAATCTCTCAGCCTCAGGAGAAGGCAATGGCAAACCTCCTCTGAACAAATCATGCCAGGAAAACTGAACAATAGCTTTGCGTTAGGGTTTCTATAAGTTGCAAATGACTTGAAGGTACATAACAAGAGGAGAGACAAGCTCCATGTGCTCTAAGAGAGAAAGCCTTTCCCTGTAGACATTATGGCTCTTGCATGTCTGTATAGGGAGATAGTCTCAGTCTAAACTGTATAGCGCTTTATAGGTCATGACCAGCACTTGCCTGGAAACAATCTGGCAGCCTGTGAATCTCTTTTAACAAGGAAGTTAATACGATTAATTGTTTAATTCAGTCTTAATGTTGATTGTTTTGTATGTTTCTAATTATATTGTAACCATTTTAAATTGTAAGCTGCATCGAGCCCCAATCTGAGGGAAAGGACAGGATATAAATAAAGTTAATAAGACTTATAATAATAACCAGAAAACTTGTCCCACATGCATTCAAGCTGCCAACTCTGTTGTAGGTTGCACCCACACTGCAGGAATAGTCCAGTTTGACACCACATTAACTGCCATGGTTCAATGCTATGTAGTTCTGGGAACTGCAGTTTGTTTTAGCACCAGAGCTCTCTGATAGAGAAAGCTAAATGTCTCACAAAACCACAGTTCCCAGAATTCCATAGCATTGACCCATGACAGTTAAAGTGGTCTCAAACTGTATTGTTTCCCCAGTGCAGATGCAGCCTTAGGTACACAGTACTCATTATGTGTGGCATGCACCTGCCATGTACCACACCCAGCCAGTTGCTTGGTAAAACATCCAGTTCCTAAGAGAAATTTGCCTGTTATTATAATAACTCCTAAGCTACTTCTGCCTAAAGGAAAATCTAGTCTGGAAGTGTATGAATGGTGTCAAACAGTATGACCCAAATGGATGGCACATAATGACTTCTAAAGAATAGTGTGTCTGCAGCAAAATATAGAGTGGAAATCTATGGAAGATTTAATGAATAAATATTTTGTGCCGACATGATGCTTCTCCAGTAGTTTATGATTCAGGCAGAAAGCAATAAACAAAGGAGCCACCTTCAGGGTTTGTTTAGGCTTTAAATTAAACTAATTTAATCAACTCCTGCAGTCAAGCTTGATATTGGTTTATTTCTCTGTGCTGCACTGTATTCAAAGCTTACGGGGGCTGTTCTCCCACTCCTCTTTCAGGTTTTGAATTAAAATGCTGGGTTTGTGTTTGGGTTTTTAAAATGTTTGGAGAGCTTGGGAACAATTGTTCATTTAATTGCTTTTCCCGGAGTGAGTTTGTTGGCTTTAGAGATCAATTTTTGATTATAGTGGGATGAAGTCTGCTAAGGAAATTGATTGGATCGCTTAGTTGCAATGGGAGAAAGAGAACCTTTGCATGGTAAATGAAAAGGACTCCATCGGGTACCCCAAAAACATTGGGGCTGTCACCTAGCCACAGAATGTAGAGAGATCTTGTAGCACCTTAGAGACTTCCTAAAAGAAAGAAGTTGGCAGCTTGAGTTTTCGCAGACTTAACTCTACTTCCAAATGCATCTGGGGAAGTAGACTCAAGTCTACAAAAACTCATGCTGCCAACTTCTTTCTTTAGTTAGTCCCTAAGGTGCTACAGGATTTTTCTTCATACTAATTCTACAGACAAAAAACCCAAATCTTTGAAACCTAGCCACAGTGGTTCTCCAGATGTTTTGGACTTCTGCTCCCAGAAGTCCCAGCTAACATGGCCAATGGCTAAGGCTTCTGGGAATTAAAATCCAAAACATCTAGAAGGCCAGCAGTTGGGAACAATTAACCTAGTAAATGCACCTAAGGAGGGCATTACAAACATGTTGTGCCACCACTGCAAAGGCCCTGTTCAGTCAATACAAATGTGTGATTCTTGAGCTTTTAACCCCATCTTGGATAGCTTGGACTAAAACTCTCAGAATCCCTGACCATTGGCCATGTTGGTTGGAACTTCTGGTAGGTGAAGATCAATATATCATGTTTTCAATAATGTTGATGTTTCAATCTTTTTTAACTTTTGTAAATTAAAGTTTTAGTTGAATCTTTTTAAAAGTTATTGTAAACCGTCTTGGATCCCGTTTTGGGAGAAAGATGGGATATAAGTACAATCAATCAATTTGGAAAGCCAGATATTGACACAATATTGGTATAGACTGGGGTGGGCAAAACGCAGCCCATGAGCCATATGTGGCACCCAGGAGAGGCCTTCAAAAAAGAAGTGTGGCAGGAATTGCAGAGACATATATACCTGATGGAAAATCTAATAGCAAATTTGTAAAAAGATTGGGGACTAGTTCAGGATTACCTGCAATATAGATATGGTGAACCAAATGATTGACAGATTCAAAGATTGAGTATTAAATATCCAAGGTGAACATAATGATATGGCAGAGAAGATTAACCAAAAAAGTGTGGAAAGATAAAAGAAATAAGTGTGTGTGTGTGTGTGTGTGTGTGTGTGTGTGTGTGTGATAACACACCAGGCATGTATATTTTGTTTCTTTTCCTTTTATTGATTGTTTCTGAAAGAAAGACATATTTCGGAGGATAAGAATTTAGGCTGATGCCTCAATATATTGGGAAGCATGTGTCTGATTGTTTGTTCAGATTTACATGTATTGATGTATGTTATATGTGATGTTATATTATAGTACGGGTGGATGAGGGTGAGAAAGTGGACAAGGGGAGGAAATGTTTTATTTGTTGTAAAATTATCTGTTTATTGTATATTTGATAATGTATATCAAAACTAATATATATATATATATATATATATATATATATATATATGAATATGATCAGGAAGTAATTTCCTGTTGCTTTGTACAAATGGTGCAGGGCCCCCCAAAATGTGTCATAAATGGCTGCACATGCCTTTGGAGACCAGTTTGCACCCCATTCGGCCATGGAAACCCATTGGGTGACCTTGGGCAAGTCATATTTTCTCATCCTCTGAGAAAGGCAAAGACAAACCCCCTCTGAACAAATCTTGCCAAGAAAACTCTGTAGTAGCCATAAGTCAGAAATGACTTAAAAGCACACAGCAGCAACAAGTAGAAATTTCAGCAGATGTTGCTTCTTATGTGGATCCATGGCAATTAGAAAGAAGCAATATATGTGATGTGGAAAAAAGACAAAGTCACAGAATGTTGAAAAAAGAGATGCTTTTATTCTTGAAAATAGCCCATTGGGTTTCGGCTTGGAAATACTGTGATGATGTTCTTCAGGGGATTACAACTTTAACATCAACCTGCGAGGATTTTAAAATGTCTCCAAGGTTTAAGTCTAGTAACTGTTTTCTACACAAAACTATCTACACAAGCATGAAGGGTGTGGGAGCCATCTCCAGATTACATTCTGGCAACTGCATATCCTCTCCGTGTGAGAGGATATTTTGAATTGTCATCCTCATAGCAGGATACAGATGGACGGTGCCTGTAATAAAATAAAGAGGTTGGGATTTATGGACCACTAAGAATGAATAAGTGTCACACTGAGATGGAGTGAAACCCCTTTTAATGAAATGACCCTGTGCTATGTTTATGAAAATATCTGTCTAACCAACACCAACTTTATTATAATGGGGAAGTTACAACAGGGGGGAATGAAGGAGGTGGTGATGGTGGCTGTAGCCAGAAGGGAGATTTACTGTGTCATCTCAATTTATAGGGCACAACATTCATATTGATGGCCAGGGGAAATACATAAAGTTAAGTACATGCAACTTTATAAGGTAAATCAATATGGACAAGCTTCTTTCTGTCATGGTCCTCCTTCACTCAAAGAGTGAAAGAATTTGTATCAGAAGCTGAATGACAGCCCCTCTTCTTTTTCCTCTTTCTTTCTGACATCCCCTTTTCTCTGACACATTAATTTTGATTAATGGATGAGCCAAGGAAATCTTTAACTATTTCAATGCCTTTCTTACCGACTTTAAAGTTGTGTAAATAGTCTGTTGTCATTATTTTTATCTTCTTAATATGTAGCTGTAACACTGCTTTTGCACTTTCTTCCTTAATGTTCATCAGTAGACATTCCAAATCTTTTCTGTTCTCTGCAAGTAACTTGGCATCATCTGCACAGCTTAAATTCTTGATGTTCCTTCCCTCAATATTGACACCTGCTTCCTCTGAGTCTAATTCTGCTTTCTGTATATGTTCTGCATATAAATTAAAGAGATAAGGTAATAAAATGCAGTCTTGTCTGCCCATCTTGCCATCTGCTTCTGTGGTGAGAATATACTTGAACCATGGCCATATTGATAGAGTTTTCCTTGAGTCTTATTGATGCTATTTGGTCAAGTTTCATATTGCATATCCTGACTGTTTTCGCTACAGCTTTCCTCACTATTAATGCCACCCCAGTTCTTCATTGATTATCATTTCCAGAGTAAATCACTCTGTAATTATCTGATTGAAAATGACCCATTCCTGACCACTTTAGCTCTCTTACACCAAGTATGGCTATGCATATTTTTGCCATTTCTTGTTTAACAATTTCCAGCTTTCCCCAGTTCTGCTCCTAGATATCAGATTCCTTCTTTAAATGTTTGTTTTAGTATTTTAAAAAAACTGGATATACAACAATAAGAGCAAAGAGAAAGGTGAGAAAAGAAAGAGATTAAATTCATCCCTCCATATTTGCGGCTTTGATTATTCACGGATTTGGTTAATATGTTCTCTCTAGGAATATCTATGTCGTCCAGTGCAATGCTGTGGTGAACATTAACTAAAAGTTGCACTGAAAGACCTAGAGATTCCTAGAGAGAACGCTCCACTAAGCATTTGTAGCTCTTCCACCGCAATTCTGTGGTCAGTGTTTGTCGGACGTTGACCACAGAGTTGCACTGGAGGACCTAGAGATTCCTAGAGAGGTGTCCTCTCAGGTAAAAACATGGTGTTTTTGTTATTTGTGGTTTTTCCACATTCACGGGTGTCTTGTGCTCCTAACCCTAGTGAATATGGAGGGGCAAGTGTAGTATATTTTAGCTGAAAGCTCTGACAGTAACTAGGCATTAGAGAAGCGTTTTAGCCTTTTAGAATGTGGATGGGGAGCCCATACAAAAGCCAGGAAACCCTCAGATTATCATGTTATAGGGAAGAGCATGAGTACATCTAGAAAATCATAAAGGCCTGAATTCATCCCCAGGGTTTGGGGTTCCTGGCCTCTTGTTTAAGATATTTGAAACAATCACACCACTTTTTAACATCAAGATCCTTTGTCTTATTTCAGTTGCTAAGAGGATAAAAGTCAAGGAGAATGTTATACAGGATTGGTGGAGCAGTGAGGTTAACTATTTGGAAGTTTCATCATGTCATAGGAGTTGGCAATATTCCTGATTCTAAGATCAGGGTTAGGTAACTAGAGGTACTCAGGAAAATTCCTTTCCAGTTGCAAACAGTTTGAGCTTTTATGTGTGTGTTTTGATGAACATAAAAAGTTTCTTCCCATTTGAAAAACTAAGTAAGACAAATAAGCTTGGTGAAGCTGTAGGGAGCAAGACTGAATCTGCAGAGGGAAGAAAAGGAGCCATTTATCCACATGAACCCTCCAGCTGCATTTTATTTTAAGGACCATAAATCTGTTAATTCCTCCAGAGACGTTATTCAAAGATAGCATTAGGTAATACTTATGGTTAGTTGTTTCAATTTTTTTTAAAACAAGCATCGAGTGCAGCCACCTTGTAATTATGGTGGTTTAAATGCAATTTGCACATACTCATAAACCAGAAATGCAATAACAATAATAATAGACATATTTCCAGGAAGGTTAATTTAATGGAGTGGCACGTGTTAAATTGACCTGAGCCGGGAGCCAACGTATGTCTTGCAGGAAAGGAGAAGAGCTAGCTTGTGTTCTGGACTGACCAGGCCAGTAAAGGTTCAATTGGCTATATTGTCTGGGGACTATTTATTTATTTATTTTATTAATATTCCGCCCTTTCCTTGCATAAACAAGGTGGATTACAAAGCAAAGGGAGCAAAATACAAAATACAAAGCTATATTGAACTGAATATACCTCATGACCATGTGATTGGGAAAAACAGCCCTGGGCATATAAGCTTATTATCTTTCTCCATGGCTTATTGCAGACTTTCCAGGTTGATGTAGCTACTAGCCAGGTTCTGTTTATGTAGTAAATTCAAACAGAATTCGAAATATTCCTTTTTGGGATTACAGTGGGGAAAGATTCAAGAGCCAGCATGGTGTAGTGGTTAGAGCATAGGGCTGTGGCTGCATCTGCCCAGCAGAGATAATCTGGTTTGCCACCACTTTAACTGCCATGGATCAAGGCTATGAAATTCTGGGAACTGTAGTTTCTTGTGGCATCACAACACCCTACTGTTCCCAGAATTCCATAGCATTGAGCCATGGCAGTTAAAGTGGTGTCAAACCAGATTGTCTCTGCTGTGAAGCTGCAGCCTATGACTCTGGAGACAATGTTTCAAATCCCACCCAGCCATGGAAACCCACTGGGTGACCTTGGGCAAGAAACATTATCTCAGCCTCAGAGGAAGGCATTGGCAAACCCCTCTCTGAACAAATATTGCCAAACTCCATGATAGGTCCTCCTTAGGGTTGCCATAAGTCAGAAACCACTTGAAGACACCCATCAACAGAGGGATTTTAGTGCATCTAACTTGGTGCTTGCGTTATTTGTATCAGTGATTGAGATCAGCCCTGAACATGATGCCTCAGATAATTTACTAGATTAAATACCAGCTTCAGGCTTCCTTCTTTGAGCCTCAGAAACTCAAACATATTGTTATAAGTTGCATTCAACAGAGCTAGTGGTATAGCTAAACAGGCCACATGTACCAGGTCTTAACTTCATGGGAGCTGCAATGAAGGAGATGCTGCAGTTGCCCAATGGGGAATTGTGATTACCTCTCCAGTTTGAAAAGGCTGACGGGTGTCTGCCATTTCAGGTTGGAGCAAGACCATTCTGGTAACAGAGGGACAACTACCTCCACTTGTATCCATATCTTACCTCTTGCTGGCACATGACACTTTTTCCTTAAGAACCAGCTGCATTACAGCGTAATTAAATAGCTAATTTGTAATGGTTCCATTTTGCTGCTTCATTACGTCTTGTTTCCTCTTCAGCCTGCAAATGACGTGAACTATTGATTCTCATTGTTGGTAATGTTTCCAACCTTTGTCATCTGAAGTTTGATTGATAGATTTGCTGCTAGTTATTAATGTCTCAGCTTTGGTGGAGAGTGTAAATCATGTCTACTTGCTTGTTGGTTTTTTAAAATACGCTCTTATTCATGGAGTGATTTCCAAGGGTTATGTGCTTTGCATTGCACTCTGTGTATAGATTGTGCTCCCCTGATCTCAGCACCTAAACTTTCTTCTTTGGTCTTTGGAGTAATGGGAAGGAATCTCCAGGCAAGAGCCCTGTCTTGAAAAGTATGTGTATATAGATTTGCCTCATTTGTTACATTTATTTGAAAGGCATACTTGAGTGGCTGAAGCTTAGTTGATGATATTACACCAGCTTAAAGGCATCACCAGAGACTGCCCTTTATAACTTCACATGATAGGTTCACCTTAGGGTTGCCATATGTTGGAAATGTCTTGAAAGCACAACAGCAACAACTTTTAATAATATTGTGCATGCAATAAAGTTTGTATACATTTGAACCATCAGAAAGCAAAGGTATCACTATCTCAACCACCCATGAAAAAAAAATTGGTTTTCAGAATATTTCAGATTTCAAAATTCTGGATAAGGAAGACTCAGTTTATATTTTTAATCATGTTATTAATTTTTTTGTGTTTTAATTGTAATTGTATTGGTTTTGGAATTGTTACCTTCTCAGAGTTCTGTTCCTTAGTAAAGACAGATATTACCTACCTACTTTCTTTTTTCCTTCCTTCCTTCTTTTAGGGATATGATTCTGTGAGTCAGAATCTTTGTTCTTAAGCTAATCATACCTTCATTTACTTTTTTCAGCGATTAAAGAGAAATACACAGACTGGACAGAGTTTCTCATACATGATTTGACTGGTTCACGGACAGCACCTGCAAATTTATTGGAAGGCGTATGTATTGAGTTAATACATTTTCCTGAGTGCTGTTATGTTTATGATCAAACATTTTTTTTAAAAAAAACCCTACAGTGTAAGGTTACCTGTGTTTTTAACCTATTGAACATAATAATTGAATCTATTGAATGTTTTAACATACAGTAATGATCTGTTTCATAAGGTCATCACATTCTCAGCAGATAATAATTTAGGCTGATGGGGAGAGAGAGAGAGAGAGGAAGAGAAACCGACCCAGAGTATATCTGCACTACACAATTGCAACATTTTGATACCTGTTTCATGTACGTAGCTCCATTCTGTAGAATCCTGGGATTCATGGTTTGATCAGGGGTACTCATAATTTGCTGCCCTATAGCTCCAATATTGTAGTTCAGATGAATGCCTCTCGCCAGACCACAAATCCCAGAATTCCATAGGAGGGAGCCATGGCAGTTAAAGAGGTATCAAATTTCTGTGATTTTGCAGTGTTGATACCCAGGTTTGGTTTGTGTGTTTCCTTGAATGCATGGATGTGAATCCTCTGCAACTTGTTCAGAAGACTGAATATGATGGGACAGCAGTATTCAGAACAGCTGTCTGGAGCAGAAATCGTTGGAAGGGCGGTATACAAATAAATTTTTTATTATTTATTATTATTATTTAGAGCATGATACTGTCTTACTGTTGCCTTGTCCTGTTCTTGAAGAAGTAGAATAGGAGTTTTGAATGTCCTGTATCAATCCCCCTAACCGCCATATTCAGGACCTATGTTTCCCTTTCTGGTATGCCAAGCAAACTAGACAAAAATCTCAATAATGCCCCCCCCTTTTCCATTTTTTCCCATTCCTCTTTTCTTTCCCTCCCCTCTTTTTCTTTTCTTTTCTTTGGATGAGGTTTCTTGACTTGTCAAGGGGAAGAAAGCATGCTAATATTCTTTGCATGCCTAACTCTGGCTGCATTTGCACTATAGAAATAATACAGTTTAACACTTCTTTAACTTTGTTTTTAAGGCTGCGAAGAGTAACAGCAACAATGTTCCCACAAGTAGTGAGAACTTTCCAAACACTGTTTTTCTTTCCATTAGTGTTGCCTAAATGACTGGAAACACCAAATTTTGACCACACTTGGGATATTGTTGAATATCCATTCCATCCCTAGTCTGCAGTTCTATCAGTCTACGGATTCTCCATTTTTTTTTCGAATGGATCTTCTAGGCCCGATACAGACGGAGCGGAAGCGCCATCCTAGGGCCAAAACCAGGGCTGGGGAGTGCGCAGCAACCGCACACTCCCCAGCCCTAGTTTGTATGGACGGCGCCATTTTGAAGGTGTGCCGTCCATACACAGCGCGGGACGATGGCATCATGCACGTGCCACCTCCACATGGACCGGTGTGTGATGTCACTGCACCACTGTGAAACGGAGCTCCTTTTGGGCATGCACTTCATTCGTGCAGCAACTAGATTGCCACAGGAACGAAGCCAGGGAGAAAGGGGCTTTCTCCCGTGGCTGCTCCTGTTGGGGTGTCTGGGGGCATGCAGCCCCAAGGATACCCCTTTTCCAGGCCATTGGGAAACGGCATTTTGCCGCTTCTCTGTGGCCTGAAAAGCACCAGATTGGGGGCGCAGAGGCTGTCGGTGAGGCTGCCCTGGCCCCAATCCAGTGCAGAAAGGGGTGGCAGAGACCTGCCCCTTTTGGGTTGTCTGTATCGGGCCCTGGTCCCCTTCCTGCTTTTCTAAAAACTCTTTAGCTCTTTCATTAATGAGCCATAAGGAGTACTATTAGACAATATTCAGACTACTTAGGTTATGATACCCAAACTTACTTCTTCCTCCTAGTATTATTCTTTCCAACAATGTCCAAGTTTATTTTATTAAATATAAGCAGGGGAATGGTATTTCACTTATAGCCTGCTTTTTATTTATGACAATAAAATGTTTCCTGATTTTCGACAGTGAAACACATTAATAAAACTGAGTGGCAAGTGATAGCATTCAGCTATAATAGATTGTTCTCAAACACCAAAAATGTAGGCAGCTGGAACAGAATGAGATGTTTGTTTTTCCTTTATGACTTTCAAAAGCCACTGTTCATAATTATAGTATTTACGTGCTAGTTCATTTCTGTATTTGTTAGTTGGAAAGTGCCTGCCAATTTTATGATGAATCTCTCCATTCTCTTGTGTGTTATTAATGTGTTTGTAAATCTTTTTGTTGTCATAATTTGTACCCAGGGATTTTATTAAAAATAATAATATATAATAATAATTTCTGTGTCTCTCTCTATGTGTATAGATTTAAACACAAGTTATGACAACAAAAAGACTAGGATAAACATGGAGAATCTGTCAACTGATAGATTTGTAGACTAGGGATGGAATGGGTATTCGACAATTTCCCAACTGTGGTTAACATTTATTGTTTCTAACCACTTGGGCAACACTGATAGCAATAGCAGCTACATTTCTATACCACTTCATATTGAACTAAGCAGTCTCCAAGTGATTTACAATGTGTAAGCCAATTGCCCCCAACAAGTGGGGTACTCATTTTAGAAGTATGCAAGACTGAGTCAACCCTGAGCCCCTGGCTGGAATTGAACTTACAACCTTGTGACTGTGAGTGAGTGGCTGCAGTACAGGCATTTAACCTCTGTGCCACCAGGGCTCCCTAATGTGAAAGTTCACTGATGGAAAGAAAAATAGTGTTTGGAAAGTTCCCACAGCTTGCAGGAACATTTAAAATGTTTTTAGTAGTTGTATGCTGCCTTGAATACTATGCTGGGAGAAAGATGGGCTATTGGATGGGTGGATGGATAGATAGATGGATGAGTGGGTGGGTGGATAGATAGATAGATAGATAGATAGATAGATAGATAGATAGATATCCTGTGCAGGGGGTTTCCCCCCTCATCTTTATTGTATATATAGTTCACTTGCCTTGTATGGTTAGGAAACTGACTTCTGAGATTCCCTGGCTTGTGGGATTCCCATAAACATCTGGTTAACCACTGTGAATCCAGAATGATGTTCTGAATAGACCACAGCTGGTATAGATACATCCCTCTGGCAGTTTTTGAATTGTATCTCCTCTCAATCTTGGTTATGCTGGCTAGGGCTAATGGGACTTGCATTCTATTTATATGTAAAGGACCGCTTTTCTCCACCCTGAGAGAGAGACTTTTAATGAGAGCCAACAGGCCTTTTGTGGTGCGATTTGTTTTTTCCCCCCATTGTTAAATTACATAATCTTTTCATAGCTTTGGATCTAAACAGACCACCTGCATTTAGGTCTGTGCTGTAGTACTGCTGAAATCCAAAGCCTAGGAAAGTTACTGATTTGGACTCCCAGGATCCCCCAGTCAACATGGCCACTGGCTGGTTGTTGGAATTATAATCCCCCAAACCCTCTTGTCCAAGCAGTATTGGTGTCCAGTGCCTCTTCATCACCACACCCACTACAAAATCTATGGTCCCAGGACTTTTTCAATGAGGATATCAGAGCCTGTAGATTCCTTGCTACAAGGATAATCATTGCATTGTTTAATCAATAGGCATGACTGAGGACCTAAATTTTTTTCCACAACAGGCTGCAGTTGCTGCCAGGCATTTGTTAAGGATTATGATTATTTTATGGCTTATTGATTTAGCAGTAAAGCTGTCTAGGTTTCTCTAGCAGTTCTCGAAAGGCTCCCTTTGCTTTGAAAATTAAGTCAAGGCAGAGACGGTTGATTATTGATAGCAGCAGCCTTGTTCCCCTGGCTGCTTCCCGGGCTGTGTTCTTGCAGGTGTGCATCTTAAAAGAGATCTGTGCCTTAAGGCGCATCCAGATGTCATTCAAGAATAACGATGTACATTTATGAATGAGAGCATGTGGGACCATATTATCCCCTTATGCCCCTGTGATCAGTTGTGTTGTGGGTGGGGAAGAAAGGCTGTTACAAAGTCAATCCAAAACTTGCCCTTTTTTTGAATGTCTGGGTGGGAAGATGGCGGTGGCGGCAGCTTTTTAGTGCTTCCCCTCAAAGGAGTGCTGACAGGAATTGGTCATGGAAGGATTTGAATAAGACATTTGTGTATGTTTTGTCAGCTTTTTTTGGTTAAAATCAGGCAAAGTTATCCCATTAAACTCTCTAATCACTGCTAACATAGGCGTCATTTTCTTTGCTTTGCCTTTTCTTTTTTGACATGTATGCATTTTCTTAGCCCCATTGGTGCCTGGTCGCCTCCCCTCTATATTGCACAGCCACCATTAGCTGCTTTTAGGGTGAGCACAAACAGTGATGCCTGCCAGAATTTTATAAGTTCTTTAGTATTATATTCTTTTGTGATGTGATTTGTTTGATATTTGATGTTTTTAATCTGTTTTTTCTTTTCTATATGGTAATTTTATCTATTCTTCTTTAAATTGTTATTATCTTAGAATGTACGCCTTGGGCAGGCTTTTATTTACTCCTAATTTTACTGACTTTGTACAGCGCTGTGTATAATTACAGCGCTATAGAAATAAAGTTTAATAATAATAATAATAATAATAATCTTTTGCTTCACCCTTTACATAATTTGTTATATGCCCCTAGGTTTTACCCTCAACTTGTCCATGGGGTCATATCAAAATCCATGATTTTGGTCCCAAAATCTGCTCTCAACCCATGGGATTGAGTAACAGTTGAATATATATGGAATATATGCTTTCTTGAAGTGTCTTTGAATGTCTTGAACATTCCATATACAAGATTTTGATAATACAGTACATCTGTTTCAAGGATTATTGTTGTGGTTTCATTCATGCGAAACACACAAATACTCTACAAAGGATATAGCTGACATCAATTTAGAAGGGTTTCGGGATTTTGTTATTTAAAAAATTGGAAGTGAAACCCCTAGAATTCATATACTTAAATACCAGTTTGCAAACTGGAAGCTCAAAAGTCACCCCTCATCATTGAATCAGGCAGTAAAGATTGATCTGAATCTACTGGTACATCTCTTGATGATTTCCAGCAAGTTTTTCAAGTGGGCCATTGGTATCCACCGGAGTTTGGTTCCAGGACCCCCTATGGTTACCAAAATCTATAGCTGTTCAAGCCCCTTTATTTAAAATGGCATAGTAGAATGGTGTCCCTTATGTAAAACAGCAAAATCAAGGTTTGCTTTTTGGATATTTGTCTGTATGTGAATACTTTCAAACCATGGTGTGCTGAATCTCCAGATGTAGAATCCATGAATACAGAGGGCCAACTGTAACAGCAACAAATGGCGCCACTCAGCTCAGTTATATTGCTGAAATGAAGGAACACTGCAGTGTCCAGCGGTTGACTGTTTTTTAAAAAACTGTTTATCTGGAAGGACTGTCAATGACCTTCAGTTCTGGCATGATAAACAAATGCTTGGGCTCAGGAATCATTGATTTGAAGGACATATCTTCAGTGCATGGTTCCTGGTTAATGGATTCTAGTTTTGAAAAATGATCTGGTAAACATGAAGCCTGCCCTAAACAATTCCTCTCTGCAGCTAGGAAAATTTAAATAGCTGGGAATAGAAAGAAGAGAGCCATTTCTGAAATACATGATTGCTTGAGAAATAAAGTCCAGTTGTTTTTATCTTCCTATTTTTCTTCTGCTTTTGTGCTTGGAATGCATGATTTGGGTTAAAATTAGGAGGAAGGAGACACTGCTGATGTAGCTGGGATAAAAGTGAAGAAAAGCATCATCACCATCTACCAAAAAAAAAAAAAAATTAACAATCTTCTGCTGTGTCTGTTATCCTTAAGAAGACTTCAAATAAAGTTTAAAATAAGGAGTTTTGCTTCTATTCAAACAGCCTCTGCGAGGGAAAAATCCTGTAGACCTCATTACAGTTGATTCCTTAATAGAGCTGCAGGATTTCCAGAATCCCTTTCAGTACTGGATAGTTAGTGTGCTTGACAATGTTGGAGGAAGATTACGCCTTCGCTATGTGGGACTGGAAGAGACAGAATCCTATGACCAGTGGTTGTTTTACTTGGATTACAGACTTCGACCAGTTGGTTGGTGTCAAGAGAATAAATACAGACTGGATCCACCTGCAGGTAAATGAGGAAGGGGTGGCGGCATTTTGCTTTTCTTGATCTGATTTTTAAAAGACAGCCTGCTTGCTTACAATTGATGCATGTTTCATTTATTGATTTTTGAAACAAAGTGCCGCAATTTGACTTTCCTTGAATTTCTATGCTGTTAATTTGGGGTGTTGAGAATACAAGGCAGTGCTAGTGATCTGGAACAGATCTGTAAAAATGGGTTGAAACCAGTCTCCATTCACTAGATTAGAAATAGCACTGTTGTGCTTTGCTGACTTCTTTGAGTGGTGAGGTATCCCAGGGGTATGTTTGGCTTCCTTACCCAGGTTTGGCTTCCTTCAGAAAAGGGGTAGGAAAGTGTGGAAGACTTTGGGGGTGGGAAGCTGTCCCCATGAACTACCAATTTGAGGGTAATTTTGGGGGGGTTGGGTTCATCCCCCAAATGATCAGTTGCACTCTGGGCAAATACCAGACATATTGTTATAGGAGATTATCGCACTTTCCTTTTCCATCCTTCCCTCTCAACCTAGGCTCAGGATGAAAACTTTTAAGCACAGATTTTATCACACACCTCTGTGCCCAGGCCAGGCACATCCTATACCCAATCATGGCATCCTGTACTCAATCCAGACTTCTCCCGTACTTTGGAAAGAACAGGAATATCCCATTCTTTCAAAAAGTGCTGGAGAAGTCTGGACCAGGTACAGGATGCCCATTATCGGATACAGGATGCCTCCAGCCTGGGCACAGAGGTATGCAATAAAATCCATGATTTAAAGTTTTCACCCCAAGCTTAAATTGGGAAGGAAGGATGGAAAAAGGCAGTGCGATAATATCTATATTTGGAGTTCTTTTTGCAACCCTAATCCATGCCCCTCTGTGTAGATAGATATATAGGGGAGGGGAGAGAAAGAGAGAGGGTGACCAGATATCATAACCGCAAAAGAGGATAAGGCATTGGAAAATGCAGGCCATTCAAGAAAAGTGTAGGACATGACAAAATAAAAGCTAAAAACACTCATATAAATATAAATCCATGCTTCTTAGTCGTGTTCAGAATGGACAACATTTTGGAATTCCTCCTAGACAGAAGGCTGGAATGTAGGACATGTCCTGGGAAAAGAGGACATCTGGTCAACCTGGAGAGAGATGTATTCCATAAATGCTTACAGAGCTTTCTGTGTGTCTCATAATTTTTGTCCCAGGTCTTTCGCCTCTGTTCCTTTTTCCAGACATTCTCTCTTTCTCCTACAAACATTTAGATCAAGAGTTCACAATTTCTCCAGAGTGGGAGCGATGAGAAAGATATGCCCCTTGTGTATGTGTGTGTTGTGTGCCTTCAGAGGGGGTTTGCCACTGTCATCCTCTTAGGCTGTACAGTATTTGACTTTCTCTACTCCGAGCATTCCAGAGTGGCCCTCTATCTATGTCAAACACTAATGAAAACATATCCCTGGAAAATGCTAGACTATTAACACTCCTTTGCTTGGTTCATGGTTCTACAAACATTTGGTTCCAAAAACCGCATCTGGTATTTTGGGGGGATTGGAGCCAAGCACACACAACACTTAAGGACACAGAGATGGAGAGGTTTGGTTCTTCTCTCCCTGCCCATCAACAGGTAGGAATTGCATAAATGTCCCTGGAGATAAAATCCGCGCTCATTGTCTAACTATTCCCCCGCCCCACACCAGTGGAAGGAAAGGATCTCAGAAACAAAGGCCTGTTACAGACTGCCAAAATAAAGCTGCTTCTGGTCTCTTTGGAGGTATGCTGTTTAAATGCTGCATGCATCCGAAGAATCCGGAAGCTGCACCAAAGCTGCACTCCGGTGCTTAGGAATGGAGTGTGGCTTTGGCATGACCTCCGGACTCTTAGGACCCATGCATCATTTAAATAGCATACCTCCAAAGAGACCCGAAGCAGCTTTATTTTGGCAGTCTGTAACAGGCCAAAGTGACCAGATGTCCTTCTTTCCCAGGACATGTTCTACATTTCAACCTTCTATCCATTTTGAGTATGACTAAATAGCTCATTGCCTAGCACCATATTTGCTGTTCCCATTTGAGAAATTTGTCCTCAGGGCGTATTTGCTTCTCAGACAATAAAAATGTTAGGCAAAGATCTGCTTGAGGACACAATACAAATGTTGGAAGGTTTTTTCCCCATAATTTCAGCACAAGGGATGAATGAAAGGAATAATTTAAATGTAGATCCAGTCAGGGATTTGTTGCTAGTAAAGTACAGTTTTAAGCATTTGCCTTGTTCAGAGTTCTATAAATATATTGCAAGCTAACAAAGCATTTTAATGAGCATACGTTCATCAGAAAAATACAGTTGCATAATAAAATACAGGATATGTAATATAGTTGTAAATAAACCATATGAAATGAATGTATATTTTTTTTAGCTTTTATTTTGTATATATTTATATTTTTAGCTTTTATTTTGGACTATTTTACCTTTTGGGGTGCCTTGTCCTCCTTTGTGATTTGGTCACCCTGCTCAGAAACCATGCCTTAATCTTCCTCTAGTTTCTTGCCTGCAGTCTCCATTCTGATTAATGACTGAGCCTGAAGGTATGGAAAACTTGAACTATTTCAGTCACAATTGCAGTCATGGCAATGGTGCCATGATCCTAAATGTGAATACCAAACAGTTATGAGGTCATAAGCCTAGCTTGTGACATTGTAATTGCCTAACCGATGCCAGCCTTTGGTTTTCAGAACCAGAAGGGATTTGCTTTTGCCTTCCCCTGAGGCTGAGAGATTGTGACTTGCCCAAGGTCACCCAGTGGGTTTCATGGCTGAGCTGGGAATTAAACCCTGGTCCCCAGAGTCGTAGTCCAACATTCAAACTGCACCACAGCATCTCTTTTATAAGCTTTCAAAACAACCATGTGAGGAATGTCATTATTGTTTCCATTTCAGAGATAGGGAGCAATTGGGGAAGAGAGGGGGAGGAAGAGAGGGAAGCAGGGAAAACACTGTTGGGCAAAGTCACACTGCTTAGCTGGGCAGGAACATGAAACAAATCTTCAGCCGATCCTTGTTTTCCTTCTAGCCATCCCAAGCACACCAAAAAAAGCCTCCATTAAAATAATTCCTCCTTTCCATTGGTAATCCTAGATACTCCTGCTTAAAGGCTTTGCTTCCTACTTGACAAGCTTGCAGTGACTTAAATTTTCACAGATCCCACGCACCTTGAAAGTCACTCTGTCATCCAGCAGTTGAAGCATTTCCAGATTTCTCCAGAGACAGAAGAGAAGGCCTTATTTCATATCTGTGCTATGATGAACAGGCACCTGCAGTAATTTTGTCTCCCTTGTTATCCTAAACCTGAATTGACACCAGAATGCACTTGACAAAATTACCTACAAGCTATTTCTTCATAGGAAGCAAAGCCTTTTAGCATCAAAGATTTATTATCTGTAAAGTTACAACCACAGCCTAATGAAATGCCTGCACTGTAGTGCTTTGTTTCACTCAAGCATACTATTAGACAAGTCTTTCTCTTTCTTGTGACAAATGCTATTACATCAAGAGGGTGCATCTAATTTTCACCTGCTCATACTCAAGAAATAAGAAAATTCTGCACACTTGGATCACTGAGTTCATTCATACATGCATGTTCACTGGCTTTCTTAGCTGCCACATCACATTGCTTAAACATGCCATCCTGCGGTCCACTCCTAGATCCCTTTTGCACGTACTTTTGCAAGCCAGGTCTCACCCATCTTATATCTGTGCATTTCATTTCTATGTCCAATTGTAGCATCCTGCATTTCTCCCTGTTGAAATTTACTTTGTTAATTTTGGCCGATCTTTCTAATCTGTTAAACTCATTTTGAATTTTGATCCTCTCCTCTAGGGTATTGGCAACCCTTCCTAATTTAGTGTCATCTACAAATTTGATAAGCATGCCCTCTATTCCATCATCCAAGTCATGTTGAATAACACTGGGCCCAGGACAGAACCCTGTGGCACACAGCAAGTCACTTCTGCCCAAGATGAAGAAGAAGCATTGTTTAGTAGCCTTTGGATTCAGTCAGTCAGCTAATTACAAATCCACCTAATAGCCACATTATCTAGCCTACATTTTACGAGGGGGTTGTTTTTTTTTTTTTGCAAGGATATCATGGGGGACCTTGACAGTGGCCTTACTGACATCAAGATACACTACCTTCACAGCATTCCCCTCATCTACCAAGCTGATAATTTTATATATAAAAAAGGGATATTATATATAATTTTATATATAAAAAAGTCTGGCGTGACTTGTTTTTGAGAAACACATGCTGACTTTTAGTGATCATGGCATTCTTTTCTAAGTACCTAAAGACTATTTAATGATCTGCTCTGGAATCTTTCCTAGTATTGATGGGCTGATTGGGCAGTAATTATTTGGGTCCTCTTTTTTCCCTTTTTTGGATCTGGGGACAACATTTGCCCTCCTCCAGTTTGCTGGGACCTCTCTTGTTCTCCAGGAATTCTCAGAGATTATTCACAGTGGGTTTCCATGGCAGTGCCACAGTCTAATACACCACTATACCACATTAGCATTCTCTCACCTACCTACCGAAGTAGAATGAAATTCAGGTTGTGGGCGTGGTAGATAGCTGGTAGACCTGTCAGTGGGATGTTGATTCCACTTTGGGTATTAGTCTGAAGTTAAAAGGGCTATTTTGGTTCCTGGCTCTTATTCCCAAATAGGTTCAGCACCTTGGAAAGCAACTTGGATACTTAGGGGTGCCAACAGCTGGTTGAAAACACTGGGGGTGTTCCCATGCTGCAGAAATAAAGCAGCTTCACACCACTTTAACTGCCATGGCTCTGTCCTGTGGAACCCTGGGATTTGTAGTTTGGTGAGGAATTCAGCCTGGTGTGTCAGAGAACTCTAGTGCCTCACCAAACTATAAACCCCAAGATTCTGTAGGATGGAGTTGTGGCAATTAAAATGGTGTAAAATGGCTTTATTTTTGCAGTATGGATACATCTTGGAGGTCCTTTCATACTACACAAATATCACTCTATAATTCCCCTTTAGCTGTCATACTCCCTCCTATGGAATCCTAGGATCTGTAATTTGGTGAAGCACTGGAACACTCTGGCTGAGAAATCTAAACTACAAATCCCAGGATTCCATAGGACAAGAGCTATGTTAGTCAAAGTGGAATTATAGCACTATAATTGTACAGTGTGAAAGGGCCCCAGATCTTTGTATTGTCGCTGCTTAACCAGGAAGTATAAATGTGTGCAGTTTGTAATTGTAGCCTTGAAAGATGAATGCCCCCTTTTAAGTGTACATCAATGCACACATATAAACTCCTTCATCATGTTTGCCTGGCAATGAAGTGTAGTGATATAGTGAATATATAAAACCCACCTCTTCAAATAAGCAAGTCTCAGAATGTTTGCTTCATAATTTCTTCAATCTGCTCAGAGCATCACGTAAAATTGCCTTCCAGCTTGAACGCCAAAGCAAATTACAAGTGTGCTTGCTTGTCTCCCCCTCTTTTCCTCACCTAGAAATATAGAACAGAAGTAATGAAGTTGCCACTAGTGTTCTTGCACCTGCAATCTTTTAAAGTAACAAATGGCAGATTTGCCGTTTGGTGTTTTTATAAAGCAACAACCCAGATTTATTGCTCCTTTATGAAGCAGCAAACAGTATTTCTTGCAACAGCCTGGATCACATATAGTAGCTGTAGAGGAGGACTTTCTCCCACCGAGAGCCCTAGAGTGTGTGAACTGTGTTGGTTTCCATTGGCAGATTTGGGTCCAAGCCTAAATGGCCGATAGGATTTTTGTTCTAGCCATAGCCATTCATTCATCTCAGAAAATAAAAGCTGAGATTGAATGTTCATGCTCAGTGTAGTTAATCCACAACCATCTGTCCCTCTTTCCTACTCTCGGGCCTCATTCTGACATTTATTTTTGCATGGTTGAGTCAAACATTAACTAGCTGCGGCACTGGATGCATGATGGGATGCATCATACATTGGGGTTGTAAAATATTAGTGTAGTTTAATTTCATTAGGATTGCAGTGAGGAGAAGAGAAATTTAACCCTCACCTCCCAAACCATGATCCTAACAAAAATCAACACACCCACAATTTGAGTCTTAGGGATAGGGAAATCTTCCATTGAGTCATTGAAGGCACGGAGTTTAGACCACAGGTCAATCATAACTTGATCTTGTCAAACTCCTCCAGAGTTTTGGAAAAACTTATAATAAATACTGGAAGCTCTTCCTGGCTGCTCAGTCTTTCCCAGAAAGAATGCATTCTCTCCAGGGATTTCATGCCATTGTTATATGGTTGTTAGAATAAGTGGGAGTGAAGGTCGGAGGAAGGGATATCAAGAATTTGAGATATGTGGATGACACCATTCTCATAGGAAAAAAACATCTCAGACTTGGAACAATTACTGAGGAAGTTAAAGGAAGATATTGCAAATACAGGCTTACTGTTGGTCTTTCAGTGCTGCTCACAGACATCTTGAAGAAACCAGAAAGGGATGTGTGACATTTAATAGCAAAATTGCATCTGATAGATTTGATTTGGCGATTCATAGAACCTTCCAAAATTCCATTGTCCTGTCTTTGGTTTTTTGCCTGTTTGTTTTCAGTGATGGCAGGGCTGTGGAAAACTACACAAAAGACCTCAGTAGGCCACATGCAGAGTGTGGGTTGCACAATTCCCACCCCTGTCTTAAACCTCAAAATGTGATCTTGAAAAAAGTCTTCAAAAATTGATAGAAATGGAATCCTCCTCCCTTGGAACTGGCCAAATTTGATAGGTATACATTCCCAGCATACAGGAGACCATATTGGTCTCGCATTGATCAGTCACCATATGGTGACACCAACTTGATGGCGAGCAACAACATCACAGTAGAGCACATAGAATATAAGTAGAGTACAAGTCATTTAAGAATTTGGAAGACATTCCCTTTAAAGGAATGTAAAGCCCTCGCCTTTCATGGACCAATATTCCAGTACATCCCATATTTGAATATTTAAATCTCAAATACTTTTCATCTTGAATAGGAAGGAATTGGCAAACATTGGATAATTCTTGTCAAAGGTGGAGTGAAATGAAATTCTCACCCATCATTAGTTAGGAACAGTGATATTTTCCTGATTTTTTTTTTGGGGGGGGGGATTTTCCAATGCTCTAAATAATGTTAGCTGCTTTGGTATACTTGATTTAAATGTTATATTTAAAGCTTGATGTGGAAATGGAAATGGTTTTATTGGAATATTTGAAATAATGAAAAGAGAATAGTAAATAAGCCTAGAAGTGTATTCATTTGTTACTCTATTCCACTGTTTCTCTCTTTAGAACAATAACTAGAAGTTCATAGCCCTATATTTAGCCCATGTAACAAGATTGGTTGGAGTAGATCAACCCAGATAACGATGGAGATGAAAGAAAGGGCTGGTGTAACCCAGTATGGTAACTCATGTGGTCACCCCACCCATTGGCCTCCTCTCATACCACACCCTACAGAATCCTTAGTAATGTTTTTTGTACCAAAGTTACTCATAAAACCTAATTCCAATATATCAATGAATGTAGTGGTAATAGTTGTGACATAAACAAGTATCAAAATTAAAATTATACCTTTAAATTACAATATCTTGAGCACGGCATAAATGTATTTATATTTACATAGTTTCACATAATTAAAGCGAAAATTCAGTAAGATGTGATGTTTTAAAAGAAAAATTAAAAAAACTGAGACCTCTCCATTCTTTACCCACTGAGCTTCACCCCAAACTTTGGCAGTTGCCACCCTAGCATAGAAGCAAGTATATTTCTCACCTTCTTTCTTTGAAAGGTTACTAGAATATCCCAGTTAGGTTTGTGTTGGAAATGAGCTCAGCGTTCACTATAGCTATGTTGCAGTTAAAAACAACACAGGGTAACTAACGTCTTTCAGGCAATGTACCAAGTGTCTTGTTTGTTTTAATCTTTATAAGCAGTCAGATTTACTGACCTTGATCTGCAGTGACTAACTAGATTGAGGTGGAAAAATTGCTTGCCTCTCCCATCATGTTGCATTCTGGGCATGGTTTGTGAGGCTGGCTGGTGCAAGCAAGGCAGATCACCCCAGAAGAAAAGGCTTTATTCTAATCTCATTTCCCTTTGTGAAAGGATTTATTGGCTTTTTACAAACCCACAGCGAATTGCTTTAAAGCTTTGAGCTATACAACAAACACGACTGAAACTGTTTTTGTTTGTTGATTTGCGAAGGTACTTCGCCAGTGTAACCCAACACAGCCTGAGGACAATGTAAAATCCACTTGGAATTGCAGGTAGTTGTGTCAGTCCATTAGACCAAACCCAGAAGCTGCTGAACAGTAATCCTTTACATTAGGACCAAAATGTCAGTAAGTGCCACATAAGCTTTTGAGTTCTTCAGATGCCCTCTTAAGTGCAGAGTGCAGAGGGGAAGATGTTATGCTGACTTAACCAGTTTAGGCCAATTTTCCCAGCCTGGCTGCTTGGACTACAGACTCCATTAACCTGTGGTTGGTCTGTCTGAGGATGATGGATGCTATAGTTCAGCATATTTGAAGAAGGCCAGTCTTAGGATTTTTTTCACTAAAGGTGGGAAATCTTCAGGGTATGGGGAGTCCCCCAGACCCTAGGAACCAGACTGGATCCCTGTTTTTGCCCCAAGAAATTATCCAGCTGTATAGGATGGATGATACCTGGCTTAAAAGTTCATGTGAAGGGGATCTGGGAATTATAGGAGATTATCACATTCTAAATAAAGTGACTTAGTCCTACCGCATTATGGGAAGCTCCCGTGTTTGTAAATCAGCTGCCTGAGCATGACTGGGAGCCGGGATGCAATCAATGGCGGTGTTTTTGAATGTGATAATTCCCAATTGCAACCCAAAACATGGCTGTATCCCGGCAAGGGTACAACTGTGTACAAACCTATTGAAAACAACCAAATATTGCCATTTCATCACAACCTGAAATTAGCAGCCCAGGGCAACCTCAAGTTGCGTTCTACTGGGGTTTCCTTACATCTGAATGCAGAGGGGACCTTGCAACAATGAAAGGTATCAATCTACTGATATAAATTGATGGGGAGCTAACCTGTTTTGGACGGGAGCAGATTTCATAATGTGGTACCACTACAGCATGCTTCTCACTGCCACAAAACATACTTAGGTATGTGCTTAGGAACACACGAGGCTGCCTTATACTGAGTCAAACCCATTTAGCCCAGAACTGTTGGTAGCAGCTCTCAAGGGGTTCACTTAGCAATCTTTTCCACTTCTATCTGGAGATACTGTGGACTGAACCTGGGACTTTTCATACACAAAGCAAGTGCTCTAACACTGACCCACCATCCCTACCCTGGTCTCTCCTCTTAAATTCTTAAATCAAAATGTTGAACCAAGGGTATCCAAAGTCTGGTTAGATGTCAGACAAACTACATTAAAAATGAAAAGGGAAAGAAGTGAAACATTTAGGATCCTATCGATTGGGGTTAAAACCCCGATTTACCTTTCCCAAATTCAGTGCTAATTCGGGAGGCAGCCAGGTCCTATCACACAGAAATTGCTGCTGAATCACTGCCCGGGTCCATCCCGGATGCAGCCTGGGTCCTGCAAACCACTTTGATGGCCATTTTTAGAAGTCAGATGCTTCTTACAGGACCGGGGCAGCATCCAGGATGAACCCAGGCGGCAATTTCTGTGTGATAGGCCCCAGTTGCCTCCCAAATGTGAGTTAGGACCTGTCTGCCTCTCAAATTAGCACTCAATTTGGGAAAACTAAGCTAGGGTTTTAACCCCATGTGATAGGGTCCTTAGAGATGTACAAGATTCATATTGTTAACAGCCAAGTATTTAAAGGCTCCATCTTTCCTTCTCGTGTTCAGATCCCTTATAACTGTAAGCTGATCTCCCTTACGTTGTACAGGTGGCCCTTAGTATCTGCTGGAGTTTGGTTCTAGGACCCACCATAGATACCAAAACTGATGGATGCTCAAGTCCCATTATGGCATAGTAAAATGGCATAGTAAAATGGCGCCCCATATATAAAATGGCAAAATCACGGTTTACTTTTTGGAATTTTACAATATATATATATTTTCAAGCTGTGGATAGTTAAATCAGTGGATGCACTATCCATGATACAGAGGACCAGATATATTGTGATATCAAAACAGGGTATACTATAGTAACTTCTTACCTTTAGTTCTTGATTAGAAATTGGTTTGCAGACCATGGTTTGGAGTTTAGCAGTAACAGTCATTTACCCAGTTTAGTTGTTGTGCCAAACTTTGGTTAGAGCAACCTGGAACAGGAAGAGGAAGAAAGGGGCTCCCAGCATGCTTATGATCTTCCATAACATGATATAGATTAGAGCAAGAACAGGAATGTGTAGCCCTCCAGATGTTGTTGGACAGCAACTCCCACAAGCCCAAACCAGTATATCCAGTACTGAGGACTGCTGGGCATTGCAGTCTAACAACATCTGGAGGACAGCATGTTCTCCATCCCTGTTCTAGATGTTTGCTTGGATTGAGATATTTTGTTATTGACTGACTGACACTTTTAATAAAGTTTTACATAGCATGTGACTGTTCCATAAATGCCTGTGTCATTTCTGATATCATTTGTTGTAGAAATCTATTCTCTGAAGACTGTGCCAGAATGGCAAGCCGCTCTGGATAAATCCCTTATTGAGGCAGCAAAGTTTCCCCTCCCAGTGGAAGTGTTTAAGGTAAAACATCTATTATTCTTACTGAATTTTTTTAAAAAAATGCACACAAAGGAAACTACTTATTTCAAATTTAGTGGTATATAGTACATCCAAATGCCTGATGAAATTTTGCTCTATTTTGAACTAAAAATGTGGCTAGGAATTGGTCTTTATAGAAGCTGCCAAGTCCTTGCTGTTCCCACTGCTGCTATTTTTAAAGCCAAATATGTCTCATGAGCTAAATGTTGAATTCTGGTTTGCCTTTGGGCATCACACTGGAAAATTGTCCATGCTGGAATATTTGTTCATGTTGTTTTTCTTTTAAAGTGGGAGAGCTCAGCTTGACTCTTGAATGCATGACTGGTGTTTCTTCCAGCCCAAAACATTACACATTCAAAATACAATGCTCCCTATGGATCCAGGATAAGCAAGTGTTGAAGGCAAGGAGCCCCCCAAAAGACCTTAGAGGCTCACACCCACCACAAAAAAATACAAATTTTGCTCCCAAGTGATCTCTAGGAGATGTGCGTGATGTTTTTGTCATGTTTTTGATGCCCCCAAGCCATTTTAGTCCCAAGTGAGTCCTCTTTTGTAATAACAATAGCAGCTTCATTTATATACTGCTTCATACCACCTAAGACAAAAAGCAACCTGGAACTCTGTTCACTTCCTGGTTTTTTTAAAAGGCCTTTTCTGCATCTAAATTATCTGTTGGATGAGAACAAAAACAGTTTTTTTGTGGTTACCCACAAAAAAGGTCCTGCGGGACACGGAGACTACACTTTGTCCAACAGTCTTGTCTAGTCCAAAACTGTCCAGCCTACTTGGAAGCCTCTGTCCAAAGTTTGAGGCAGATTTTCCGTCCAGCCCAGGTATCTAGGGATGGAGGAGAAATTTGTTGACACTGGAATGAAAATTACCTAATTCAACTCTTTGAACTATGACGTGAATCAAACTGCACTTATTTCTTAAATTTTCTCAAAATGTTGTTCAGGTATATGTTAGGAAAAGGTGCAAACAAAAATGGCAATGTTATTCAGAGTAATATAAAATGCACTATATTGGGGGAAATGATTTGCAAAAAACAAATGTGCACATTAAGCAAAATGGGGTGGAAGAACATGCGTGTCAGGAACAACATACATAAAAACACATGGAAATTTTCTTGAAAACAATTCAATGGCTGCACTACACAAATAATACGGTTTGATGCTGCTTTAACTGTTGTCCCTGAATACTATGGAATTCTGAGATTTGTAGTTTTGTCTGATGTTTAGCCTTCTTTGTCAGAGAGCTCTGGTGCCACAACAAACAATAAACCCCAGGATTCCATAACATTGAACCATGGCAGTCAATGCAGTGTTAAACTGCAACATTTCTACAGTGATCCGGAAACAAGATGAAGTTAAGAACAGAAAAATGAGAAATGAATAGTAATCAATACTGGTGAATTCATCCATCCATCCTGTACCAAAAATACACAAGGCAGACCATGTATATGCAGAATTTTCACTCTGCTGCTGAACTGTGAACATCTGTCCAATAACTTTCTTTTGGAGATTATTTTCATCACTGGCTTAGTTGCATGCTGCCTTTCTATGGTAAAGCCATGCTGAGAGCGATTTCCAACAACATCAGATAGGTTTTAGATGATCAGGTTTTAGATGATTGAAGCCCCAAGGACACCCCTTTCCAGGCTGCGGGGAAGGGGCCTTTTGCTGCTTCCCCGCAGCCCGGAAAGCGGCAGATTGGGGCCTCAGCGGCTGCCGCTCTAACCATTGAGGCCCCGATCTGGCAGGGAAAGGTGCGCCTACAGGCTGCCCCAAAGGGGCGGTCTGTAACGCGCCAATGATTCTACTCTAGTTGGGGCTAATAGGATTTTAGTGCCTGTGAAATGGATACATTTTTGGAACTCTGCTTACATAACCATGAACTGAATACATCTGTTGCACAATGGTCAAACAAGTACAACCATATATATAGGGGAACTTACACATGTGTATTACACCACTAGGATTTCACCCAATATGTACACTAGAAAAGTACAAAGCAGTCAGAAAGGTGAAACATCCCATAAAAATCTCAAAGAAAAGGGGATGAAAGAAGGAAAAACCTGATAAGCTTTTTTTAAAAAAAGTAACAATAAACATTTCTTTCTTTGTGAAGTTGAAGGCTTTCATGGCTGACATCCATGGTTTTTTGTGAGATTTTCGGGCTATGTGGCCATGTTCTAAAAAATTTTCTTCCTGACGTTTCGCCAGCATCTGTGGCTGACATCTTCAGAGAATGCTTGCCTGGAAGAAGTGAGTGTATATATACTGTGTGAGCCTGGGAATGTAGGAGTGATTTGCATGTGTATTGTTCTGTACTGATGGCCAGCCTCAGGCTGGGAGGCTAATGCAGAAGAGGCCAGCCATCAGCACAGAACAATACACATGCAAATCACTCCTGCATTCCCAGGCTCACACAGTATATATACACCCAACTGGAATCTCTCAGTGGCCATTGGTAATGACCTGGACCTCATGGTTTATTTTTCATAGGATCATGCTGACTTGAGGAACCACCAGTTCACAGTGGGAATGAAGTTGGAAGCAGTGGATATAAAAGAGCCATGCAGCATTTGTCCTGCCACAGTAACTAAGGTGAGAAATCTAAAGCAGGGAAGACAGACAGAGTTATTAGGAAGGAATGAGGGGTGTCTGACTTTTTTATATTTCTTTCCCACTCTCCTGTTTCTTTTAGCTTTAACAAGTATTGGGGTACACTTCTAAGCCAGGCACTGGTCTCTATCTACTATTCTACTACATGAGACTGTGGTCCTATATGATACCCAAAAGTATTCCAGGGCTTGTTTTTGTAAAGTGCATGACAGCCAGGCAAAAAGAAAAAAAATCCAAGTAGAGATAGGGAGATATAATGGATGTTTGGAGCAAGGGCAGCATGGAGCCTGTAGTCCCAGTGGTGGCAAACCCAGATGTGCTGTAAGGAAGTAGACTGAAGTCTACGAAAGCTCATGCTGCCAACTTCTTTTTTTAGTTAGTCTGAAAGGTTCTACAGCATCTCTCTACATACTAATTCTACAGACTAACATGGCTATATCTGTGTGTTTTAACTTTTGTAAGCCTCCTTGAGTTCCAGATTGGGAAAGAGGCAGGAAGAGGGTGGGTCTGGATGCAGCAGAACAAAAGAAAAATATGTTCCCTCCAAAGAATGCAAAACTTCCATGAGGAATTAATACTGGGTGATTTGGTTCCCTTCAGGTTTTTAGTAACCATTTTGTTCAAGTAACCATCGACGACCTCCGTCCAGAGGCAAGTGCTACAATGATACTTTGCCATGCCGATTCCTTGGGGATCATGCCAGTCCAGTGGTGCCTTAAAAATGGAGTCCATCTTACACCTCCCAAAGGTTTGTAAAAGCTTCTCTTGATCTCTATTGAATTTTGATATATTTTACTAGCAGCTTCAGGATTGTGAAACTGAGATCTGGAGATGACCTGGAGGTTCTGAAACAGCTGAAGGCATTGTTTTCCATGGTGTTGAACACTCATTTCTTCTATCACATTATCTAGTGGCATGCTATGAACAACCATGTACATGTATGCATACAAAGAGACATATGATTCCCTAACTTCTTTTAAAACCCTGCAGGTTTACCTTGTATTTTCTTTGAAACCCCTAGCCAGGTTTGCAAAGGGGAGTTAGGCTGCCTGTTTGTAACTGACTGTCTCTTTTTCATTTCAAGCTATTTAAGTCAGATTAATAGTAGACATGAAATGAACACTAAACATGGGTGGGGGGAAGCTGCTTATGTTTTTCCAGGGCCAGAAATAGGCCTTATGCACTTGCTGTTTGGTGCCAGCCATAAAATTAACATTCATTAACTGCCACCATATGTAAGCACTGACTTGGCATGGCTTATATTTATTAAGCTGGATTTATAGACCTCTTTCTTTCTTTAAGTGTTAACAGTGATTGTCTGTTTTATGAGCTATTAAAAGGAGAGCACAATTCCATTAGCCGCTCAAGGAAGCTTGCACTTTGCAGAGTGTTCATCTGTGTGTTTTGTTGTGGCCATGCAAGTCTTGGTTATAACTTAACTCCTGTAGCAACTGAAATCTTATACAGTGCATGAGCTGAGATTGTTTATATTTAATAAACAGTTTACATTTTAAAACTTTCCCTGAAGCCCCATCTGACCCTCTGTGAGTTTTCTAAAGGCTTGTAAGTAGAAATGAAACAAATGAAGTGTATTTTGGGTTTGTAGTGCAGAACAAGAAGTGCAGTAAGAAACCCTATATGAAGTGCCACCTTCTGAAGACTTTTCTATCTCTTTCCCACTACCCAGTGATGCCTGGTGCTTTCCTTATCAGTAACGCAGGGACTCTTGGTTTTTGTCAGAACCATAAAGTGGCTATCCAAGTTGGCAAACCCTATGCCCCAAAAAGTGAAGCACTTTGGATAACTCCAGAAGGACTGTCCAGTCCAAATGTGATTTAAAATAAAGAATTTTGAGAAACATGAGCAGACAGGTCTTGACTTTGCCAATTGACAAATAGAACCTAATAATAATAATAATAATAATAATAATAATAATAATAGGCAGCCAGCTCAGCAATTAGTCAGTGGGGTTTAATATATTTGAATTTCAGTTACAGTAGTCCTTGTTAAATGTGCATGTCTAAAATGGAGACTATAGTCAAGAAATCAGAAGAAGGCTAAGACGTGGAAGGTGTCAATGAAGGGATTAGATAAGATCTCCAAGCATAAGGATATGTCATTAAATACCAAAATTAGATCATCCATAGTATTCCCAGTTTCTATATATGTGAGTATGGACTGACAAAAAAGATAAATGAATGGGTTCTACAGTAAATCAGGCCTGAACGCTCACTAGAAGCAAAAATGACTAAACTGTGACTCTTGTATTGTGTATTTGGACATATGTCCAATAAGTATTTGGACATATTGTGAGATGATGTGACTCACTGGAAAAGATGATAATGCTTGGTAAAATAGAAGGCAGTAGGAAAAGAGAGACTGCACTACAGATGTATTGACTCAAGCAAGGAAGTAATGGCTGCCCTGCCTTTGCAATACCTGAGCAGGGTTGTTAATAATAATGCTGACCTGATGGAAAACAACAACAAAATGTATAAATAAACATAGCCATGGCTTATAAAGAAAAGAAAGGACATCCAAACATGTATTATAGTTTATGCAGTCACCATACTACAGGTTATACAAATCTTTTATTTGTGTACTTCACAGGGAGTGTGTTAGTGGTATTAGGAATTGAGATATTTACATTAGGGATTATGTCCATTTGCACTATGCATCTTGACATTCTTTACCCTCACATGTAAGAGTGAATATTTCCCATAATGTTGCCTCTGTAGGAGATGTTGAAAGTGTTTGTACAGTTCTCTGTAGAGATATTTGCACCTGGTGAAATCTTTGAGGGAATTATTTTGTTCATTATTTTCCTGTGCAAAGAATACAATTTTTCACAGGAAACAGTATCCAGTGTTCTCTCTGCAAAAATACTGTCTCCTGTACAGCTAACATGTATTTAGCAGTGTGTGTGTGTGTGTGTGTGTGTGTGGTGTGTGGAAAGAGAGAGTGAAAGAGAGAACACATTTTCTTCTGCAGAAAAACCACATATATTTTTGTACAGAATAATTCCCCTAAATATTTCACAGCGTGTGATGAATCTACACTGCTGCTATATTCTTTTCTCAAGGGTTTCTGAAGCATCAGGAAATGCTTTATTCTGCAAAAAGGTGAACAGTAACAAATTATGTTTCCATCCTCAACTGCATCAGGAAATTATTTCTGTGTAAAAAAAAAAAGTGCCTGCTTTATGGAACACCATTCCCAAACCTGACACTTTCTCGATGCATTGAACTACAAACCCCATCATTCTAGACTAGTACCATTAATGTTGACTAGGGGTGATGGGAGTTGTAGTTCAACCGATTTGAGAAAGCTGCATTAGCAATCAGTAACAGTTTTTGTGTTTTGTGTCATCACTTAGGTTATTCTAGCCAGGACTTTGACTGGGCAGATTACCAGAAGCAATGTGGGGCAGAAGCAGCTCCCCAGTTATGCTTCAGAAATGTAAGATTTCCTTTTATTCTGTTACATTCATTGTTGACAGCATTGCTAGTCCCATACTTGTGTCACCCCACAAAAAGGGGCTTAACTTCCTTTTTTTCATTACATTACATTATAGTATGATGAAGCCTCAATCAGTGCTGAACTGCAATGAATAATATAGACAGACAGACAGATAGATATCTATTGATAGAGATATATTGATGTGTTGATATATTTTTGATGTTGTTGCCTTCCCCTGAGACTGAGAGCATGTGACTTCCCTAAGATCACCCAGTGGGTTTCATGGCTGACCTGGGAATCAAACCCTGGTCATATATCAGCCATGGATGTGGAAACCCTATCTGTGCCTTTGTGCTTTTCCAATGGTGTGGATGATGATCACGATCAGAAGGATAGCTTCACATGCTTGCTGTCATAGTGTAGGTGGACACTGCATTTTTCTGAATTTGCAACAACTGCAAAAGCCATTGCACCAAGAGTCTGCTGCCTGTCTGTTTTGGGAAAAAAATATTTTCTATCACTTGAGCCAAATTTGAAGTTTTGAATGAATGCCATTCACTTATCTTCAATCTTCCCACTGGTTGTCAGCATGAGATCCTTGGCAAATCAGCACCCATTAGTCTGCCCTCCTTTAGCGGCTCTGCGTGGTGATGAATCTTGAATGCCCATTACAGAGTTGAAACGGCTGCTGAAATTGCTGCCCTCAGCGTTTAATGATATTTCTTAGCTGGCATGCAAGAGCAGACAGTAACTGCTGAGTTTCCATTATTCATTTAAATATTTGTGAGCTCCCCTCCCTTCCAGCTCACAATAGCCATTGAACTGACACTATAAAATAATTTGAATAGTGAAGGTTGGACTAATGTTACTTGAGAAAGTTTAAGTAGCAGGTCTTGTAAGAGAGTAGAGAGAAAGGAGGAGGAGGTATGTCTTTTTCATATAGAAAGAAGAGGAGGGATAAAAACTACTTCTTTGAGAACTGCATGGCTAAGGCTTCATCTGCACTGCAGAATTAATGCAGTTTCACACTGTTTTAACTTTCGTGGCTCAATGCTATGGAATCCTGGGATTTGTACTTTGTTGTGGCACAACAGCTCTCTGACAGGGAAGGCTAAATATCTTGTTGCATTGCATTGAGCCATAGCATTTCAAGTGGTGTCAAACTTTGTTACTTCTGCCATGCAGAGGTAGCCTAAGAGATCTGTCTGAGCATTATTGAATCCACTTCCTCTAAGGCAATGATGATATAAAATGCTCAGCCATCAGGTGTATAGTTACAGTTACATTTGCTGGGGGTAAGGATAGTATGGACTCAGCCTGTGCTGTTCTGGTCCTGATGCACACTCAGTTCAGTCCCCAGGTCAGCACAGGAATGGGTTGTTGTCTGCATGCTCATCCCCATGCTGACCCAAGACCCGCTACCAGCATGCACTCTTAAGGTTGCTGCTCCATAACTCATACTCAGAAACCCCTTATCACTGCATCTGACATGGAAATGGGGCACCTCGTTGTGGCTAGCACCCCATTTCCTTGTCAGACGTGGCAACAGGGGGCTTCTGAGTATGGATGATGGTGCAGCAAGGTAAGAAGCAGAGAGGGCCATCTAAACAGCCAGGGTTTGCCACAGAGTTCCCAAGAAACTCTATGGCAAACCAGGGGTCAAATTACCCTGTGGAAATGGCTATTTATCCTGGGGTTGGGCCAGATCCATGTTCAGTCTGGCAGGATCAGGCCCAATCCTGCACCCGGGTTTTTAGCCTGCATTGTGTGAACTAGATGATGCTAGGCTGGGGGAATCTAGGCCTTTGGGCCCATTTGGACAACCCCTTACTTGTTCATCAAAAAGGGAAGAGACAGTTGTGAATATTCTGCATATCCCTCGTGTCTGCACAGAAGATACAATACAAAATTAAGGAAAACTGTTCAGAGCTACATGGTTGGCCTCTTTCAGGTATCCTTCAACCGAGGCTTTACGAAAAACATGAAGCTTGAGGCCGTGAACCCCAAGAATCGATCTGAAATCTGTGTGGCATCTGTTTCATCAGTAAAAGGAAGGTTAATGTGGCTCCATTTTGAAGGTAAGTTACTAGGCCTACTCCACGCAAGTGAACTCTTATCTTGTTGTATCCCATTTGGTACCCATGGGTGGCCGAAGTACTTAGTTTATTGCAATATTACAGTGGTCCCTTGGCTTATGCAGGGGATCCATTCCGGACCCCGCCGCGTAAGCCAAAAAACACATACGCTCGAGTCCCATTCGATTGAATGGGGCTTGTGCTTGCATTGTGGAAGAGTGAGTGTGCACGCCATTCACTACCATTGTGTGGCTTCCACGTAAGCTGGAAGCTGCATATGGGGCACCCACTTATAGTGTGGGTGCACTGTAGATGAGAACAAATAGAAGGTTACTTTAGTAGTTTTAGGTTCAGACCATGATGCAACCACCAGCCATGGAGAGCCCTCTTTGAGTGTCATTCCCCACTAGCTCCCCTCCCTCTTCATCCTCTGGTACCACTAGGCCTCTGTGACAAGAAATAGAAACATGTGGGTTAATGCAAAACAGAAGTCAAGGTGATCTCTGATTGTGCAAGAGTCACCCAGAGTTTGGTGGTGACTGAGTAGAGAGGTGAAGGACTGGGCAGTGCTGATGAAAGAGGGCTCATTGCTGTTGACTGTAGCAGCATGTTCATATAGTGAGATTGCTGTCAATTACCATGAAGTTGACTTAGACTTACGGTAACCCTATGAACAGGAGACCTGCAAGTCTCTATGTATCCAAAAGGGAGAGGAGGGGAAACACAAATAAATATTATTATTATTATTATTATTATTATTATTATTATTATTATTAGAGAGAGATATGGTTCTTCAAATAGTAAAGATCCAACCCGGACTCCTACCCCTCACCTTCATTTAGGTGGTAGTAATCTTGTACCCCTTCTCCTCAAATTTTCTTTGCGAGATTTTCTTTATGGGATGAGGCCAAGGTGCCTCTGGTTATGAATAGGAGAACTGAGAAGTAATCTGGCTCACATTTCATTATTTTTGTTGACTACAGCTCCCAGAATTCCATAGCCAACATAGGTAGTAGGCATGGTGGCTGGGGGATTCCAGAATCTGTAATAAAAATGTAGCGTTCTGAAGTTTTTAACAACTACAGCACCTGCTAGGCTCCGGCCACCACCCAACATGCCATCCGACAAGAAAATCGAGTATTTACCATTTTTGACATTATTTCTCCTCTGCTGTTTTATGCGACTTTCCTTCTTGTGATCCACACTGTTAATTTTTACTAGTCCATGGTACGACTTAATATTGAGTTTTAGTGTTTACATTCCATAAGCAATAGCATATATCTTCTACATACTCTAGGGGGGAAATCTATTAAAGAAAGGGGGAAAAACTTATTCCATCATCATAAATTTATTGGATACAGTTCACAGTCATATCCTCATGTATCACTCATAAAAGCAACTTTCATTAGTTCCTTAAACTGAACATTTCCTAAGGGTTGGTTTTTCCCCCCTACAATTTTTGTCTTCTGCTTCTCAGCATACCCACTCACTCTTCAACCTTTTGGTTCTCTTTGTCTGCATTCATACTGCAGAAATAATCCACATTAATTGCCATGGGTCAATGCTATGGAATTCTGGGTAATGTAGTTTGGTGGGGCACCAGAACTCTCTGACAGAGTAGACTAAAAGTCACCCAAAACTATAATTCCCAGAATTCTATAGCATTGAACCATGGCAGTTACATTGTCAATCTGGATATTTCTGCTATCCAGACACAGTCTCAGTTGGGTTTTGAAGGGCCCCATACACCTTTTGGGATGATTTAAAATGAAAACAACAACAACCAGCAGTTATATGCTTCCAATAGTAATAATAATAATAATAATAATAATAATAATAATAATAGGTTTTATTTCTATTTTCCCGCCTCTCCCAATGGATTGAAGTGGGATTACAATAGTAATTCAACAACAAAATATCTAAAATTACAAAATATCTAAAATTAAAATTTAAAAACAATTTAAAACCTTGTAATATCAAGTGTGATAGTACAATATTAATACCACAGTACATCCTGCGATAAAGTTATCTTAATTTTTCCTGAGGTGAAGTTTTCTTCAGATCTTATAGAAGATCAGGAGGGTATGCTTGCCGGAAGAGATGTGTTTTTAGTGCCTTCTTAAAGGCATCTATAGTTGGAATCATTCTGATCTCTCCCAGAAGATTGTTCCAAAACGTGGGAGTCATAGCTGTGTATGCTCTTAGGGAAGTAGTTACTAGTCTGACTTTTGTATGAACTAGTAGATGTTCTGAGAGTGCGGGGCAGATTGTACCGGGGGAGGCGTTCCCTCAAGTAACTCAGGCCCAAGCCATATAGGGATTTAAAGGTGATAACCAACACTTTGTACTGCGCCTGGAAGCTAATTGGTAGCCAATGTAGAGATTTTAAAACAGGTGTTATGTGGTCTGACCTGGAAGTTCCAGCGACCAATCTGGCTGCTGCATTTTGGACTAGTTGAAGCTTCTGAACTTGGTACAAAGGCAGCCCCATGTAGAGTGCATTGCAGAAGTCTAAATGAGAGATTACCAGTGCATGTACCACAGTTTCAAGGTCCTTTCAGTCCAGGTAGGGGCGCAAGTGGCGTATCAGCTGAAGCTGGTACCAAGCACTCCTGGCCATCGCATCTACTTGAGAGGATAATTGTAGAGATGAGTCCAGGAGTACCCCCAAACTGCGATCTTTGTCCTTTAGGGGAAGTGTGACCCTGTCCAGGACTGGATGGCAAATTTCCCTGCCTGGGCTTGGGGTACCTATCACAAGTACCTCTGTTTTCTCTGGATTCAATCTGAGTTTGTTTTCCCTCATCCAGCCCATTACTGACCCTAGGCAGGCATCCAAAGGAGAGATGCCATTCTTAGACACTGTGTCAGTCGGAGACATAGAGAGATAGATCTGGGTGTCATCAGCGTACTGATAACACCATGCCCCATGTCTCCAGATGATCTCACCCAGCGGCTTCATGTAAATGTTAAACAGCATGGGGGACAGAATGGCGCCCTAAGGGGCGCTAGATGTCAGCTCTTTTTTCCGAGAGCAGCTGTCACCATAATACTCACTCTCTTTCCAGATGTTCAGTCCTAAACAAAATAATTGTGAAACAACTGTATGAGATCAAGAACTTTTTCATCAAAGTACAGGAGCATTGTTAGAAAACCTAGATAATGTCTAGTTTTAGTTGTCTAATTCTGATGAACCTCCAACTTAGATTATTGTATTGTCCTTTGGATGTAATGGCCTTTGGATGTGGTTTAGAAGACGGGACTAGTGCAGAGTACACTACCTTTGTCTGTAAGTGAGAGTGGCAGACAACTCTAAGACCTAGTGCAGGGTTCGATACCATCAGAAGGCAGTCAACCGACTGAATGATTGTTTGGTCAATCAATATTTTAAAAATAAAGAATAGGAGAAAGGCAACAAATGGGAGGCAATAGTGTTGGGAGGGGACCCAAAAACAACCTCCCAGAGTCCAGAGAATGGCAGATATAGTTCAACATGGTATGAAGTGAGACTTTTGCAAATTACAGTGGTCCCTCCATGTTTGCAAGGGTTAGGAGTGAAGGACCCCCATGAATGTGGAAAAACTGCAAATAAAAAACCACTATTCTTTTTGTCTGCAAGAACACGTCTCTAGGAATGTCTACATCCTCCAGTGCAAGTCTATGATCAACATCTGCCAGAAAATGACCATAGAATCATGTTGGAGGACCTACAAATGCCTAGAGAAGTGTTTTCTCTAGGAACCTCTTGGTTCTTCAGTACAGCTGTGTGGTCTGCTTTCAGCTGAGTCGCCTTGGAGGATCTAGAGATTTCTAGAGAGAGCATATTAATCAAATTCACAAATAATAAAAGATGCAAAAGTCAAAGCCACAAATGTGGAGGGTCAACTGTATCACCATCATTATCACTGCATGGAGCACCTTCCTTAAACAAGCCATGGTCTCTCATGTTACCAAGCTATCTTACAAGAGTGTGTGAAGATTGCTAGAACAGTATATGTGAAGTAATCCAGCAGAGGGGCGGTGGGAGATGAACAGCATAGGCAAAGTTATAATTATGCTGGTATCTACATATAGAATCTAAATACACTGGGAAATGCTTATTTTTTTAAAAAAAAGAATAAGGCAGTTTTCTTTATGTGTGGAGCGTAAATGATGAAAGATGATTGCTGTTGCTGCAGAGAGATGATTTGCCTTCTCTGCTACTACACGTCTCTCTCTCTCTCTGTGTGTGTGTGTGTATGTTTTAGAGAAAAGCATGCTTCTTTGTGTCCTGTCACCTCCTTCCTTAGCTTTAAAAATTGCATTATAAATTTGTGTTTATAGGTTTACAGGTGCCTGCTTCAGAATACATAGTTGACGTAGAATCGATGGACATATTCCCCGTTGGGTGGTGCGAAGCGAATGCTTACAAGCTCTTGGCACCACATAAAGCAATTTGTAAGTACATGAAACAGCAAATTTATACAGTTAACCTTCCCCATAGTGTTTCACCATTTACAGCCTGATCGGCAGAAGGGAATTAGATTTTGCAGAGCTCTATAAAGTGGCCTTGATGGTGGCTGGGGACATGAAGAAGAAGCAGTCCTTTGCCGTTGTTGCTGGACTGCAGATCTCTAAAACAGGAGTGGGCAAGTGTATAGTGTTGTTCCAGCATCATGTTTGTGGCTCCAAGGGACAATGAAGGGTCATTTTTTAAAAAGAAAGTTTGAAAAAAAAATGCCCCCAGATACCCTGTAGAGGGTATGGGAGACATTTCGGCTAAATTAGTCCCCTTCCCCAGACATTTTAGGTCAAGGAAGGGGCTTTACATACAGCCGCTAAGGTGCAGCATGTCGCCACCCCTTTCCTAGCCAGATGAGGCCGTGACAATCACACACTGCAGCTCCGATTCAGCCTTTCCAGGGTGCAATAGCCACGGCGCCATGACTTTAAGGTGCTCCTTTGGTGCTGCATCGTAGGGATGCAGTGGCAGAGGAGCACTGTGATGCTGCGAGCCATGTGAAATCCACCCCCCCCCCCCGGACTCCTGAAATCCCATAGCAGCATTGAGCTATGGCAGTTAAAGCAGTGTCACACTGCATTATTTCTGCAGTGCAGATTAGACCTATGATTCTTGGCTTCCATATTATTGTTGTTGTTGTTGTTGTTATTTCTTACCTGCCTTTCTCCACCGATTGAGGTGGGGAACAACAATTAACAGATAAACATTTGTGAAAAAAGACATTGTTTAAAACACACATCAATTAAAAGAACACACAAGATGTACACATATTAAAACAATCTGCATTTAAAATTAATCATTTAAAATTCACGATTTGAAATCATCTGAATAAGCCCACTGGAAGAGATTGGTCTTTAATGCTCCTTCGAATTTAGACAGTGTATTCAGCTGTCGAATCTCTTCCAGCACATCATTCCACAGGCTGGGGGTGACTGACAAAAAATAAGCCAGAATATGAATAATAAACTTGAAGGCATGACTTCACGTTTTCTTCTCACCTTCTTTAGAGAACCTAAGTCCAGGAAATAGAATAGATGGGATTGTCCGCAAGGGTTAAAAAAAAGGATCTTCTTTCTGTTTACATTATTGCTTACTACATGGATTTTAAAATATATTGCTATTTTTCTTTTGTTCTAAAACATATTTGACTTTTCAAATCAAGGATCTGTACCTAATTTGGGTGAGCGCAGCAGAAGCTAAATCATTCAGTCTTGCTTACTGTTAATGCACTGAGTTAAAAAAAAATGCCTGGGGGTAATCAGGCTTGCAGCATTTAATTGCATTGCATGTTCTTCTGAATGTGAGAATATTGGCATTGCTTTAGTATTTTAGTTAAGCACAGATCCCATAAAAATAAAATGAGCAGAGATATAAAATATACCAAAGGGTCTTTTAGTATAATGTTTTAACAAAATAGTAGCACTAACTGTTCAAAGCAGACACAACAGCGGACAAGATTATAGTGTAAGTGAAATTAAGCACATGTAATATTCCAAACCATGCAGTTACAAAGGATTAGCCATGTTAATTACCATTCACTCCTATATAGGCCTACTCAGGAGGAATTCCTTTTGGGTTCAGTCACATTTAGGGTGCATCTACACTGTTGCAGTAATGCAGCTTGACACCACTTTAACTGCCGTGGCACCATCCTACAGAATCCTGGGATTGGTGGTTTTGTCAGGCACCAGCACTATTTGCAGAGAAGGGTAAAGACCTTGTAAAACAACTAATTCTAAAATTCCATAAGATGGAGTGATGGCACTTAAAGTGGTGTCAAACTGCACTATTTCTACAGTGCAGATTCATCCTTAAATCACAGGTAGGTGTATATAGGATTCTTTTTTGCAGCAAAAGAAGTGACTTTGTAATATTTTATGGTAGTGTGAGCTCTCCTAATGTGATAGGATTAGATCTGAGTTCCAGTCTGAAAGTTCTCAGATAGAATCTTAGGGTACTACATATACAGAAGGGAAACTGGACATGCTCTGGTTTTCTCACTCAGCCTTAGTAGTTGCCTTTGCCTTTGTGCCAGACTGCTTGAGGAAGAATTCAAACCTACTTCCCGAGGGCATACGAAAATGCTTTATACTGGTCCCTTTCACCCTAAACATTTAAAGCATTTTGATTCCACTTTAATTGCAATAATTCCATCCTGTGCAGTGCTGCAATATGTAGTTTCATGAGGTATTTAGAATACTCTGCCTGGGAGTATAGACAAAGATTGCCTCACTGCTTCTCCTAACACACAGGAGCTGCATTCTTACAGGCTTATAAAAGAGGGAGAAGATCTTTAATGTTGCATATGACTTTGATGCCCCTACCCCTGCACAGACAATAGAACCTGTAAGACATTTGCAAACGTACATCGCCCAAATTGCTGTTGTTCTCCCTTTCCTTTTGCAGTACAAAGGAAGAGAAAGGTTGCTGTTGTACAACCCGAAAAGCAGTAAGTAGGCACTTAACATGTAAATAACAAAGCGGCTTTAATATGTAAATAAATAAGATTTATGCTCTAGGATGGCATAGAACAGCTAAGCCAAATGGCTGGCATTTTGCAACAAAGAATGTTCTGCATGCAGAGATACCATCTGGAAATGATGTTGCCAGTGTAGGCAGAATGTGCATCTGAGAATGATATGTTTGTTTGTGCGTACATGCATGCATGTGTGCAGATATGTCTGTTGAGCCTAAAGGGATATCTTGTTAATTTTAAATCAACAAAATTTGTTGTCAGGAATGAGGGAAAATAAATTCCTTTCCCTACCTGTCTCAGGAAAAGTGCAATCAACAGGATAAACTTATGTTCCTGAGAGATACAGTAGGACTACATATGCACTACAGAAATAATCCAGTTTGACACCACTTTACCTGTCATGTCTCCATGCAAAGGAATCTTGGGAGTTGCAATTTATCGTGGCAGAGAGGGCTAAATTGCGCAGAAAACAGAAAAAAACATTTCTACACATTGATTTCTGCCCAGTTAGTGACAAAATTGGCACATGATATTTTTATCCAGACACCATTATTTTCTGTGCAGGAATTTTTCTCCTCAAGAAGTAGAATTTTGTACTAGAAATTTTGTAATTTCTTGGTAGCACTCTGAAAATGCTCTTTCCTGTACAGAAAAGGCTGCTTTCTGTACAAAAAATACCACCGAATAAGTTCTGAGCAGCAAATAGTCTTGATAAACTGAAGTTTTTTGTAGACTTTCTTGCACCAAGAAGACAACTGGAAAAATTATACATTGCTTTCTCTAAAAAGACAGTTAGTGAAGAATTTCATCCCTAAGTGACACTAGGTCAAGAAAAAGACTCAGGCTATGGCCCTGTACCTATTTACCTGGGAGTAAGACCACCTAAAATAAGTAGCATTGATTTTTGAGTAGACATATGACTGCACTGTTAAACATAATGTTTTTGCAGAATTTCCAAGTGTTCAAAGTGCTTCAAATATATGATTTTGTTGTAGTTCTTACCACAGCCTCTAAAGAGCTGGAAATGTCTGGCCCATGGGTTGTATGTGGCCCTTCATGTTTCTGAAGCTCTCAAAGGCACCTTAGTGCCCTGGAAAATATTTAGGGGGAAAATATTTAATGAAAACATGCTCGCATCCTATGAGTATCATGAGAGGGAGTTCCACTGTGTTTGTACACATGCCCCCTGGGGTTTTAGGCCCAGAAGAGGCCTTTTTAAAACTTGGAAGTACACTGAAAATAGGACATTTTGTCTTATGTCAAGCAGCCCTTATGCACCCCCAAGTTTCACATATTTTTGTCATCCAATAGGTTACCACCTGGAGTGCCTGTTAAGAAGATAATGCATGGTCCCTGTGTAATTCCACAGACAGATGCAATGAGTGAGTTTATTTATTGAGAAAATAAAAAGAGCCAGAATCCTGTTGGTGCTTATGTCTCCGTAAATGGACGTTAGTCTGTGAGAATTAGAAATGGGCAATTCTGTTATGTCCGTATTCAGTAAGGGACCACTGTTATGTTACTACACAGAAGAGCCAACAAAGTTACTGATGCACATCAGCACTTCCTAACTGGTGTCCCAATGCACAATGGGACTGATGCATAACTAGGCAGCGGCATCCTGCACCAGGGTTTAACCCTATGCAGGTGGTGGGGCTTTGGGGCAGAATCAAAAGGGTCTGCTCCCAACTCCTTGCCTTGCATGGCTTTACTCATGAGTAAAGCTGCACATGCAAGGGATGGTGGGAGCACATGGCAGGGAGGTGGGGGTGCTCATCAGGTGTCATCTCTCCTTCAATAGTGTCACCCCTTCAGTGGTGTCACCCAGTGCAACCTGCACCCCCTAGTGAGGCTACTACAACTAGGATGTTGCCATGAGATTTAAAGTGGAACATAGTCCTATAATTGTGTGATGTGAATGTACCACTATATTATCTGTCACTTATTTATTGGAACAAATTCCTAAAATGGTGTTCAAATTACAGCTCGCAGGTTTGGGCAATGTGTGCCTCCTTATAAGCCATTTTTTGGTTTCTGGGCACCTCTCAAGGGGTAAAAAATATGCCACTTATTTGCTTAAAAAACAGGAAATACCTAGAAAAGGACCCCAGCTCCTGTTGTTATTTTTAAAAGGTCTTTTCTGGGTCTAACATTGCTCAGTGGGCCCTAAAACATGGTAAAAATGCCCTCCATGCCTCTTTGGAGCCAAAAAAAATGTGGAGGATGTGGCGTTCCAAGGTCCCCTGGGTGGCTAATGTGGTTCCCAGTCTCTGACAGTTGCCTACCCCAACCTAGGGAACACCAAACATTCCTGGTTTCAAATATTTCAGGTTCAATCCCTTATATCACATCAGAATGTTGAAGGACAAGGTTCTTGTCCCCTGTCCTTCAAACTACTTCTGGCTCTGCCCATTAGGATTTATTGTCAAGAAGGTGGTGGTACAAATGCATCTTTAAGCACCAAGTTAAACACCAGACTAGTGTAATTATAGCCCCCAATTTCACAAATAGAACCAGTAATGAAAATTTGAATTCATGTTCTGCCGATGAAGTTCTTTTGAAACAGTAGAGGGGAAAAGAGAACAGGCCTTTTCATTCTTTAACCATCCTGTTTCTGAGATGGTGAAAGAATGGTTCAATCTTGAGCAGTTTTTTCCACATTGCTCTTACCTCTCACTTCCAAGAAGATGGATAGGAGCTGGGGGAGAGAAAGCAATTCAAAGTGAGGATGGAGGAAGAACCTGAGACTGTGTACATCATCTTTGCAGGTACCATCAATGGGAGATACAGTTGTCCAGCACTATTTATCAATCATCGTTGCTTCTCAGGACCACATCTGAACAAAGGAAGATTGGCAGAGCTACCCCAGTCTGTTGGTCCGGGCAAGTGTGTGCTTGTTCTTAAAGAGGTGAGGATTGTGTTACGTGGCAACTTTGGTCACACACCAATCTCTCTAGTTGATGCTTTCCTTCCTTCCTCAGTGTTTATATCCTTGCTGAATTAAAATACAGCAATCCATCAGTGTAAGTGGAACAATAGTTCAGTTCAAGAAGGGGCTGAAGACCTTTTTATTTAAACAAGCATTCCCTGATGTAAGCCCCAACTAATTTCTCCCTCTCCTCCACGTCAGCAGTGGCAAGCTGGCTTGAGTGTTTTTATTGAGGTTTTTTTCTGTATGTGTATTGTATTTTATGTATTTTATGATTGCTGTACACTGCCCTGGTTTTATAGAAGGGCGGTATATAAATAAAAATTTTATTTATTTATTATTAGTTGAAGTAGGAGAACAGTCCCAATTCTTCAGGGTCCCAACTTGGGAAAAAGGTGGTATAAAAATAAATAAATAAAATTCAGTGATCAAATCCTGCATTTTGGGCTAAGAGAAAATCTATTTTCTTTTCAACTGACATTTGCTTAAGGTGGGTGGGCTTTGGATTTGGGGACAGTTTTTCTGTGCCAAGGAACCTCCTGAGGCCACCAGGATTGCCAGGTTTATCCAAAAAAACAAAAAGTGTCCAGAAGTTCTTTTTGCATTTGCCCCACCTACCTCTAGAGTATGACCCCCCATAACCTCCATGAAATTGAATTCTGCCCTCATGAGACCCTCTTGATAAGGGGGGGGGGCACATTAGTCCCCAAGAGATCCTAAAGGGCAGCAGCCACACCTCACTCTCTATCAAAAAATTAATCCAAATAAATCTGCTCCCAAATGCCCCCAAACACCTTTAAGGGGAATGTTTTTGGGGCATCCCTGGTCCATTTTAACACCAGGAGATGCCATTTTAAGTAACAAGGGTCTAAAATGACTTGAGGCCAAAGTCTTAAAGAAAATGTTCTCTAGAGAGCTTTTAAGAGGGGAATTTACCCCTGGGATAATACAGACCATTGGTCACACATTGCTCACCCTGGCTCTAATTGTTGGACTACAGTTTCCAGCATTCTTCACCATTAACTTATTACTATTATTATTATTATTATTATTATTATTATTATTATTATTATTATTATTATTTATAAAGCACTGTAGGTTTACACAGTGCTGGACATACAATAAAATAAATACCTGCTAGTGGCATACACTATTATATACACACTTATAAGCAATAAAATAAACAACACAGGTTAAAACAGTGTAGGCTAACAATCATGTAATTTCATGTTGGCTAAGGACTGATGTTAGTTGTAGTCCAACAACAAGCATGAATGATCCCATATATGTTGGTCCATAGATTTATATAAGGAAAAATTGGGCAACTGCACAGGGACTGGAGGCCAATTTTCTCCTCCAGTCCTAATGCAAACTAACCCCTCCCTCCAACAGCTTCTATCAACATCTGAAGTAAATGCTTCTATCCAAATGCTTCCGAATGCTTATAACTTCATCTGAGTCCTTCCCAAAATGGCAACTGGAAGTGACTTTGTATCATTCCTGTCACTATTTTGAGAAAGACTCTGATAAAAATAGAAATACGTGAAAGGTTTTCTTGGGGGGGATGGGGGTATTTTTGCACATTTTGGAAGCTTTTTTGCATAGTTATTTTTTGTTTTGTTTTGTTTTGTTTTGTTTTACAACAAATGGCTGAATTTTTTAAAAAAAAAATTGGCGGGGGCACAGTGAAGGGACTTGGGGGACTGACAGGAAGCTGATAACCCTGATATATTTGCACAGATATGTACAATGTGGAATTTGCCTTTTTCATAGCAACTGCAACCTAGATCAACATTTCCATCAACCTATCCAGGCCAAAATATCAGGGCATTCAAAGGTTCTTTGCCCCCTGGCTCTCTGCAGCTGAAGTGGCAGGAGCTGTACCCAAGTTTATCTGCTTGCACTGAGCTTCCATCACAAAAGCACAAACGTGGACAGAATCCTCCTTTAAAAAAGGATCTTCTGCTATTTTTTGGCAGGTCCTTAGCATGGTAATCAACTCTGCATACAGACCTGGGAGTGTTTTGCGGGAATTACAGCTTGTGGAGGATCCCAGATGGAATTTTCAAGAGGAGACCCTCAAAGCAAAGTAAGGGCTACTTTCATTTCTTCTTTAAACTAAAATAAAATCTGGGGATGTTTGAAAAAAAGCTATTTTGGAGAGGGAGCTGAAACGGTATAAACCTAGTGTCTCGTTTTTATTCCCATTCACTTTGTGAGTTTCTGTCTAAAAAAGCAGATGCATCATTTATCTGATGGGGCATCCAAGCTGTGTCTGGCCTGGTACATGTCTCTTCTGCCCTGGCTGTTAGTCTAAGAGTGATTTTGGAGGTCTGATCAGAAGTGTCTGAGGTGTCATTGCTTTGCAGCAATGGAAACTAGGATGGTGGATGGGGAAATTGGCAGGAGAGACATGTTTCACCCTCCTGCCACTTATTCCTTAAAGCCTCCTGTTCACACTTTTCCCTCTTTGTCCTGCAAACATGCAGCTGGGAATTATGGTGGCTGCATGGAAAAAAGATCAGGTCTTCTATATCGTTAATAATGTGGAAAGGGGACTTTCAGCAGCTGTAATTTGCATGACAAGGCTACATGTGCTGAAATTTCCTTGTCTGACCCCTATTAAAAGTACAGGAGCCCTGTTCTCTGTTTCATGTGGTTACCCTACTGGGCAGCAGCTGGTGCAAGAGACTCTGGCAAAGGCAGCCAACAAATGAAAGGTTGCCCAAGATGGACATCTTAGTAATGCCCATCAGGCCTAGTCAGCATGGCCAAGAGCAAGAGATTATGGTAGTGGTTCTCCAAGAATCTGGATGCCATCAAGTTTCCCCACACCTTGATTAAGCCTGCCTTACTTTTAAGACCTTCAGTGGAGGACATTTCTCTCCATCCCATCGCTGTGGTGAGGACATAGGAAAGAGCCATCTCAGTGGCTGCTCCCAAATTTTGGAACTCCCTCCTATGAGAGACTATGAGAGAAATCATACAATGATGTACCTATGTAATTTACAACACAAATGTAAGTTTACACATTTGTAAACCACACAAGCTACACAAATATAGTTTACATAACTTATGAAGACAAAACGGCATGCCTTTCTAGGTTGGGCATAATTTATTCTAATTGATGCCTAACACCAGGGTCCTTCTGGTTTCTGCTGCCATGATGTCTAGAAACATAAAAATAGATCTGATCATTCTTACTTTTTCTTTCTTTTTCTCCTCCTCTTTCCTTTTACTTCTGCTTTCCTATGAAACTCTGCATTGTGTTCATCACACATATGATGTGCACAGAATAAGCGAGCGAGTCCAATTATAAATCCCCCCTTTTTCCCCAGAACAAGACTTTCTATGTATTCTTGGTTGTCTAAGCTTGTTTTCCTTTCAAAGGTTCTCTTATGTAGGTCATTACTTTGATCCCTGCCCCTTTAGCTTCAGTTGTAATACTATTAATTAGAAAAGCAACATGGATTTTACTTGTGGAATCTTTAATGCTACAACTCTCACAAAACCCAGTGAACTTTTACAGTGCTCCCAGCTAATAGTGTCTGAAGTGTCCTTTTTTTTTAATTACTTAAAGATAGCTGGCAAAATGTAAGTCTCACTGGAACAACGATTATGTTATTAATAATATGGCTATCTAGGGTGACATCATTCAGCATAGTAGACTTTTTAATGCATGAACTACTTCCAGCCATCAGTGGAATGTTGAAATGTGAACAACACATGCATGAGAAGTGGAGACAAAGAGAAAGACTCTTAAACATTCACACTTGATTCCTGAATCCTGGAGGTTTGTCAAGAATTCCTTAATTACAAGATGAGTAATAGTAAATACAGAGACCAGGATGGTGTAGTGTTTTGGCTTTGGACTATGACTCTGGAGAACAGCATTCAAATCTCCACTCAGCCATGGAAACTCACTGGGGTGACCTTTGGCAGTTACACTTGCTCAGCCCTCAGAGGAAAGTAAAAGCAAAATACGCCCTGAAACAAATCTTGCCAAGAAAAACCCTGTGATAGGGTTGCCTTATGTTTCCATAAGGTGGAACAACTTGAAGGCACACATGAAACAACAACACAACAAATAATGCACTACATAGCATTACCACAAGATGATTTTGGGACCTGAACGAATAAGTAACATTCCAAGCTTTGTTCCAAGGACTTAGCTCAGTCATGGAACACAACATGAGTACTAGTGAACACATTCCCAGCATGACAAAAGGAGGGGGAATTTGGGACTGTGTCCAAAAAAAGCAACTTTTCCAAATTTCTAAGGGACACGGTGAAAACAAAGACAGTTTTGTTGGTCTTCAGCATAAGCAGTAATCTGGACAAGAGATGGAGAAGAGAATGGTCTTGCACCCTGGAAAACTGCTGCCAATTGTCCTATACCATGATCCATGTATTTGGTGTACAAGAACATGGCCTGATTTTGTGATCCTCCCCCTCGCGAAAAAAAAGTGAGCAAGGAGTCACAGAAATCAGGTATATGCAAGTGATGGAAATAATATTTTAAAAATTCAAAAATGGTCCAAAAACTTGTTCTTCAAATGACAGGAAACTCTGAAAAAAGAATCCTGGACTGCTGAGAATCTTCACAGTTTGGGATTTATTCTTCCCAAAATTGGCATGTGGGGAAAAGTGCAGATTGTTATGCAGCATAAGTCCTGAACTATGAACAGTTTTCAAAAACTGCACAGTTCTCACAAACATTCTTGCAGGAGGAACAAAATTGATAAAATGGCTTTCTTTGAGAACTAAATTAATGAAGAATTTTATTCCCAGCATATGCACCTATATTGCAATCCAGGACAGAGCTACAGCATCCCTGATGAATGACTGCATAGCCCCTGCTGGCAAAATCTCTGGCAAAAGTGATGGCTGATGTCTTTCTTGTCAGCAGGGTGGTTCATACTAAAACCCAAGGGAGATTCACCATCCTACTGACATGGAAGTAATTGGTTGCCATTGTCTGGCAAAGGAGGACCTGGCGTCTCTTGAGGATGCCTGTTCCACTGTTGAACAGCTCTCACTGTTAGGATGTTTGCCCTAATGTTTTGCTGAATGCTGCTCTCTGCAAAGATGATTCGAGACTAGTCTTGCCCTCTAGAGCAACAAGCAATGTGTCTGCTCTATCTTCTACATGATAACCTTGCATCTGCAACACTCAATATCCTGAGCCTGGTGTCGGAGGAAAACATATGTGGCCCTAAGCATAGGAGGATCTGTAGCTCAGTAAGCATGTAAGCCATCTTTGAAACAAAATCTGAAGTTTGTAATAGGAGTAGAAAGAATTTTTCATAATTATTTGCTCCCAGATTGAAAAAATGGTCCTCTCATCATGGAGAGTTCAAACATCCTGAAATGTTGTCAGAAATTATTCTGAGAAGAAGAAAAATATTTTTCTTGCCCCAAAAATGTTTTCTGCACAAAAGGGTTTCTTACTCAGAAAACAGTTTCCTGCATCAGAAATCTGTTTTCTCTGCAGAAAACAAGATTTTCACACACACACCCAAAAAAAAACCTCCACATGTTTTTGCCTGCAGCACTTTGGGACATTCAAATACAGGGAAAATACTGCAGAGCAGTATTCATTTTCTCCTGCAGTTGGAAGAAAACTATCATAATTATTCATCCTCAAATGAAAAGATGAAATAGCTGAGGATTTGCATCTCTAATCTGTAACTCCAGAAACATTATTTGGTTTGAGTTCTTGTTTCATACAGTAAGGTTTGCCATGTTGTTACTTGCTACTACAGATATCGAGGAAAAACCTACAGAGCATCAGTCAAGATTGTCCGTACATCTGATCAAGTCCTGGATTTCTGCCGGAGGGTTTGTGTTAAATTGGAATGTTGTCCAAATTTATTCAGCCCAGTTCCAGTTACTGAAGCCTGCCCAGAGAACTGCTCCATTCACACCAAAACTAAATACAGTAAGTATGAGTTAAAAACAGTGTTGTGGACTACAGCATTGGAATTTGCTTTGTAGAAGGTGACCATTAGTTGTCCAGGTTCCTTTTGGCCAACCAGCACTTCCTAGGTCAGTAAAACAATATCTGTCACCCAAAGAGCAAGTAAATGTCAGCTGCTGATCATGAGATGGCTGACTGTTTCCCCTGTATGGGATTCAGCAAGAAGGGTGCCTCCTTTCCTCCTGGATAATTGTTTGGATGGGAAAGACTGTCTTGACAGGAGACTGGGCACATTTAGCTAGAGAGAAATGCTGTTGTCCTGTTCTTTTGCTTGTGCATTTCACATCAGCAGCTGGTTGGCCACTTTTGTAAACAGAATGCTAGACAGGATAGGCTTTTAGTCTCTTCTAGTATAATGTTTGTTACATGTATGCACTATGTTTCATTCCAGATTATTATGATGGAAAAAGAAAGAAAATCATTAAGCCTCCAACTAGTGGAAAGGGCAATCTGCAGAGCCTGGTGAATAGACATGGCAAGCCAGCGAGGCGTAGGAAGAGGCGGAAACTCATTTTAGCACACAGGAAGAGGCGTTCATCTACAACAGATCTGAACCCAACAGAATCTGCAGAGGTGAAATGTAAATTCCGATTTCCCTTCCCTGAAAGATCAACAACACATAGAACACAATGGGTCAGAAATCAAATGGTTGAGTCAGTGGTTCGCTAGGGTTGGTGTCACCCAGTGCGGGTGCCCAGAATGGGCTGTCGGGGGAGCAGTGGTGGTGGCAGTGGTGACCTGCCCTCCCTCCCCTCTCACTGCCTCACTGTCCTGGCTGTCCATCCGCCACCTGTCCAGACTTGGAGAGGACTGTGTTGGGTGGGGTGCATGGCCAGGCAAGGAAGCAGCAGGAAAGGAAGGAAGGAGCTTGTGCTGCCGCTCATTCTCTGCTGCCTTGGCTCTGTCAGTGGAGAGAACCAGGGCAATGGAGAAGCTTATTTTCTGCTTCTCCAGAGAGTAGGAAGATTCAAGCTGCAGGAAAAGAGATGCCACCTAAACATTAGGAAGAACTTCCTGATGCTAAGAGCTGTTCAGCAGTGGAAGACATTGCCTCAGAGTGTGGTGGAATCTTCTTCTTTGGATATTTTTAAACAAGACTGGGTGGTCATGGGAGTGCTTGGATTGTGTCTTCCTGCATGGCAGAGATTTGAAATGGATGACTCTTGTGGTCTCTTCCAACTCTATAATTCTCTGATAATTCTCTATAATTCTGTGATAAGGTGGCAGACCTCGAAAGACATCTGGCTTTGTTATAGTGTTTATTTTCAATCTTTTCTCACTATTCTCATTTATGCTCAGCTGACCTACACTGGCATACGACTGTTTGCCTGTCATGTTAAATTTGTGGAATTTCAACAAATTGACATTCAATTTGTTGTGAATTGATGTTAGCTTTCTTTTAGTGTGTATATATTTTTGGTTGGTTGCCTTGGGTAATTTTTTTCTAAATTTATTTAAATTATTATTTTATTATTTATTTTAAAGTCTTTATATATTGCCTCGCAGCCCACAAGGGCTTTATTATTTAGAAATGATATTTCTTGTCTTCTTTTAGTTTGTTGGTTGTAAGTTATCAGTCAGGTCTCCTGTCTCTCCCCACCTTACTCTGCTAGCTATTTATTTATTTATTCATTGGCTATAACTGGTCATAAGACAGTTTGATTTCTGAGCCAAAAGACAAGATGGTGGTCCCTTTTCATTCCATTCTTCATAGAAGGGGTTAGCTTAGGGGACCTGAAGAAAGGATGGAGAAGTATTGACTTGCCCCCAACATTCTTCCTTCTACCTAATGATAGGAAGGGCCCTGATAGCTCAGTATTTTGTGCCACGGAACACCCACAAAAATGGTTAATCTATACAACTATTTCCTAATTTGTTCAGTCAAACCTTAAACAGAAATCGTGGCTATTTGAAGAGCAAATTAGAGAGCTACACTACATCCACCTTGTTGTTACAGAAGCTGTTTTGTCATGGTTCATGATGGGCATGACTTCATTGTAGGAGAGTGAGGAGGAAGAGTCAGAAGTCCTTGACGACGAGACTTGGAGTGAAGCGACCAGCCCAGACTTGCATTCTGACCAGATGGACATCTCTTCTGTAGATCTGCCTCTGAACAAGTCTACAAGTACAATGAAGTTACGCAGCAGTGCAGATATGGATCGAGTTGCACGCTCTGAGAGGGGAAGAAGAGCGCAGAAGTCATTGTCTCTCTTATGTGCCAAAGGAGAGAAGAGGGCTCGGTTTAAACAAGTGAGTGTGTTACCAACGAGAAGCTTTTCTCTGCAAGGGATCCCAAATTCTGCTCCCAAAAATAACCAGATTTTGTAACCTGCATCACTGAAACAACTCATGCACATTAAACTGTATTTTTTTCATTTGTTTTATTCTCTTCAGTGTTGGGTAGGATTAGCTAGGCAATGAAACTCCACCATCAGAGAACCTGCGGTCTCCTTTCTTCTCTCTCAAGCAGAAAAGTGGCATCTTTACTGTAAGAGCTATTCAGCAGTGGATTTGATGGACTCTATTTAAACAGAAGTTGAATGTAGTAGTGTATTCCTGCATAGCAGAGAGCTGGACTAGTGATTCCCAAATTCTAGCCTTTCCAATGTTTTGAACTTTGGTACTCAGAATCCCAGACAATTGGCCAAGATGGCTAAGGCTAAGGCTTCTGGAAACCAAAGTCAAAAACATCTGGAGAACCAGGGTTTGGGAATCACTGGACTAGGTGGCCCTTGTGGTCTCTTCCAGCTCTCAGATTCTATGATTTCTGTAGGATTTCACAGGGATTGGCCTCATACCATAAGAATGTTCTCATCAAACATAGCTAATAGAAACCTCATAAGCCATTTTGGTCATAGACAGAAGCGATGGTGGCAGAGGTTGCCTTGGTGGCTTCCTGAGACACTCATAAAGTGCCTCTTGGAACAGCCAGGAGTTGGCAAAGTGTGGCCTGCAGGTCACAAGTGGACTGTGGGAACCCTGTTTGTGGCCCCTGAAGCCCCCCCGAGCCTCTAGAGCCCCCCCCCCCAATTAAAAATAGCTTTGGAACAATTTTAAGACAATTTTTTGCCCCCAAATCCCTCAAAAGATGCCAAAATGGCCTGAAAATGTGGCAGATTTCTTCCTCTACTCCTCCAGAACCCCCCAAACTTCTCCTAAAAATGAAGAAGAAAAATGAGCCAAAAGTTAGCTCAAAAAAGTGGGCAGAAATGTCAATGCATCACTTGGGATGTTCTGAAATGTACTGGTGCAACCCACTAGGTGGACACAATGTTGCCGTCCCTGGTCTAGACCAAATTCAGTTTGCTTGTAGGGCTAAAAGATGTAATGAAACCCTTCTCTATTGGGGGGGGGGTTGCTTTATTAGGATTTTTTTGACACATGGAGGTTCCTAACTCTTTCATATTTTCTTTCTCAGCATCGGGAAATCAGGCTTGGAAGCGATGGGCACTCTGAGAGATACTTTTTCTTGTGTGTCCACCTCCCCTCACCAGCTATAGCCCTGCAGAAGCAAGCTTGCTGCCTACATAGAACCTACGGAATTAGGTTGTCCCCATGTCAGTAAAGCAGTGGCTCCATTCCAAGTTTTCATTCAGGCTTTGAAGGAGATCTCCAACAGGGAGATCTCTACCTAAACAGCTTCAGAACTCCTTTAAAACTAGCTAAACCCTACAGTGAATTCAGTACCCCACTGTCATGGGACCTACCAGTTACCCTTCATTATGTCAGACAATACCAAGCAAAGCTTGCCAATGTCTCATCCGTTGACAGCCCTCCCATATCATCACTGCCGCTGATCTATTTTCTGCAACACTGGGAGGCAATCCTAGATGCCTGACTGTAAGTGGCCTTGTCTCATATCCAAACAGAGTGAGAGAGTGGCTCACACAGCCTCAAGCAAAGCAGAACACAGATTTTGTGGCTCTCTTTGGCAGTGCATCCTAACCTTTGGCCCTCCATTTGTTTTGGACTTCAGCTCCCAGAAGCCCCAGCCAACTTGGCCAACAGTTAGGAATTATGGGAGCTGAAGTCCAAATTGTCTGGATCAGTGGTACTCAAACTTTTTACCCTTGGGCCCCACTTTACATCTACATGTAGATGTCGCATTCCCACGCCACTTGACCTGGTATATAATTTAAAATATTTTGTTTATTTAGTGTGTGTTTTTTCATTTGCACCTTCATGTATATCCATATTTTAACATTTTATCAGAAAATACTATCATTGAAGTTAGAACAGATTATTTAAGTAAATTCAAAATTTAAATCAAAGCATGTGCAAATTTTACATATTTAAAAAATGGGAAGAGGAGGAGAGAGGGATCAGAGCATCCTAAGTCTTGTACCACCACCCTCTTGAGCAACAGAGAAGGTCCCACCTCACAATTTGTGAGCCACTGATCTAGATAACCAAAGGTTGAGAACCACTGCTCTAGAGCAACCACTGTAATCCAACAAGGAGCAAGATTTGGAGGAGTCATTCTCTCAGTAGAGTCAAAGCACTCAATTTAGTACTTCTCCCCTTTATCCCCTGAGGCCTATCCCTTTTGGAGGATCAGCTCTTTGTAGTAGCATCATTCCATTTTGGGGGTGAGAAATCATGGAAAGAGAAGAATGAATAGTGAGTGGGTAAATTGGCTGTCATCAGTGCCAAGTAGTAACCCTTTCAGGAGTATAGCTACAGGGTGAGCAAACTGAGGGTATTGCCCCTGCCAATAAAAGTTTTGCCCCCAGGATTTTGACCCTCAAAAATTAAATTTTCCTTCAGTCCCAGAACTTCTAGCACTGCACTAACTTGAAACTTTAGCTGAACAATTAACATTACAGTTCGCATCCAAAGTAAAGTGACCAAGGGAGAACACAGGTTCAAGGTAGGAATGATGATTTTTCAGGGTCTTACTCGCTTCAATGTTACAAATTTGAGGACTGAAGGAAAATTTCATTGGGGGATCAGAATTCTTACTGGGGGGGCAGTATCCTCATCCCCCTCCCCACTTGTAGCTACAACTTTGTAATCCCTATCTTAGTTTTACAATATGCCCCCATATTGTCACCTCCTGCCCCCAGATTTCCAGAAAAAAGTGTGACCCTAAAGTGGTCTATGCACTTCTTCATCATTGTTCCCTTAAAGAAATACATAAATATGCAAAATTTTCCTTTAACCTGTCCTATTTCATAGTCTATCACTGCTGTGCAATGTGACATTTGTTTCTCTCTGTGTGTTTAACACACACCATTATGTGTGTTTTCAGTTTTCACACAGTTTTCACATTGCAATTAAGTGAGCGGCAGGAAATGGAGCCATTCATCCAAGCTACTGGGGTTTAAATGACCCTGACGTGGTTAAATCTCTCCATTTAACAGTGTAATAGCTACTTTACATTGATGCGGCAATTAATAGGAAGAACACTGACCATTCTCTATTGATTTACACTCATAGCTCTAGGCAGTTTTGAGCCAAAGTAAAAGGGACATGAATTAAGTATCTCTACAGCCTGTGAGAGCCTATGGGCACACTAGATACCGTTCATATGCTTATGTTCTATCGAAATCATTGTCCAATAAATCTCATTGTTCCATTAAAACTGCACCATAATTACTGTATATAGATGGTTATTTCTGAAATTTTGCTGAAAAGCAATTAGAACAATTTCCCTCTTCACAACCCAGTTTAGTGGCTTGTTAACTGTGTGGGAGATGGAACAGACCATTAATTCCTGGGCTAATTATTGATTATACTTGCTGCCTAGACCCCTGCAAGTCAAAGGGGTAGTGAAATTAACTGGACCCAGATACTTGATGGTCTAGTTAATTTCATGCCTGTAAGAAACTCAGAAAAGATCTATCAATGGAGGGCCAATGCTCAGGAGGTGTGCGTCTGTTTTACAGCAGTATTGAACAGTTGGAAGCTGTAGGTTTGTGAGCTTTTCGAGCTATGTGGCCATGTTCTAAAATAGTTTGTTCCTGACGTTTTGCCAGCATCTGTGGCTGGCATCTTCAGAAGATCTCTGGCAGCCACAGATGCTGGCAAAATATCAGAAACAAACTCTTCTAGAACATGACCTTGTAGCCTGAAAAACCCACAAAAATCTGTGGATGCCAGCCATGAAAGCCTTCAACTTCACAGTTGGGAGCTAGTTTACATTTTTCTAGAGTACTTTAAAAACATTCAGGACAGCTAGAAAGCAGAAAACATGGTAGGGCTGGTGAGAGAAATAAATGTTTGAACTGCTGATATTCAGTTGGGTCCTTTATCTGATGGTATGGGTCTTCTTTCAGAGGACAAGAAACTTTGGATCCAACCCACTGGTAGCTCCAGTATCCCATCTTCAAGTCTCTAATAAACTATTTTCTGCCTCCAGCATGTAGAGACTTTCAAAATATAATAGTTCAGCATTGCAATGAAGACACAAACTACAGTAGGGCTGGAAATCCTATGGTTCTCCAGATGTTGCTGGACTTCAGCTCCCAAATTCCTCACTCTTGGCTAAGCTGGCTAGGTGTAATGGGAGTACAATGGTATTTGGAGCTAGAATTCAGAGACCCAGCCATGTTAGTCAGAATATCAGTATGCAAAAGGACCTTGTAGCACCTTTTGAGGCTAACCATTTGAAAGAAGTTGTAGCATAAGTTTTTGTAGACTTGGTCAACTTCCTCAGATAAGTCTGTGAAAGCTTATGCTACAATTTCTTTCACAGTTAGTCTCAAAGGTGCTAAGAGATCCCTTTGCATAGCAGTGTCTGGAGGTAGACATTGGTCCTACATATTCTACAAAGAATATGGTTTTCCAAAAATAGACTGGCTTGGATAGAGAGCTGATTGTTGTTTAGTATGGGACATTCCATCTTAGGAGGAAAGTAGATAAGATAATGCAGAAGATCCCTTAAAGCTGAATGATACCATTTTTGCTGTCATAGGAGATAAAGCAAGAACCAAATGAAAAACTCATTCTGGAGAGTAACCCCTTGGGATGGAGTGTGTCGGACGTGGTGAGGTTCATCAAGCTCACTGACTGTGCTCCTCTTGCCAAAATATTTCAGGAACAGGTAGACTGTCTTATTTCAATGCTGCTTCACTGTGTTAAGAGTACAGATTTGAATTCCAAGCCTTCCTGGGTCATAATTATTGCGGCTGAGACTAAATTGCCCACAGGTTTGCTGACTGGTGTGAATTTTGCTTGTGAGTTGTGAATGTTCTCTATCTTATTCAAAAGCTACTTTCCCTTTGTGGATTATTCTTCTCTCCCACGCATGAATGGGAAGAGCATAAATATCCCCCTTGTTATATTGTAGAAAACCACAAAGCAGTAATGCTGCCAAAACTCATAATTAGCACTACAATACCTATTCAAATCACAGTATTCAGGTGTGTGATAATTTCACAAAGACATTCTTCTCAGGAAACAAAAATTTTGCATCTGCTGTCTGTGAGTTTTTAAGCAAACTTCAAAACTCTCCTTATCCCCACCCCAAATCCTAGGGCAAATCTACACTGTAGAAATAATACCTGACACCACGTTAAGTGTTGTAGCTCCATCTTATGAAATAATGGAATTTGTAGTTTTACAAAGTCTTTAGCCTTTTCTACCAAAGGGGGTTGGGGCACCACAAAACTACAAATCCCAAGACTCTGTAGGACAAAGCCATGGCAGTTAAAGTGATGTCAAATTGCATTATTTCTACAGTGTAGATGCACCCTAGATTCTTACTGCAGATCAAATACACATATGTGAACCTTCTTCCCTTCCTTTAAAAGCTAGTGTTTTGAATGATGGAGTCACTAAAATGAAGGCCTTTTTCTGTTTCTTTTCCTTTCTGCAGGATATTGATGGCCAAGCTCTCCTCCTGCTGACCCTTCCAACAGTTCAGGAATGCATGGACCTCAAACTTGGCCCTGCCATCAAACTCTGCCACCAGATTGAACGGGTCAAACTGGCCTTTTATGCCCAGTATGCCAACTGACAACCACTACTCCATATTCTCAAAACACTGAACAAATCTAATAAGCATCTAGGCTGTTGCTGAATGGACCAAATGTTCTTCTTGCAAGATTATTGCTGGCTAACCATTATAGGAAGGACACAACAGAGATGGTGTGAAAAGAAGGAGAGAGAGGAGTGACATGGGTAACTAGCCCATAAACCATGGATCAAGAGTCTGTGCTGTTGACTGTCTCTGTTGTGCTCCAGGTATGGAGTCTATAAAGTGGACCCTTATTTCGGAGAATACCTATATTTTTCGACAGTTGAAGATGTTCATTTAGATGAAGAGCAAGGGAGTCACCTTGCTCCCACCAGACCACCTGCAGAAGCTGACCAGACTAGTCACCTCCACACCTCATCCTCCACTGAAAGCAGTTGCTTCATTCTCTTTAAGAGAGTTGGACCTGGAAAATTATGTTGGTTTGATATCTCTTTAATTGCCAACCTTTCCCCCAGAGAACTCGGGGAAATATAGTTTGGTGAAGGTTGCTTCAGCATTGCTGAAATGTCTCCCTAGCCCCTAAATTACAGATCCCAGTGAGAATTACTGTTAAATCAGTGTAGGTCTGTAATCAATATAATGGTGGTGGTGGGTGTTAATATGGGGATTACGTGTTACTTTTTCAATGGTTTGGTTTAATTTGTTCAGCCATTTCCATTACATGTTATTTGTTCAGCTGTTATACATTTTATTGTAAGATACTTGTGAGGGCCTGACCAAAAAAGTCAGAAATAAGCAACATCAGGCAGAGAATTTTCAGGGTTCTGTAGTGCAAGGTGTTTTGATATGCTCTCTGGATTGTTTGCATATTGATGATTCCTTGTGCTATCAAAAAACACTCTGAATCTGTTCTGTCTTGCTTTCCTTCAACAAATTTCACCCATGCCCACCCAGTCAATGATGGGACATAAACCTGGGAAGTCCAGGAAGGTTAGAAATCAGTGGAAACATCTAGGCGCTTGCTGTGAATGAGACTGGGCTATTGAATAATGCAAACCTTGTTGCATTCAAAATAGAATAATTCTATTTTGAAAGCAAAGATGAAAAGAAGTATTTAGCAGGATATGGAAATGGGACATTTTCCCCTTTAGATCAGGTATGGCCTACCTCCAGAGATCTAGGAGACACATCCAGCCCCTCTGAGCTTTGAAGAATACCCACCAGCCTACGCAGACAGTTACTTCCAATCTAAAACAGGACTAACAACAGGAGTTAGTCAGGACTAATAGATCAGGACTAACAATAGGAGTCAGGTCTCTTGTGTGTTTATCTGGTTTGGAGCAAGTGACTTATTGTGCCACTGTTGCCCTGTTTTTATTAATAATTGCAGGAAGATGGAAACATTCAAGAGTCAGTTACCCTTCTCCATTCCAAACTCCAAACTTTTTTTAAAAAAATCACAAGCATAGCAAGTTACAATTTGAGGCCATACAGATCTAGAGAGACCAGGAGAAATGCTGGCATCTAATGTTTGCTGGATGCAAGTCAATGAGGCATGTGTGCTAATTCTTATGTACAAGGTTGTATTCCATTGGTGTGTATATGTATCTGTATATATGATTTCATGTAAATAATGGTGGGGAGGGAGAATCTATATTCAGAGCTTTATTTTAATTTTTATTCAGAAAGGAACATAAATCTTTTTACTTGAAGAATTGTAAGCCAGGTTGTTAATAAAGGCACACAAAAGAATAGCAAAAGCATTCTGTCTATCAGTTTGCCAATTTGCCAAATTGGAAAGAGAAACATTGTCACATTCGCATTGTAGCATTCATTCACAAAGGAAAAAAAGTCTTGCAAAGTGCCCTTTGCAGCATTTTCCCTTTTCTGGAAGCAAGGAAATGAAACGGAAAGTGAACAAGCAGCTAGCCACATTCTATCTAATATATTTCCACTTGAAGCAAAAACTATGTGCATTTTTTGCCAAAAATAATTTTAAAAAATAAAAATAAAAAGGGAAAGGTCCCTGCTGGAGAGCAGAGGCTTGGCTTGCTCTGTCCCTCTGACCTGCCCTGAACTGACCCTTCCTCCCGCCTCTTCCTTCGCCTCCTCCTGCTCTGTTATAGAATGCCTCCATGGCCCCCTTCTTCCCCCCTGCTCCTTTCATCCTCCTCCTCCTCCTCTGTCACTTTCTCCAGTTCCCCCCTCTGTCCTCTCTCTGACTGCCCTCTGCAGCCCCCATCAGTCACCCTGATTCCCCCTTTTTGCCTCCTGTCATTTGCCGCCTATCAGATTCCCCTTTTTTGCATCCTTCCTCCGGCTCATTCCTCCTCCTCCTCCTTCGCCCTGATGAAGGGAAGAAATGCCCTGCCCTTTGCCCTCCCTCTGACCTAAATCCCTCTCCTCAATTTGACCCGATCATGATCAGGGGCAAGTTCATATTCGGCAGAACCCGATTTTTTTCAAAAGAGACGGCTTTTGCCCTGATTGCAAATGACCCGCACTAAGGGGCATTTGACACTAAATGCTTGTGCATGCCTCTGATTCGCTTGTGGGAGATTCAGGGCCAATATGAACTTCGTGTGAAAGAATCGATTTCTGATCTGGGGTAAAGTGTAGTCTTAATGGCCCCTTAGTAGGCAAGAGGTAGCTAGTTCTTATGGTCTTTGGAGGAAATCTACTTTAAAATTTGAAGGAATTATACAAAATGCTGAACTTTTTGATAAGATAGGGTTCAGCCTGTGAATAGCTCTTTTAAATTCCAGACTGAACCTTGATCTCCAGAGCTGTAGTCCAATGCTCAAACCACTATGCCAGACTGGCTTGTAGGGGGTGGGGGATTGCTGATCCCTCAGACCAGGTTGTCTGAAAAGTATTGATCTGAAGAGTCTTGAATCCAGTTTCTGCCTTGTATACCAGTTTCCCTTTGGTAACAAGACCAAATGATTTTGCACACAAACACACATCTTGGGGAAACTGCTAATGAGAATTTTGGAACAACTGCTAGTTAAGACAAAAGGAAGGGGTGAGCTATTAATTATGGCCTTTGGAGGAAATTACTTTTTTCCACTTCTTGACTGTGAATGGAAGCATTTCCAAAGAGAAGGTTCCAGCAGCCAGGTATTCAAAACATCTTATTACTTGTGCAGCAGCAGATACAGAAACAGTCAGGAGAATCAACAGTATGGTAATTTCAGATTCAGATAGAAATTCTCTCCTCACCTGAGTTTTAAAATGGGTGGGCAAGCGAATAAGGAATATGAAGGGTTTGGCACAGTCTATGAGCAGCTCACACCAGCCAGTCATCTCCTTAAGGTTGTCCCTTTGGTGGCTCCCCATAAGCTTTCTCTCTGAATCACCCATGAATAGGACTCCCAGGCATTCCATTTTGTATAGGATATCCCAAATTTGGCAACTGAAAATCCTGTCCCATATGGGATGCACAAGGATGGCTTCCAGGCTCATGTGAGTTCTCCAATTTCTCAGGAGCCCAAAACTCTCACAAGACGCCCTTCTTCTTATGGGACTGGTTGTTGTTGACAAGAATGGGGACTCGTGCGATAATCTCCTAGGACAAAAGGAAAAGTTGGAGGGAAGAGAAATGTGGACATTCAAAACCAGCTGGAAAAGGAGAACAAAAGAGGATTAATTGGGGCAGTTCCTGCCAACTCAGGACAATTGGGAGTGGTATGCCAATGGAATATGCAGAAGAACATAGACACATATCTCAAAATGCTCAACATATGCTTGTTTTATCAATTTAAAAAACCTGGTGCATTTTGGCCTATGTGTACTCTTAAGACCCTCTTCTGATCCTCCTTAGAATCAAAGTTCAGACATTTACTGAACAAGTTTTCACTTGTTTGTTTTGAGAGTTTCGTTGAAACGGTGAAAAAGTGAAAGGTAATATAAACCATGCCAATAGTGCCAAATAATCTTGATCTATTTCTGGCAAAAGGTAATAAACAATATGTGTAACAAAGGATTCACAACAAATACAAACAAATGATATAAAATGAACAACAGCAACAATTGCAAGCAAAATCATGCAAAATAGCAAATATGCCAAACCATAAAAACTACATTGAAGCAAAATACAGTGCAGAAGGAAAAAGCTAAGAGAGAGCAAGCCACAGACACACACACACAAAGCTATCCTTATAAAGGCTCAACAGCTGAATAAGATAATACATATAGGTGAAGGCTATTTCCATCTCAGCAGCTCACCATTAACCCTATAATGACTGAAGTTCTAGATCTTGTCCATATTCCAACAAGTTTCTGGTCCAGAAATCTCTTATGGGCATGTTGAGATGTGTCTCCTATTTCTTCTGTGTTTGGAGAACCTAGCAACTTTTCCCATCTTTTCCAGGACAGGTACATAGGTATACTGAGCACTTGCGGTGCCAGCCCCAAAACGAGGCCATCCAGAAGTTGCATGGAAAACAATGGAAAACTCTTTGCACAATGATAGAAAAAATAATTACACTACAGTTGCATTAGTACAAGTCACTGAGACAGGGTGAACAGATGTCATCACCACATGGCATTGTCAAACAGAGGACATTCAAGAAAATGTAGGACATTACCAAATAAAAGCTAAATAGAAATAGGCATGCTCAAAATCAGGAACCTTTGGAAATTCCTCCTGGACAGAAGGTTGAAATGTAGGACATGTCCTGGAAAAGGAGGGCATCTGGTAACTGCTCTGAGAAAATTCCGGATTACAGAAGGTGCATCATAGGATCAAAAAATTGGCAGGTCCACTATTGAAGAAGCAGTTATGTTTTTTATTTAAAGTCATTTCATGTAGGAGTACTCCAATTAAATGTGCTCCATCCCTCGCTCTTCTGAGTAATTTGCATCATGGTAGAGTCTGCTTGAGAGCAAGGTAATGGGAAGGAGGGATGGAAAACCCAAAGTGTATTTAAGTTATATGGCTTTTTGCAACCATTAAGCAAACCACTCCAGTAATAAACAACCCTGCCTTCGCTAATACTCAATAAACAGCATGGTTTATAAGCAATCAGGGACACTGAATTATGGAAAGGCACCATAGTGAAGGAATAATGCTACCCTAAGAATGCATGGGAAGATAAGTGGTTTGTAAAAGTGCCACTGGTTTGCATTAAAAAAAATCAATTAACACTATGGTGTATTTTGGTTCTTCCTTCAATGCTTCTTTTAAGCAGGAGTGAATGGGCTAGCATAGCCCCCTCTTTTCATCCTCCTGCCTCTTCAACATTCAATTTTTTCTCCTAGCCCAAAAGAATGGCTGAACGCTCCTCCTGCCATCTTAAACAAATGAACAATTTTGGTTATTTGTCAGACTACATAGGCTCTTAAGGATGCGGTGATGAGTCAGAATGCTTTTTGCAGAGAAATATAGAACATGTATACCATTTCTTGGAAATTCTTAATATTAACAGGTGGTTGTTACTCCCTTGGAAAAGATCTTTACTGGCCAACTCTCTTAATGGGGTGGGGACAGTAATTTGGAAAATGTAAACAGCTTCTGTTTTTATTTCTGCCACCAGTAGCAAATTTTAAAGTGGAACAGCACATCATGCCATCTTTCATAACTATCATCACCTCCCTACAAGAATCATCTTAATGATGTGGGTTAAGATGTTCCTTTACTCACAGGGTTTGGGGTGGGATTTGATTGTCTGGCTTTGTTAAAAGATTGGCACTGTATGAACTGATTGTCCCTGTTGCAGATATTTTTTGTAGATATTTTGATGTATTGGTGGTTGTTTTAATGTGGTTTATTGGGACCTTGGTAGGTGAGAGTTCAAATTCCTGCTGATCCACTGGGTGGATGTGGGCAAGTCACACACTCTCAACCTGAGAGGAAGGCAAAGGCAACTTTCTTCTGAACAAATCTTGTCCAGAAACCCCAAGATAGAGTTAGATTCAACCTGGAGGCGAATAACTAGAAAAGCCAGTGTGGTATATGGTTTTTATGTTGCGCTAGGACTCTGAGAACCTGAGCAAAATGTGTTGGTGCTTCCTCTTAAGGTGTTGCAGAAGGCTGCTGGTTCTGTAATACTGTTTAACCCCAACAAAATTGTTGCTTGCACCAAAAGCAGATAGCACTCATTGCCACCAGAGTCACACTACCTTTCTTTCTGTTAACATTTAAGTAGCAACAACAATTAAGGACAATTGGACAGATGACAGAGAATATGTTTTGCTACCGAATAAAGAGATTTATTAAACACACACATTAACAAACAGAATATTAATCTAGCTAGATTATTCAGCAAAACAAAGGGAAATTAAAGGCTGACATTGATCTTGCACAGCAAAACAAAGTGAAAATGAAGCTGGAGAGCAGGAGCTTTTTCTGTAGCTTAGGCCCTATACAGACTGGCACTTTGTGCCAGCCTGGGGCAGAGTCGGGGTGCAGCATCTTGATGACGCATGCCTGACTCCGTCCCCCAGGGTGCCCTGATGCACCACTCCAGACAGAGCGGAGCATCACGAAGCACCTCCAGCACTGTGTTCAAATGATGCAGCACCGAAGGGGCACCTTACAGGCGTGCTATCATGGCTATGGCACCCTTTGGAGGGTTCAAAAAGAAGCTACTTTTTGCGGCTCCTTTTTGCACCCTCCAGAGGCTGGGTCGGGGCTGTGGTGTGAGGTTGCCGCAGGCCCCATCCAGCTGAAGAAGGGGCATCTGCATGCCACCTCTTCAGGGCTGTTTGTACAGCCCCTTATTGCATGATTTCGTAGCACTTCAGTTCTGTTCTGTGGGAGATGGTTGTAGAAACCCATCTTTTTTCTAGCTGGAAAAATCCATTCAACAAAAACACACACATTTACAACTGTCTCTGTTGGAAAGAGATCTGAAGCAGAGAAGAAGAGGCCTGTTATTACAACATTTTGTAGTAAGGCATGAAGAAAGCTACTACTCTCCAGCTCCATTTTGGTTTTCTTTTCTCGTGTGATAAGGCTCTGATTCAGTAAGAGCAATAACTGTCCATCCCTCACCACAGCTCTTTCACATTTTGCTAGTAACACAGAATAAAGAAACACTGAAAAAAACCTAATTTTATATAATTTCAGTGATCTCATATAAGCTCTTTCCATAAACACTGTGATTTAAAATGCTGAGAATCTTGGCATAAATTGAATAACAAAGCTGTCAATATGCAAAGGCCAGTTCTTCTCTTTACCTACTAAATCACATCTCCATAGCAACATGTTTATATCATCATGTTGGAGACACAATGTGCAACTTTTTCCCACTCAGCTCTCAGAAACAGCCGAAGTGCTCTGAGTCCAAACTGAGACAATCTGGTCCGTTCTTGGGCTGGTTCAAATCAACCTGAATCAGCCCAATTTGCTTTGCTCATTAGGATTCAGCCAAATCAGTTGTGAAGCCTACTAAATGTAGATCTAGGCCAAAATCCTATGGGTTAGTTCCAAGTGGAGCATGCCCATTGAATAAATGTCCAAATGGTAAGTAAAAACATCAGTAAATTCCATTGATTCAATTAATGTAGTTGGGACTAAAAATAAGGTTCAGGCCATGTTGCTGTGTCTGTGAACTGCACTAGATAGATAGATAGATAGATAGATAGATAGATAGATAGATAGATAGATAGATAGATAGATCAAATAATAAAGTTTAGTTACAGTCTCAAGCAAGGAGAGAGGGACAGACAGACAGGGAGGGAGGGACGGAGGGAGAGATTTCAATACAGACTGAATCTTTTTTTATCTAGAATCCCAAAATCTGAAATATTCCAAAAGCCAAAACTTTTTTCCTGGTTGGCTGAGACAGTGACACCTTTGTTTCCTGATGGTTCAATGTACACACTTTGTTTCATGTACAAAAACATTTAAAAGACTGCATAAAATTACCTTCAGGCTATAAGGTGCATACGAAACATAAATGAATTTCATGTTTAGACTTGCATCCCACCTCCAAGGTATCTCATTATGTATAGGCAAATATTTCGAAATCCAAAACACTTCCACTCTCAAGCATTTTGGATAGGGAAACTCAACCTTATTTGTTTTTAATTTTGCAAAGAATATTGATTATTTTTAGGGGAAAGATCAATAAGCGCAATAAGCGTAACATTTGCAAAATCCCATCAATTCTAGCTAGTGTTATCTGGTGTAATCTGATGCCAAAGGGATTGGCATTAGCTGCTGAATCACCATTGTTGTGGGCAGCATGTGATGAGAAGTAGGTGGGATAGTTTTAATGCCCATGTGTCTTGCTTTCAGAGGAGGGGAAAAATACACTGAAGAATGATGGCTGGCATTCTGTATTGCAGTCAAACTAGTTGGCTCTTGCAGCCTCTTCCAAGCCTAAGATTGTAAAATTCTACAAATCCCCTAGCCAGCCTTTCATGCTGCATGGAAGATATATTACATATGGATTCTAAATCATGTTGCTTAAAGGGGAAAACAGATAGTTGTGCACTGGAGCTTGTTATAAATCTTTCCTGCAGTGCTAGGCTCTGTGTCACAACTAATTAGAATAATAAAAATTCTGATGCTCTTGATGACTGCCTAGGGAAACTGAAGAGAAAAGCTGAGATGATGAAGTTTTCAAACTGTAGGCCAAAATAAAGGCCAAACAGGCCAAAATAAAGCTGTTTCTGGTCACTTTGGAGGTATGCTGTTTAAATGACACAAGCATCTTAAGAAGCCAGAAGCTGTGCCAAAGCTGCGCTCTAGTCCTTAGGACTGGAGCATAGCTTTGGCATGGCTTCTGGCATGCAACATTTAAACAGCATACCTCCAAAGTGACCTGAAGCAGCTTTATTTTGGCCTGTCTGTTTGGGCCCTATATTACAAGAAAAGAGAGGAAACAAAGCATTTTTAACATTTATTTTGTTAGCTTTAGAAAACCAGCCAGTGTGCACATTGGGCTGTGACTATGGAGACCAGGGTATGAATCCCCCCTTGGCCATAAACACCCACTGGGTGACCCTGAGCAAGTCACATTCTCTCAGCCTCACATGAAAGTAAAAGCAAAACCCCTCTGAACAAATCTTGCCAAGAAAACCTCATGACAGGTTTACCTTAGGGTTGTCATAAGTCAGAAATGACTTGAAGGCACACAACAACAAAAGCTATGTCCTGTACTTGTCACTTGACTCCCTTTGAAGCAACATCCCAGGAAAGAAATGAAAGGGAGGGGAGAGAAAAGTGCCACATATCCAGTTAAAGACTACCAAGCCCAACATTCCTGCTTCCCATTGCAGTATACCAGATTCCAGCATGGAGCCCAAAAGTAAAAGTCAGTGTGATGTAGTAGTTTGAGTGTTGGATTAGGATTCTTGGAGACCAAGGTTCAAGTCCCTTCTTAGTCATGGAAACTTAGGTTTTCCCTTTTGCAAGAGTCATTTAAACTGGAGCGGGGAGGACCAGAGCAAGGGTTAAAGTAAGGACGGAGAAACTTCAGCCTGGAGACCAGATGGGCCTGCAGGAGCCCAGACTTTTTTTTGCTATTATCTCTGATGAAAGATAATATAAAACCCCTGTCTCCTGGTTTGCAGACTGAAAAACTGTTGCATAGAACTTTTCAAAGATATAGCTGTATCAGTCTGTAAAATCAGTACGTGAAGAGATCTTGTAGCACTTTTGAGACTAACTGAAAGAGAGTAATTGGCAGCATGAGCTTTCACAGACTCAAGTCTACTTCCTCAGATGCCTATGGTGAAGTGGAAAGTCAGGGACAGACATATATATTCCAATGGGGCTTGAGTATACGCAAAATTCAGCTTACGCAAGGGGTCCGGAACAGATCCCCCGTGTAAGCCGAGGGCGCGCTGTACCACTAGTGTGAGAGAAAGTCAATTCAAATTTATTGACTCATAGGCGGGATACAGACGGGCAGGGGAAGACGTCTTGGAGGTGTATTCTGCTGAATACGGAGCCTCCAGACCGCCCGCCCCGGGGGCGTGGCTCAGGTGTATGGGGCTTCCACATGAGGGGGCAGTGAAGACGCCTCACCTGGGGCCATTTCTGACCCGCAGTTTCCATACCGCCACTTCGTAGGACGCTGCAAAGAGAGAGGCAGCTTCCTCACGGGCAGCCAAAAATGGGGCTTTTTTTTTTCTTTTGCTGGCTGGCGGATGCGCAGCTGTGCAGCTGCAGCGCTCAGCACAGGCAGCAGAAAGCCTATGTGTACATTTAAAGCGCCGAAGCCTCTTTAAACTTTTCCCCCCGCCCTGCCCAAGAACAATGGTGGTCTCCTGCCAGCTGGTGATCAGCTGGTGTTGGCATCCTTGTCCGCTTGCACGTTGCCAGTGTCACCAGCATCATGGATGCCTCCTCTCCTTTGGTCCCCATGCTCTTGCTGAATCTGCAATGCACAGCCACAGCTGTCGCCTCTGCCACCGCTGTCCCCCTGCCATCCCCCATCACCTCCCTTGTACATATGTAAATATTTATAGTTTTAGCGTTTTTTTATTGTTAGGTGAAAATGGCACAGGAATGTGTGTAGGGGTTCACTTTAAATTCCAAACTTTCCACAATTCTAGCAGCGCATGCGTACATGTTGCTCTAGGGTTAGGGTTAGGGTTAGGGTTACGAGTCTTAAAATGCACTGCAGCTGTGCTGCAGCTTCCATACCTGCATGGCATCTGACGCTGCAATTAAAGCCTGACTGCAAACTGCGCATGTTCCAGGACCCCGACTCATTATGCAACGCAGCAGACACGGAGCTTTTAAATGGGCAACTTAAATTAGCGGCGTAGCAATTCTGGCGTACCGATGCAGCAGCTTACAGACGGAGATGCGCAGCTGAACACTATATAGAAAAGAAGCAGGGAAAAGTGGCACCTTTTTAATGCCGCTTCTTCCCGCTTGGGGCGTGCGGGCGGCGTGTTCATGGCGGCATTCAGGTAAGGGCTGTCTGAAGGCTATACCTTCATGACGTCATGAACACACCCCTTTTTGCCCGTCTGTATCCCGCCATAGAATCATAGAATTGGAAGAGACCACCAGGGCCATCCAGTCCAATCTCCTGCCATGCAGGAAGTCACAATCAAAACATCCCTGTCAGATGGCCATCCTTTGTGTATGGAAATGAAGTGGCAAGTCCAGTTTTAATGAAGGTAATTGGTAAATAAAGGCAGTGGAAGCCATAGCCTGTAAGTGAGGAGAGTGAATAAGTGTATACAAAAGATTTTGAATTTGAATTGATATTCCCACACACTAATAGCAAATGGTCTGTCTTTGGCTTTCCACTCCACCAAAGCATCTGAGGAAGTAGACTCAAGTCTTGAAAACCTCCTGATGTCAATTCCTTTTTTCAGTTAGTCTCAAAGGTGCTACAAGATCTCATTTGCATGGAACTTTGTTAGGTTTGTATCTTGAGAAACTCTTGCATGACATGGAGTTCTGATTTGGAGCCCTGGAAAAAGTTGCATGGAACTAAATTCTGATTTGCACAGTCCTATTTACTGCTAAGGAAGCTTTTATGGAACTGAGGTCTGGCTTGCAGCTCAGGAAACTGTTACATGGAGGCAAGTTCTGCTTTGCAGAACGAGAAACTGTTATATGTCACTGAAGTCTGTTTTGCAGCCCAAGAAATTGTTGCATAGAACTGAGTACTGGCCTGCAGCCAAGGAAACCATAGCATGGAACTGAACTCTTCTTTGCAGCCTGAGAAGCTGTTGCATGGAACTCAGCTTCAGTTCCCACACCACAGAAAACTGTTGCATGGAAACTGGAGTTTCTGTTTTGCCACTCAGAGAAAACTCCCCCGACCACCATCTTGAGGGGGGAGACGAGGCTGGCTGGAAGACTAAGAGCCCTCCCCCCCGACCACCATCTTGAGGGGGAGAGATGAGGCCTGGCCTGGAAGACTAAGAGCCCTCCCCTGACCACCATCTTGAGGGGGAGAGACGAGGCCTGGCGGCAAGACGTAAGAGCCCTCCCCCCGACCACCATCTTGAGGGGGGGAGACGAGGCCTGGCCTGGAAAGACTATATGTGCCCCCCCCATATGATTAACATCTTCGAGTATATTGCTGGCTTGGTTTAATGTTGATTTTATGTATACTGTGCACTGTTTTGCAAGTTTTAATTATCTATTGCAATTTTTTATCTGTTGTATCGTCATTGCAATGTTGTACACCGCTGTGATCAAATGGAATAGGGTATATAAATAAATTTTATTATTATTATTTTATATTATTATTATTTTATTTATTTTATTATTATTATGTTGGAACTCAGTTTTGGTTAACAGCCTGGGAAGTGCTCCACTACCAATTTATAAATGATAAATACAGCTTGACTGCACTATAAAATAGATTTGGCAGGGGGGTTGCCGAAGCACTCTCATCCACAACATCTTTATTAGGTGTAGCTCTCCCTCCGAGCAATGGATTGACAGTCAGTTGCTGGCCCCACTCTATGGATTTCTGCTTTCTGTATCCCTCTCTCATCTTCTGTCTTCTAGTTCCAATGACCAGGTCATCAGTAACTCCCGATGAAATGATTTGACACTCTGGGATAACTTGCTTTGAATGTTTTGATTGATTTACATACACGTGAAAAATATGCATCAGTGTACACCCTTGTGTTTGTTACTCTGCCTCCATGGCACATTCGTCCCAAGCTTTCTTTCTCCATTATAGTCTTGTGTTTATATATTTTTATATGCTGCCTTCCTCTAATAAATGAAATTACACTTCAGTGGTAAAATGTTTCCCATAAGCAATCAAAGGCAGTAGTCCTTGTGTTGTGAGTACCATTGGTGCTGTTGTCACATCATCAAGATGTATATGTGCTGGTTATTAGTTTATCCTTATCTGACCGTTTCAATGTTGGAATCAAAGGAGTTTTGTAACAAAGTCTCTCTGGCCACACACCTACATCGTGCTTGTATACCATATGTTTCTAACCCCTAAAAAGCTGCTCTTTCTGGTGGGGGTGTAGTCAGATGATTTTCACTAACAGAAGAGGCAGGCACAAAAATGGGGGGGGGGGGGGTTAAGAAGGATTTGGATATAAGTCACTAAAAACCTGAGAAACAAGCATGTTGTTGTTTTTGTGTTTCAAGTCATTTCTGATTTATTGGCGACCCTAAGGCACAACTATCAGGGATTTTCTTGGCAAGATTTCTTCAGAGGGTTTGTCATTGCCTTCCTCTGAAGCTGAGAGGTATGACGTGCCCAAGGTCACCCAGTTTCATGTATGAGCTGGGAATTGAACCCTAGTCTCCAAAGTCATAGTCCAACACTCAAACCACTTTGCCATTGGCTCTCATAACCACGGTTCAAATCCTTGTTAAGCCCTAGAAACTCACTGGGTGACCTTGGGCAATCACAGTCTCTCTCCTCAGAGGAAGGCAAAGGCAAAGCAAAAGCCCCTCTGAACAAATCTTACCAAAAAAACCTTTGTGAAAGGTTCATTTAGGATCTGTAAGCTGGAGACAACTGGGAGCCACACAACACTGAAAAAGGGTCTGTGTAAGAGAATTCCATGGGTAATGATAAAAATATAACCAACTAATCATTTTAATTTGAAATTGTATCATGAAGATTTCAACAACAACAAAAAAGTAAATTGCAACATTTTCCACATGAAAAAACATTTTTGTAAAATTTGTAAAGTGACTGTGAAGTACTTTATATGTGCAAATCATCTTACTCTAATGATCTGAACTCTTAGTAAAGTCTCACACACCATGTTACTGTCCCCTTGAAATTCCTTCAAATGGGACTAACCAAGGTGGTTCCAGCTATAGTTCAAGCACTAAAATATGTAGAATCCTGCAAAACCCCAACACTAACACTGCATGAAATTAGCAAAACATTGTACCTGTACAAGAAAGCCTCTCCATGCAAACACACTTTCTATGCTGCAGATACATGTTTGGTGCTCTACAGTTGAGTGAGAAAATTCATTCTCAACTTTGGCATGTGTACTGACACATATTGTCGTTAATCATCAGAAAAAGTAAATTCATTAAACTTGGCTTTGGAAAGTAACATAAGTAAAGGAAGGAAGACTTAACACAATTAAAAACAAGAAATCACATGACATCACCTGCAATCTTTAGCTGCTGTATCTCCCAAGTATGATTAGCGAGTCCCTTTTCATTGATGGGGAAACCTGTCAATAAGTTCTCAATCACACTCCAGTTCCATTAATTATCAGGCGCAAACCATTGGCTGCTGTGGCAATTGCAACATTTGCAATCATGTGGCATCACAGTCTCCTCATCTCCCCCTGTCCCCCTTGGTATTCCCAAACAACTTGATTTCATTTAATCCCCCCCCCCAATTTCTCTTAAATTAAATTAGCATAACTATGGAATTGCATTTAAAAGGTAAAAATAAAACAACCCCATGAAAGGCACATTGGGTATGGCATTAATCAAAACAGTGGGGCTAATGGGGGAGAGAAGAAGAGAGGCAAATGGCAGAGACATGTGATGATAATAATAATAATAATAATAATAATAATAATAATAATAATACTTTTTATTTATAAACCGCTATTCCAAATAGATCATAGCGGTGTACAAGAAATGGCTGCTCTGAAATATGTTTCGGTTTTTTAAAACTAGCACAATTGCAGCAAGAACAGGATTCATGTTATAATGTCCTTCATGGCTGGATACTGAATCAACACATTGCTACATCCTACTGTTTCCATGGGTCCACTCCAGTTGACACTAACAATAGGCTTTAGGTCCCTCTATTGGTTTTTTTGTTTTATTTTGGAGTCAATGGAAAGATAATAACCAAACCATCTTTTTCAGCCATTGTTGTGTGGGGAGGGGGGATATACCAATTGCCATGGTAACACTTCTAAATGACCGTAGCATCCAGAAAACCATACTGAATCCCTTGGACAGAAGGACGCATAATAACATGCACCTGAGAAGCACTTTAAAGTTTTTGTTGTTGTTTTTAAAAGCATGTGCACCATCTGAGAGGGTGAGAAATTTGAAATATTTTACAAACCAAGAGGCATGAAACATTCATGAGAACAGAGAAAGGATTGTTTACTGAACAAAGTCTTACAGAGTGAAGAGGGACTGTCGGCTATTAATAAGACTGCATTAACATGTCTTCTTTGTCTAGTGGCTAGTGTATCATTAGGCATCAGGGCTGTATCCACACCACAGCATTACAGCACTTTGATAGCACTTTAACAGCTATGGTTTTATCCTATGGAATCCTAAGAGCACTGGAAATGCACTTGGCTATGTCCCTGTAGCCAGATGCAAAATGATTACATCATCTGCTGAGACCTCAGGTGCATCCCAGTGAATCTCAATGGGTGATGTTATTGTTCTGTGTCTGGCTATGGGCACATTGCAAGAAGCTTCTCCAATTCTGCCTCCACTTCACTAGCTACTGAACAGCTGGGAGAGGGCTTCAGTGGCTAAAGAATGACCCAAGCATAGGGTAGGGTTAAGTGGAGAGAGATAGTGTAGTTTCACTGCCTCAGCCATGGCATCATGTTGCATTCAATAAATCTACCAGCTGCAGAAAGCCCTGGCTGAGATCCTGGATAAGACATACAATTATGGTCTCTTCCACTTCTGTGATTCTGTGACATCAAGGCAAAAATGGAAATACTGGTTTAAGGAATCCATTCATAGATAGGCAGGATGAAATGTCCCTAAAAGTATTTACCGAAGCCCCTAAAGCTGGCTTTCTGGCTTATAGGTCTGTTGGCAGTCATCATGGGAAAGCTATGTGAGCTGGCATCACTCTAGCTAGAAAAACAAAACAAACAGGAAGTGTCCTCAGAGGGAAATGGATCTAAGGACTTAATCAAATGGGGCAAATTGGTGGAAAATCAGGGGTTTAAATAGTCATTATCCCAGGAAATTGCACAAGTGCTTTTAAGATTTTCACACACATCGTGATTAAAGAGTCATTATCCCAGGAATAACCAGGCAATAAACAGCAACAAATTATTCACAGGATTTCCATATACAGTGCGCCCGTGCCATACGCGGGCACGCCATACGCAGACTTGAGTGTATGCGTTCAAGCCACGGCGCGCGTGCGGGGTGGAAGGGGCAGCGCGTCCCATTCAATTGAATGGGCGTGCGTGCCCGTTGTGCCCTGCGTGCGCCTGCGCCGCCGCGCCGCCGCGCACAAGCCCCATTGTTTCCAATGGGGCTCGAGCATAGGCGGAATTCGCCTTATGCAGCGGGATCCGGAACGGATCCCCCGCATAAGGCGAGGACGCACTGTACCAGTATATATGTAAGTCCAACAAAGACAAGAGGGCTGTCTACCTCCTGCCCTTATGATGCAGACTACTTGCTACATGTGTTAACCTCCTCCAACAGAACATACTCAGAATCTCCCTTCCTGGTTTCATGGTGATAGTCATACCACCATCAGACATGCAAGGCAGGGGGGAGATATTATGGGCATGAGGCTGATATGAGGTGACTTGCTCCCCCCATTTATTCACTGGAGAAACATACTCCATAAATGTGTGTTATCCTATGTATCTGTACTAAGCCCCAGAGAGTTCAGTGGGACTGACTCCCATCCAAATATGCATCAGACAGCAGTCTGAATGCATTTTCTTTCTTTCCTTCTTTCTTTCTTTCCTCTATCATTTCCTTTTCTTGCCTTTATATCCAGCGTGTGCAGGTATTTTTAAAAATGAATTTAGATATTCATATCTAAATGAAAATGAATCAAGAGGAACCAAATGAGCTACGGTGTTCAAAAGAGCCTATAAATCATTTACAACCATATTGAGTGGCTTATAATAAAGGAGTATAATGAAGGAAAATGAGCCATGCTACTTAATAAAAAAGAACTTTGCAGTTATGGTGCTATCCAGTCATCCATCTTCACAGATCCAGTGTGATGCTTCACTAGAATGATGGATTGTCCTTCTCCCTTTCCTCCCTCCCTATAGAGATTTAGCATATTAGGCTGAGGGTGTAAGATGTTTTATTAACATGTTTATTAACCTTGGAATAGTTTACTTCCTTCATTCTAACAGTGAGCAGGTTCAGCTCTGTAAGATACAGACAAAGCTGCTGTTGCTGTTATGGTCTATCAGGTCACTTTGACCCATGGTGATCCTATGAATGTGAGACCTCCAAGACAATCTGTCATCAAGACAAGACAACCTGCTCAGGTCTTGCAAACTCAGGGCAGGGATGGATTCCTTTATTGTGTCTATCCATGTATAATGCACTCAGGGGGTGTATCAACAGGAGAGGCAAAATGGGGTATTGCCCCTCCAAATAAGAATTCTCTCCCCCTCCACTGCCACTGTTAGGAACTGAATTGGGAGTTTTTATATACAAACCATGTACTCAGCCACTGAACTAACAGCCTTCCTGGTTTATATGCTTAATTATTTTATTTTATTTTTTACAAAAGGTAAATATTCAAGAAGGCCTGCAATGTTTCTAATGAAAATGGCTTCCAGTTTCCTTTCCCTTATCCCATGGCTCCAGCAATGAGAAGAAAAACAAATAAAGTAGAACTTGATTGAAGTGAAATTAATTCTCTTGCCCAACTAGCTGTCTTCACTTAGTGCCTTTCTATCCTGCCTTATTGAATCAAGGCAGCTTTTCACAAACCAAACAGTATGAGAAATATTCAATTTCCAATGAGATATCAGAGTTTAAAACAAATAAAACATGGAAATGAAAAGAAATTGTGCAAGATGCTCCTATAATGTATGAATGTGTGGTTGTGTGCCTGTATTTGCTTGACTCCTAGAACGATTGCTGCATTAGACTCTGGTGAATCTTCTTCCAAATAACTCCTCTGTGCTCCAGTGAGGCTGGGTGCCCTTCCAGGAGAAGATGGGAGCATCCTCTCCTGGTGACTGAATGGCTGGTTCAGAAAATAGGTATATGTCCCAGGAAGGCAGTCATGACATATTGCCCCTTACCACACCAGAAGAGGTGTGAGACTCCAGAGAGGAAGGAGACTCCGCCCTCCATAACTGCCATCCGCCGGCCAGAGAGGAAGGAGACTCCGCCCTCCATAACTACCATCCGCCGACCTGAGAGGGACTTCACCAGGCAGGTCCAGCTCCATCAGGACTAGCCTGGAAGAAGGAAGAGCCCTCCCTCCAATCCATCTGCCTTGGTCCAGGCCTCAGAGGGAGAGAAGAACCATTGGGCCTCATCCCCTTTCCCTCCATCATTCCCTTCTCCTTTTGTGTCGTGTCTTTTAGACTGTAAGCCTGAGGGCAGGAAACTGTCTGATTAAAAACAATAACTGCCGCCCTGAGAGCCATTAGGGCTGAAGGGTAAGATATAAATACCTAAATAAATAAATAAATAAGATGACTTTACTACAGAGCCAGTTTTTGAGGATACCTTCCTCTTACCAGGTCAACATATGCTCCAACATTTCATAGATGAGAACCTTTGGCATGCACGGTCCAGCAACCTCTGAGTGTGGTCATAATGACAAAAGTTACTGATGAGGAAAAACAGACAAGCTAGGAGGGGCTACAGCAGTTTGCTTTTGCCTGGGCTTACAGGGAAGGAAAAAATTCTGCCCTCCATCTTCTTTCCTTCCTGCAGATTGAACTGAGTGCAAAGTGCTTTTGCACTTTGAACACAGTTTGCAACAGCTGAAGTAAGATGAGCACAAAGGCAGAAAGTGGAAGGAGGAGAGAAAAACTGGGACAATGAAAAAGTAGGATAACAGAGGGTTAATAAGGACTCTTCCTGCCAAATTGGGAAAGGGTATGCTGCCTTTCAGTTTGATGAAACGATGTGTTCTCAAGAAAATGAACACTTTTGGCACCTGAGGAAACTTTCAGGGGTGGGATACAGACTGCCCAAAAAAGGCGGTCTCCTGCCGCCCTGGTTTGCTCCGCAAGGGAGCCGCAGTGGACAAACCGCGCGGCTCCGTCATGGAGCAAAAAGAACCCGCAAAAAGCGGGTTCTTCTTGTGGCGCCTTTGTGATGCTGCAAGGCGTCAATGGTGCACTTGCGGCATCACAAAGGTGCCGGGATGTGCGGACGCTATGCGTCCGTCACGTCAAAATGGCGACACCCATGTGTACCGTCATTTTGACGCCCTCGTCACGTGCAAGGGGCAAGTTGCGTCTGGAAGCACCGCCCCTCACACGTAACGACAGCGCCCTGTAGGGCCCGTCTGTACAGCGCCTGAATTTGGACTGACTGACCTAGATCCACTGCTATTGCTGTTAAAAAAAGCTTTGTTCCCATTTTCATTTGCACACTCCTTGATGTTATACAAACTATTGGATCTGTAGACAAGTGACATTATGGCTCAACCGGTCCCCATCAATTCAAATGCACTGCTATTTTCTGTTCTATTTATTTTATTACAGCACAAAAGATCTGAGGATAAAACTAACATATTTTCAGTCTCAGGCAGTGGAGCTCAAAGAGACCGCATGCCGAATTCTTGGAAGCAGGAAATATTAAACAACTCCTGAGCTCCCAGAATTTTAATATGCTCTCTCCAGCAGATAACAGTCTGGTGTGTCTGTGTTTCCCCCCATTTTTCATTAAAATTGCTGGAATAGCTGTAAGCTAATGGATAAACAATGAAAACAGAAAACTGTTTGTTGTTTAGATACTCCGCTATGATTTTGTACTCGGATTAGTGCAGTAACCAGGGACTCAATTAAGGGCATAAAAACCATGCTGTCATTCATTCTGCAGTGGCTCAGAGAAGGACAGAAGAGCCGATAAAGGGAATAGAGGATCAAAGCTTCAATGATATTGCGGGCAGACACATAACCAAGTTACAGGACCCTGCCCCAAGGCCTCTGCAGTGAATATTGCAATAAAAATGGAAAAAGAATATTGTGAGCTGAGTGGAAAGGAAGAAAGAGAATAAATTACAGAACAGGCTGCTTCATTCTGGCAAGATCCTATGCAGAGTTAGCACAGCCTAATGAGGAAGAGATGGTTGTCATTCTTCTGCTGGGATTAGAGAAAGACAAGGAAACGAACAGATAAAACTAGATCTGGAAGGAGGATAAAGAAGAAATTCAGTATTGGTGAAGGAAAGGTGGCACAGTATTACAACAGACTGAATAGAGGGCTCAAGATATCCAAGCTGAAATAGCAGACAGGGAGCTGGAAATACATGGAGACAGAGACATAAGGTATACTGAACTTGACTGGGCTACTGTAACACACTTTGCATGGGGCTGTCTTTGTAGAATGTTCAGAAACTTCAGCTGGTTCTGGATGCCAAGGTTATTGCCCAGAAGTGGTTGTACAGAGTATGTGGCTGCCATGTTACAATAATGCCACCAGATGCCAGTGGCGTAATGCTGCATCGCAGAACATCATCTTTCTAAACCATTTAACATCATCATTATCATCATCATCATCATCTACACTTTCTTCCCTAATTTCATATGCAATCAAAACCACCCGGAGCAATGGGCAGATGGCCTTCCAGCCTCTGCTTAAAAACCTCCAAAGAAGGAGATTCCACTACACTCCAAGGCAGCTTCTTCCACTGTTGAATCAGTCCTATTGTCAGGAAGTTCTTCCTAATGTTGAGGTGGAGTCTCTTTTACTGCAATTTGAATCCATTGCTCTGGGTCCTAGTCTCTGGAGCTGCAAAGACCGAGTTGTTCCATCTTCAGTACGACATCCCTTCAGATATTTAAACAGGATGTCACCCCTTAACCTTCTCTTCCCCAGGCTAAACCAACCCAGCTCCCTAAGCCTCTCCTCATAGGGCAAGGTTTCCAGATTTTTCATCATTTCAGCCAACCTTCTCTGGAGACAAAGCTTTCCCCTGTTTATTATACGATTTGGGCAGCCTTATACGTGCTTTCAAGTAGTCTAGATCCATAAGTACAATTGGCTGTGGTTTATAACTGGCTGTGATTTATAACATCCAGTGTGACTTGGGACAACTAAGTTGACTGAAAGATTATATTCTCCTTTACAAGACTATCCAAGCTTTCAGTTCTTTTGGAGAGACCTTCCTTTTTGTCCTACCAACAACTGGAGCACATTTCGCAGGAAAGTAAGACTCCCAGGTTGAAAACTGTAGAGGGAGTCTATATCTTTATAGTGGTGTAAAAGAGGAAATTTAAGCAGGTGTTGCTTGTCACACAATGAGCTATCAGGCAACACCAACTGAAATTCCTTACGCTAAACAACCATTAAAGGTACAGGAGCTCTCTCTAGTTTTCAGTCTGGCAGCCCTTCCAGAATGGGCCTTCTTGGTGGCTGTCCCAGGCTCTGGAACTCCTTGCCAAGGGAAAACTGCTCTAACACAAGCAGTTACTTTTGTGGACATTCCTTCTTGTCTTGTGCCTTCATGTCATTTCTGACTTATGGTGACCCTAAGGTAGACCTATGATGGAGTTTTCTTGGCAGAATTTGTTCAGACAGTTTTGCCTTTGCCTTACTCTGAGGCTGAAAAACTGTGACCTGCCCAAAAGAGTGTGATTTGCCCAGTGGGTTTCTATGGCCAAGGAGGATTCAAACCCTGGTTTCCCCAAATCATTTACAAACTGTGAGACTGGGCTCTTAATGCTGGGTCATGCTGGTTCTGATATTTTTTAAGGGTCTGCATATAGGATTTTTATTTTTATTGCTTTAATGCATTTTATTATTTTTAACTATTTTAATATATGATTGTTTAATTCTGTATTTCATTAAACCTTTATTGCGTTTTCAACCTGTATTGTTCAGAATGTTGTTAGCTGCCCTGAGACCCATCATTGAGAGAAAGGTGGGATCTAAATGAAAATCATCATAATCCAACTTTCAAACCACTACATCACACTGCCTCTTCTGTACAACAGTTAAAGGCAGAAAGGCCTTGTCCCTTATTTGCCCTGGAAATCTTAACCATGGAATCTACTAGGTGCAGAGCAGCAGTGGCTGATGTTTCCTTGTTCATAGGGACAGTGAGTCAACTTTGGGCTTTCGTCCAAACTGCAAAGGTGCTGTCTAAGATATTGAACCTGTTTAGGGGCTAAGGATTTTGTACTTTGGAGTTTTGAATTAAATCCAGAGCAAATTGAACACACACACACAATACCCCAACACCAGCTGCCACTCATACTGAGTCTTTCTTATTCCAGCAGTGACTAATAATACAGTTTTGAAGGCCCTTTTTGTGTTTTTCAGCTGCTTTGCATTCAATTCTTTTGCCATCATACCTTCTGCATCGCACTGAATACAAATGCCATGTGCTGGTTGTTGATGATTTGCACTTTGCTTTTGGAGCAGAAAACCAAACTCTTTCTGTAATAGGATAAATTGGATTTTGCTGGTTTCTAGACTTTTGATGAGTTGAGTAATTCTCCAAGCTGACAAGGTTTCAAGAAATGAAGAACAAGAACAAGAGTAGCTATAGTAACACCAACAGGATGATGGCAGCTAGAAACATTGTTGTACAATCTTCCGTACAAAGAACATAGCAAAGTGAGTGGAGGTAGTAGACTCTGGACCAGAAGAGCTTCTGAAATGATACTTAAAATAGCAAAATTGAATGGATGAATAGTAAAACCTAATCAAAGAGTCTGGGTAGAGGAGATCACCTTCAAGAATAAAATGGCCCCATAAGCTTCCATAGGTGTGAGTTTATGACAATGCAAGCTGACCCTCTACATGTGTGGCTTTGGCTTTTGCAAATTTGATTTTTCATGGATTTGATTGATATGTTTTCTCTAGAAATCTCTAGGTCTCCCAGCATAACTCTGCTGGAAGTTGACCATAGAGTTATGCTGGAAGATTTAGAGATTCATAGATTCTCTAGGCATTTGTAGGTCCTTCAGCACGATTCTATGGTCACCCTCAGGCTATTGACCATAGAGTTGCACTGGAGGATCAAGAGATTCTTAGAGAGGTGTCCTCTAAGTTAAAAAAAATGTGGTTTTTATTTATGCTTTTTTCCCACTTTCGCAGGACTCCCATACCCCTAACCCCAGCAAAAGTGAATGGTTTGCTGTATTGTACAGTCATAGAGCAAAGAAGCTGGCTATCTGAACATACAGATTTCCACTTTAAAAAAAATTGAGTCCTTAGATCTTATGCCACTGGGAAAAAATGTGAAGCTGTTATCAAGGGAAAAATACACTACTGACCTGAATACTGTATAAGGGACACCAGACATCAGGGATCAAAACCCCGCTTGGCCATGAAAACCCACTGGGTGGCCTTGGGCCAACCACACTCTCTCAGCCTCAGAGAAAGGCCATGGCAGCCCACCTCTGAATATATCTTGCCAAGAAAATCCCATGATAGGCTCACCCTAAGTCAGAAATGACTTGGAAGCACACGACAGCATAAATAAATAAAAAATCGAAGTAATATAAATAGGCACTGTGCCATTCATCTGGAGTTTCCTGAAGTCTGACAGACCTTAGAATACATATGATCAATGCTAGTTGAGGGGTGCAGGGAGTTTTAAAACAAAAAAGCAACTTTTCCAAGCTCTGGTGCTTGGACATCCTCTCCCCCCCCCCCCGCAAAATGTAGGATGATAAACAAAAAGAGCCCAGCTATAACTCCTTATTTTGAAATCATTTCCTCCCTGCTCTTTTTAATTTTGGGGGGGAGGGGGGAGAGAATGGTGGCTTAATGCAAAATGATGCTGTGTGAAATAAAACCCTTCCTTAAATGGGACATTAGTTTTGCAGAACTGGGATTTCCTTTATTAAATGTTAGAACAGAAGAACATCTGTAAAGCAAACAGATGTTGTCACTGATTTTCTTCTCAGCAAAATTGGAAACAAGGATTTTACAGACGTCCGTTTCCACAGGGAATAAAGCTCCAAGTTTGTTTTGCCTCGGCCAGCTTTTATTTTAAGAATAAGAAATCAACACAACTGAGAAAATGCAGGTTGCTGCAGCTGATAATAACATTGACTACTGCTGCAGACTTTAAAGGAAGAGCTCTCGAAACTTAAGGTGCCTCTACACTGTAGAAATAATGCAGTGTGACACCACTTTAACTGCCATGGCTCCATCCTCCAGAATCCTGGGATTTGTAGTTTTGTGAAGGACCAACACTCTTTGGTAGCAAAGGCTAAAGATGTTGTAAAATGACAAATCCTAGGATTCCATAGAATAGAGCTCCAGCCCTTAAAGTGGTGTCACATTGCATTATTTCCACAGTGTAGATGTACTCTTAGAGCTAGAAGAGACCACAATGTTGATCTAGTCTGGTGGTCCTCAACCTTTGGCCCTACAGTTGTTTTGAACTTAATTCTCATACTCCCCTATCCATACTAGTTGGGGCTTTGTGAGCAGAAGTTCAGGATATGAAGGCTCAAAGACAGTTCTGCCTCATGTACTATTTGTATTCATCATGAACTTTCCACCAACATAGTTCTACACACCAACTTAGTGACTATTCTAGCTCTGGAGAAACCACTGTGATGACTCCATTAGTCACATGATGATGATGATGATGATGATGATGATGATGATGATGATGATGATGATGATGATGATGATTTTATTCATTTGTATCCCACATTCTCCTGATAATGGGACTCAAAGTGGCTAACAACATATTTAAAATGAATGAATAAAATGCAAATAAAAAAATACAGTATGAGGTTTTCAACAGCAAATTAAAGAATTTATGAAATTAAAAACATTAATCATGAAAAATATTAAACTACCTTAAAAGACTGTATACCAGCCTTAGAAACAGAACGACACAGCATTAAAAGCCCAACCCTAGTAATTTGGTAATAGCTTGATGGCAGAGAACCCACCCTGCCCTTGGAAGAAGATCAAGGATGGGGCCATCCTGGCCTCTCTAGGGAGGGAGTTCCAATATATAGGAGCAGCCACCGAAAAAGCCCTCTCTCTTCTTCCGCCAAACTAGCCTGTCAAGGTGGTGAGACAGAGAGATAGGCTTCTCCAGATATTCTTAGAGCTCTAATGGACTCATAAAGGGAGATCTGGTCCTTCAGATAACCTGGACCCAAGCTGTACAGAAAACATTCAGGAACTGTATGAACTGCCTAAACCAAATTCCCATTCCAAGGTCAACTACAGCCCGGTCCAGACCGGCGCTTTGCCTGGCATGTACTAGGGTTGTGCAGGGGCGGAGCATCCACGTGTCCTGCAATCCTAGTACGTGGCAGTGGCATCATCATAGAGGCTTCCCATCCACACAGAGGCCACCATGATGTCACGCACTCACCACATCCAAATGGTGCAGCGCATGCATAACATCTCCATGCCGCCCTCGGCTGCTTATGGCGGCCTGGGCATGGCGTGGGAAGGAGCTCCGAAACAGAGCTCCTTTTGGACGCTGCAACATTCCCACAGCAACGAACAGCTGTGGGAATGATGCCAGGGAGAAAGGGGCCAAGCGGCCCCTTTCTCCCATGGCTCTGGCTCCCGGGGTGTCCAGAGGCACGAAGCCCCAACGACACCCCTTTTCTGCACCATGGAGAAGCAGCATTTTGCCGCTTCTCTGTGGCCTGGGAAAATTCCAGATTGGGGCCGCAGGGCTACCGGTAAGGCTGTCCTGCCCCCAACCTGGAGACAAAAGGGGCGCTACAGACCCTCCCCTTTGGGGCAGTCTGTACCACACCTACAACACCCTACTTAGGCATGTGAGAAGGGGACTACCCTAGGCATCACTTATCTCACATGATGAGTAACAGTCTAGTCTTTTGCTGCTTTCTCCATAGTCAGAAAAGAAGAACCTCCACTTCATTGGGAGATTCCTACATAATCCAGAACTTTGAAAAATTGGGTTCTCAACCACATGAAGAACCTCCACGTATAGAGGAGGGTCTCTTCTTTCATCTGTGAACAGAGTAATGCCACAGTGGATGACACTAATATTTATATTTAGATCCCCCTCACATTCACCTTGGCCATATTCTGAACAACTGAATAGGTCTTGACAGATGTGGTGTTTATAGAGATGTCGAGGTTAATCAAAAGGATTGTGAGCGTCGGTCCTGTTGTACATTTATTTGTTGAGGTGTACATCCAGCCATCTCTTCTAAACCAACTTGGCAATGGCAAATACCTTGAAACCTGTCCAGAAAACCCAGTGATAGGTTCACCATAGGACAGAATCAACTTGAAGGCACACAACAATATACATATAGTGGGTTAAATTGTCTTCCCATCCCTCACAAAAGGGGGATGGGAAGACAATTCAACCCACTAAGTTTCTTCTGGAAAATTTTGAAGCATCCTGCAGATTGTGTAACTTAGCACTAATCAAGCAGTATAATATTGTGGTTTGTCTTGCAAACAATCAAAATGAAAAGTACAAGAACCAGGTGCTAAAAGAACAGAATGTGTACATATGTGTGTGTGCATGTGTGTATTGATTTTGGCCAATTAATAACAGTTAGTTTGGATTAATATAGGCTTGAAGCCCAGAAACATTTTGTAATATGGCATAATTCATTTTGAATGCAGAAATCCATAGACATATGTATGTTGCTGTTGTTGTGTACCTTCAAGTTGATTCCGTCTTATGGCAAACCTATCATGGGTTTTCTTGACAGGTTTCTTTGGAAAGGGTTTGCCATTGCCATCCTTTGAGGCTGAGAGAGTGTGACTTGCCCAATGTCCCATCAGGATTCAAACCCTGGTCTCCAGACTCATAGTCCAACACTCAAACTGCTACACTGCACTGGCTCTCTCATATATTCACACACACACACACACTCCTTCCTTCCTTTTTTTTTTTTTTTTTTTTGGATGGACAGCAGTGCTGTTGTGCAATGCTGACAACTTCAGAATGCTGTGGATTTTCCAGGGTTAGATTGTAGTTTCCAAGACAACCATTTGTATGTGAATTTTCATTTGCAAGGTTTTTCCCCCAGAGAAGCAAGAGCTGGTCTAACAAACAAGAAAGCCAAGCCAAAGAGAAAAGTAATGTGTATCCTTTTACAGGCTTTAAAAAAAATACAAAAATATAATGACGGATTTAACATGCCTGTTTTGTGAGAGACTTCAAATAAATTTCCCGACTTTCACAGTTGGTGGGGGAGGCATAGAAGATATGTAACACAGTGAAATGTTGTTTGTCACATATGGCACATGTTTTGTATATATCAGTGGCCACAGGTGGATCCCATGTCAATGAGACAGGGAATCCAAGCACCTTGGCTTCTCCTTTAAAATTCAGAATAAAACCTGGAGAAGAGTCACAATCCCATGGACTTGGAAGCCAACAGCTCCTGTCCATGCAGGGTGGGGGGGACTACCGCAGCTGCTTGCCATGCCAGACTGGATGTCCAAACAAGTAACTTCCCAAAGCTCTCCTCAAATGTAATCCCCATTGAGCTCAACAGGACTTATCCAAGGCAAGGGTGTGCCAGATGACTGCCTAATACTATTATTATTAGCAGTCATATTTAATTGCTTTGGACACATTTTAGTTTGGTGGGGTGAGGAAAATCTGATTATTATTTTTTTACTGCATGTCCTTATCCTATTTTTACTCATAGGAGCTGAGGGCCACCAGCATTGACAGTATCCTATTAGTGACATACCCAAGCATCAGTCCAGTTTACACCTGAATATGTATTTTTCTAGCAGTTGCAGAGATAGGTATTCCTTTCCTCCTTCCATAGCCATCCCAGGATTCACTGTATTGTTGTGATGCATGTTCCCAGTGGACTTTTAGTTACTGGTGAGAGCAGATCAGAGAAACATCTGGCTATGGTAGATGCAGACTAGTAACATCATCCAGATCTTTGTAGAAGATGTCTGCAGTTTGCAGCTCACTATGGGAACATAACCAGTCATTTCTCCCACAAAAAGGGGGAGGGGACTATTGTTGAAACAATGGATTTGAAAAGACCAAAAGGGCACTATAAATAAGCTTTATCTATATTTGTGTAAAAGGGTAACAAACTACGTATATAACAAAGTATACAAAACCAATATATACAAAGGATATAAAATAAACTCATAATTATAATGGCATGCACAATAACAAAATAGCAAATAATACAAACTACAGTATATTGAAGCAAATAATACAAATATAATACAACAGAGAAGAAGGCTAAGAATAGCATGAGTAAAAGAGGAAGAAAGAAACTCACAACTAAAGCTAGCCTTATGAAGGTTCAAAAGTCTATCAGAGCTATCCATGCACAGCTGAAGATCATCTGCATTCTCAGTACCTCACCACTAACCCTATAATGGTCATTAACCCTATAATGACTCCAATATAGATCTTGTTACTATTCCAACAACTATCACAGGATAATGGTGACTCCTGGGGGTAGTGAAAAGGGAACTGCAGTGCAGTTCTACATAAGGCATTTGGATAATACACATGGCTATGTAAGGTTGTCAGGTCAAAACCTGAGATCTAGGGACAATGTTGTGTTATCACAAGAGGCAGGCCCTTGGCAATATCATTAGTCTTGATAAATGAAGCATGAACCACAGTTGCACAAACCATGCCATTCAAATTTAAAAAAAAAAACCTCCATGCCTGACAGCTGAGGAAAACATATATGGTTACATATTTTTCAAGGTAGTCCTATTGCCCTGAGGAGTAGAGGAGAGGGGCCAGGCCCTAAGATCTGGAGACCGTGTGGCAATGTAGGATCTCATTCTCATAGCTTGTTTCGCTTGTTGTCATATTCCTTTTCTTTTCATCTTGTGTAAGCTAGTTATTGTTTCAATCTGGATTTGTTTTGAATTGTTTATTGTTTTGTCTGGACAGACATACACAGGCTGGAATCCTGTTGGTTTGTCTAGAGCAGATTAATGGAATCAATTGTTGAACCCATAGGTAAATCTAACTGACTTCATGGCTCTACTCTAATAAGCAGTAACCATAGGATTTGGGCTAGATAAGATAGTAAACATGCACAGCTAGGGGTGAAAAATAAATCCATTGAGTTCATTCTGTGTTTTTATTATTCTAATTTTATCTTTCTGTTTTCCTATGACAAGATACACAAACTACAAAAAACCAACACTTTTGATTGTATACTTTGGTAGGGCCCACTGTTTTTGGTTGTTGCATCATGTATCATGCAAATTGTATCAGCTGTATCATGCATCATGCAAATTGATGGTGCAATATGAAAAAATGATGATGATTATGATGATGATAATGATGTAGATGTACCTCAGGGGAACTACATACAAAAAGCATACACACATTAATTTCATGCAGGAATGGGAAGCAAGCCTTGAGTCCCTGGTACAGAAGCAGCAAAAGAAGAGGCGACACACCAAGATTTTCACACTCCTTAGCATAGCTTGTGCTAGTGACAATCCTTCTCCCCCTATGCGCTCCCCTGTGCAAGCATGTTCAATAGCTGCACATTGCTTTTGATTGCTTAATCTGCCCTAAGGCTCCACTGGGAGACATTTTCAGCCCCTGCTCAAAGATTTCTTTCCATCTCGAATTGGGGGTGCCCCTACCATTAGCGTGAAGGTCAGTTTTTATCTCTTTCTTTTTAATCTGAATTTTTCATTTGTATGTTTCACCAGTGGTCTTGTTGATGCTTTTCCTTTAATGTGCCTAGAGGAGTCAAGGAGAAGCAGGGAAGGCAACAGAACAATTATGCTGTCTCTTCTAATACTTAAGGTCAATGCTTCAGCATCCATAAAACATCTTATGTCCTATCAGCACTTCTCCATTTACCTTGGTTCTCTTTACAGCTGACTTTAAAAGTATATCTCAGCCCACTGTTGAAAGTCCTCTCTCCAGATTTGATTTTTGTCGACTCTTGTTTTCCTGAATGTTACAGCCTGAGAACACTCAGAGCATTTGGCTACTAAAGTACCACTGGGAGAGTTTTATATTTATGGCAGCCCTGACAAGGACATCCAAATGAACTGGAGCTTGAGAAAATTAAAAGACCATAGCCTTCAGGCAAACTTACCAGAAGCTCCCGTACACTAGGCAAGAAGGTCTTTCCCAAGATGAACATTTTGAAATGGGAAAGCAGCTCAGAAGGAAGCCTACTTAAGTCTGACTGGCAGAGGTAATTTAATGTCAAATGAAAACACTGCCATGCAAAGTGGTGGCTGACCTCAAAGCAGGGATGGATGGATGGATGGATGGATGGATGGATGGATGGATGGATGGATGGATGGATAGATAGATAGATAGATAGATAGATAGATAGATAGATAGATAGATAGATAGATAGATAGATAGATATTTGGTAGTGTTCAGTTGGACATAAATGGGCAATTGGGGGGAAACTACCTAGTTTGAAAACTGATTTATTTCTTTGCACCTGCCCACTCTGAGCTGAATGCTTTCAGCTTGCAATTCACAACTAAGGCTGCATATGCAGTGCATTAACTGACATGGCTCCATCATATGGAATCCTGGGATTTGTAGTTTGTTGTGACATCAGAGCTCACTGACAGAAAAGGCTAAATATCTGATAAAACCACAAATCCCAGGATTCAATAGCAATGAGCCATGGCAGTGAAAGTGTTATCAAACTGCATTACTTCTGCAGTACAGATGCAGTCTAAGATCATTTCCCCTTATCTACCCGGCTGCTCAACAAACAACTGAGCATGTGGAGCTTTCCCGTATATGCCTGGTTCTAATGGTACATTCAAGACCAAAAAATGGGAGATAAGCAGTCTGTGAAGCTCCTAACTTCACCCCTGCTGTAACTTCCATACCCATTTCTCTTTCTCTTTCTCTCTGAGTCTTTCCCTTCCCTTTTCATTGCGAAGTTTGGGCATCCTTTGATCTCCTAAGGGCATGTTTACCCAACATTGAACAACATTGTTCTTGGCACCTGCACCACTTCTGCTTACAAATGGTAAGTGTCATGTTCAATTTGATTGAAACAACAGACTTTAATTACAAGCCCTCTCCAAAGACAAGTGCAGAGAGTACAGCTAGTTGCTTGTATTATGGAACAGGACTAGCAACTCTCAGTCTAAAATGTGGGAATCTTGGTGCATCCAACAAGTGTGCCCAGGCTATCACACCCCTCAATGGTCCCTAAGTATCTATCTATCTATCTATCTATCTATCTATCTATCTATCTCTAGAACATTTTAATATTACTTTTCATTTTTTTAAAAAAAATCTCTAAAAACTAAAAACTATTGAGATGCAATAAAATGAATTCCTAAAAATAAAATGATGATAAACTATATATAAATGATGATAATGGCTGATGTCTTTATGCTCACAGTACTACACAATACCATTTTGTTAGTGAACTGCAATGGCAAATACGCATCAATGCACATTAAGGATGTTATTCTTCTCTAAGTTTTTTTCTCAAAAGAAACAACAACTAATGTCAGCTATTTTTTCCTGTTGCTAAAAAGTCTTCAACTCTTTTTGAAGCCAATTCACAATTTGGATCCTAGTCTACACAAAACTTGAGTATGGTTATCTTGTACAGAAACTAGCATCTTCTGACCAGGAAACTGCTTTTTCTGTGCAGGATATAATATTTCTTCACAGAAATAACAATATATGCATAAAATGTTGTTTCCAGCACAGAAAATGCTGCTTTGCACACAAAACAAGCATGTATGAATTTTGTGCAGAATAAGTCCCGACCTGCAAAAATTCTTGCCAATCCAGGGTTCTTCTCATCAGGGCTTCTTGACACTCAAAAACAACAACAAAACTCCCACATTTTTTTTTTACCATTTTTGAATATTTTCAAAATATTTTCCCTATCCCTCATGAATATCACATGCACAACACCTTTTACAGAATCTTAAATTGAATACAGCAGTTCCACATTGGACAGCAATGCCCAACCGCGTTCAAAATTTCAGACACATTCTCCCAGTCATTTCATGTATATAGTAAAATGCATTTGTGACAAAACTGAGCCTTGAGGGACACCACAGTCAACAGCCATGGTGCTGAAGAGGAATTGTCCAGCACCACCTTCTGAACAAATCCATCCAGGAAGGACTGGGTCCATACAGTCCCTTATAGTCCCTGGAAGGGACTATTAAGGGCCATCTTGTCCAACTCCCTGCCATGTAGAAATAAAAAATATTCATCCAACCTCTGTTTAAAGACCTCCAAAGATATAGAGTCTAACACCCTTCCAGGAAATCTATTTAATGAGTAAACAGTTCCTACAGTACAAAAATTCTTCCTAACGTTTAGATCAGTGGTTCTCAACCTTCCTAATGCTGCGACCCTTTAATACAGTTCCTCATGTTGTGGTGACCCAAACCCATGAAATTATTTTCATTGCTACTTCATAACTGTAATTAAATAGGTGTTTTCCAGTGGTCTTAGGCGACCCCCTTGAAAGGATCATTCGACCCCAAAAGGGGTCCTGACCCACAGGCTGGGAACCACTGGTTTAGATGGAATCACTTATGATGTAATTTGAATCTATTGCTTTTGTGTTCTACTCTCTGGAGCAGCACTAAACAAATTTGCTTCATCTTCTTAAAAAGTCAATATGATCCTAGGCTGCATCAATAGGAGTATAGGTTTAAGACTGAGGGAAGTAATGGTATCACTCTATTTGGCTTTGGTCAGGATACTGTGTCCAGTTCTGAGCACTACAATTTAAGAGGGATCTTGACAAGCTGGAGTGTGTCCAGAGGAGGGCAATCAAAATGATGAAAGCTCACATCTCAATCATTCCTCATAGGGCTTAGTTTCCAAAGCTTTGATAAGTTTGTAAACTAGTGGCCCCAAATGCCATCCTGAAGAGGTGGTCCAAAGGGATACCATGATAAATGGTATTGAAAGCCACTGAGACCTCCTACATAATCAACAGGGATACACTCCTTTCTGGTTCCCTGTGTAAATCATTCACCCAGATGTTTCACCCCATGCGCAGACTTGAGGTCAGATTAAACTGGACCTAAACAATCAATTCATTTTGAACCAGATGCTTTGTGTTTTGGTGTGTGGGGGGGGGGTCCTTCTTCTCCTTTTGATGCTTGGTGTTTAGTGCAATGGGACATTACCAGAACTGGAAAATCTGCTTTGTACATCTCTTGTTTCTTATGGGGAAACACTGGGCCTGACAACTTTGCATTCAAATGCACACAAGGAGAAGCAAAGTTCTGCTGCTCTCTTGTGTCCAACAGCAGTATAGCATGTGGACAATTGTGTGCCTTCAAGTTGTTTCGAACGTATGGCAGCTCTAAGGCAAATCTATCATAGGGTTTTCTTGGCAAGATTTGTTCAGAGGGGGATTGCCTTTGCCTTACTCTGAGGCTAAAGGTGTTTGACTTGTACAAGGTCACTCAGTGGTTTTCATGATCAAGCTGGGAATTGAACCCTGGTCTCCCAGAGTCCTAGTCCAACGCACAAACTGCTACACCACACTGGCTCTCATGTGGACAATACATTTGTACATATATATTTTTTCTATTCCTAGAGTTTGTAATTTTACTTATGACAAGTGACATAATTATGACAAATAATTCACTTTATTTATCTTATGCTTTTGAACATGCAAAGTGTTTATATGCTCCACTATGGTCCAAAACACACTGCAGAAATAACCCAGTCCAAGGCTGCTTTAACTGACTCAGTTCAGTGCTAGAGAATCCTTGGTATTGTAGTTTGTTGTGGAACCAGAGCTCCCTGACAGAGAAGACTAAATGTCTCATAAAACTACAGCTTCCAGGATCCCATAGCATTGAACCAGGGCAGTTAAAGTGGTCTCAAACTGGATTATTTCTGCAGTGTCTTTTGGACCTATGATTTCAGAGAACCAATTTTCCCATGGCTATAATATACCTCTTCCTCTGTCCTTCCAATTTCTATTTGTTCATTCCATCAACCGCATTTTAATAACAAAGGCAATGTCCTGTACCATGCTGACTTTGCTCAAGACATAGAGCAGTGATGGTGAACCTATAGCACACGTGTCAGAGGTGGCACTCAGAGTCCTCTCTGTGGGCACATGTGCCATCACCCGAGCACAGAGTTTGCCAGAGTTTGTTACTAGAACGCCAAAGGGACATGACACTTTGCAACAAATAAGTGGGTTTTGGGTTGCAGTTTGGGCACTCGGCCTCTAAAAGGTTCACCATCACTGTCATAGAGGAAGAATAACACCTCTCTGTCCACTCTGGTGCATTTGAAAACATGTTTCTTTTGATTGCTGCTTTGGTGAACCGAAATTAGTTAGGCACCACTGAACAGGAATTAGGTGGAATAGTTCTGGAGGAAGAAAGACTGAATAATGTTCATTTCAGGATGCAAGATTAACAGCACAATCCTATCCATGTCTACTTTGAAGTAAGCTCTCCTCACTAATAGGAGGTAAAGAAGTTATGCATACAGTGGACCCTCCACATTCACTGGGGTTAGGAGAACATGACCCCCGTGAATGTGGGGGGAAAACTCAAACAAAAACATTGTTGTTGTTGTTGTTTTACCTGAGAGAACACCTGTCTAGGAATCATAAGGTCCTCCAGGGCAATTCCGTGGTCAAATCTGCCAGAAGTTGACATGAATTTGTGCTGGAGGACCTACAAATGTCTAGAGAAGTGTTCTCTCTAGGAATCTCTAAGTCCTCCAGTATGACTTTTGGCAGAAGGTGACAGCAATCATGCTGGAGGACCTAGAGATTCCTAGAGAGAACATATTAATCAAATCCATGGGACAGTCAGGTTGGGAGATATTAATGAGCTTCATGACTAGAGTAGTTACGCAGCTTAGTAGGTAACATGGAATCACATCTGATGATCATGATCATAATCATGATTCTGGTGGAATTTTATATTATTAGAACTGGTCTGTTGACATGGAAAAACAGCAGCCTGCATTTTTGGATTCTCTACAGAGGGAGGGATTTGGATTTTGTATTTCACAATGTACCCCTACACCACAATTGGACCCTGGTACTCTTACTATTTTAAAGTACAATTTGTATGAAAACCAGCTGATCTTTCCAAATGTAATTTTGCATGCAGAGCTCACATTATTCATGTGTACACGCTCATGTGCATTAACCACAGCTAAGCCTTTAAACTCCAAAGGATGTCGACATTTATAGAAACTAATAGCAACCTTAAGAAGAAGAAGAATTCCAAAAGGCTACTGGGGCTTTGGAGATGATCAAAAAGAAAAAATGTATGTTGAATAACAATTCATTGGGGAAATCATTAAATGGAGAGAGACAGTTAGTCCCAATGCTGTTCTTTTGAGGCTTTGACTATGTCTTGCATGGTAAAGATTTAGATTGTTAACTTCAGAAGTGCTTAGCCTACATTTCAAAAAGAATATGAAACCCCAACTAAGAGAGCCTTGGAACTGACAGATCTTATTGGTCTTTAAACAGACAGATGAAGGACTGTTAATGCAGCACCAGTTTTTACATTAAAAGGACCCATTGCTTCCTGATTCCCAACAACATAATAGTATTAACCTCCAAGATCACATGAAAGAACAAATACATCACAATTGTTTTCTATGCCTAATGTTATGATGCTGTTATGGCAGCAACAAAGTTTGATTCTTCTAATTTAATTTTAGGATGGCCAATCCACGTTTCACCTGCCAAGTTAGGGTTGCCAGGTTGGATACAAGATGGGGCTCCTGTAATTTTAATTGTGAACTGATCCCGGAAAGGGGTTTTGCCCCAAGAACGCCTGTGTAAAAGAGGAAACTTCAGCAGGTGGCACTTGTCACATAGCCAGGTAACAATCAACACCTGTAGAAATTTCTTCTTCTACACAATCCTTAAATGTGCAAGAACCTTCTCCAGTTTTCAGTCTGGCAACCCCAACTAAGGGTGCCTCTAAATTGTAGAAATAATGCAGTTTCACACCACTTTAAGTTCTGTAGCTTCAGCCTATGGAATCCTGGGATTGTAGATTTATAAGGTCTTTGACCTTCTCTGCCAAAAAATGCTGGTGCCTCACAAAACTACAAATCCTAGGATTCTGTAGGGTGGGGCTATGGAGGTTCAAGTGATGTCAAGCTGCATTATTTCTACAGTGCAGATGCACCCTGAGTCTGACCTTTCACTTATTTATCACTGAATAGCAATAGCAAATATATTTCTATACCATTTATCAGTACACTTAAGCCCTCCCTAAGCGGTTTACAATGTGTAAGCTCATTGCCCTCAACAAGCTGGGTACTCATTTTAGTAACCTACAGAACAATGCAAGACTGAGTCAACCCTGGAGCCCTGAAAGATTGAACTCACAACCTTGTGGCTGTGCATGGCTGCAGTACAGACATGTAACCACTGTGCCACCAGGGTTGCCTTAAGTGGGGGATCCATGGCTGGTCTGAATTTATTGCAGAAGATTCATATGGCAGAATGCTCATCCATAGGTAGGTAGGTAGGGAGGGAGATTTAAGAAGAAAGAGTCGGCATGGTGTAATGGTATGAGCATTGGACAATGACTTTGGAGGCCAGGGTTCAAATCCCTGTTCAGCCATGGAAACCCACTGAGTGAGCTTGGGCAAGTCACACTCTCTCAGCCAAAAAGGAAGTCAATGATGAAGAAATCTCAGCCATGGTGAAGAAATCTCACCAAGAAAACCTTAGAGCAGAGTTGCAGAAGTGTCAGTGCTGACTTGAATGCATATAACAACGAAAGTCAACATGTAGGTAAATCTGTTGATACAGTGGGTCTACTCTGGTCAGGACTAACAATAAGATTCCAAAGATATATTCAAGGATATAGCTGTATTAGTCTGGAAAATCAGTATGCAAGGCAATCTTGTAGCACCTTTGAGACTAATTGAAAGAAAGAAGTTGGCAGCATGAGCTTTTGTATACTTGAGTCTATTTTCTCTGAAACATGCATCTGAGCAGATAGGATTTAGGCTGTTGTTTTGCACATCCCTCTTTGTTTTCTCAAAATACAAAACAGAGTGAATGACCCACAACCTGCCATAGCTGACTCTAGTACTCTGCAATTCTATGAAGCACTTCACTTCTCTTCTCTTCTCCTCTCTCCCTCTCTCATTTTGAGCAAGCGGCTGCTATTTGACAGCCTTGGTTCCCAGTGAATTTCTTGACTTCACAACCGCACTGGATCCATATTGCCCCGTGATAAACAAAAGCTGTCACTCGCATGAGCTGCATCTTCTTAGGAAACTTAGCAGAAAGCATGTTCAATGCGTTGTTCTAACCACAAATACACCCACACAAGCCTCTATCAAGTAAAGAAGGTGGGAGGCAGGAGAATTTTGCTTTTCTCCTGCCTTACCCAACCTACACAAAAACACATCAAAGGCCTAAATGTATGCTCCTTTCTGTGCGTGCTATCACTCCTTAGCCCTTTTTAGGTGTTGCTTAACTAATTTTGAATTAATGCATCATGAGGGGTGCACTTAAGCCAGCCTTATCCAGCATTGCTTTCCTTGTAAAAAGTGGCAGGTCAAAAGAAATATTTCTATTCATGGGAAGCAGATCCTCACATGTAAAAATCCAGATTTTCCTGCATCCTATCTCAGATGAAGAGTGCTTCTAAGTAGATATAATTTTTTCCTCTATCTTGTCACTCATCGTGTGAGTAAAGTAATAAGATGGGTGTACAAAAGCCAAGTACCCAAAATCCTGGGGGGCAGGATTTCTGAAGGACAAACTTATCTCATGTGAGCCTGCCAGAAATCTATCATAGACACTGTTGCATCCCCATCACCTAGGCTGGTGGATAGACATATCAACCACCCAACTGTCCTAATTTGACAAGGAGGGTGCATCTGCACTGTAGAAACAATGCAGTTTGACACCACTTTATATGCTGCAGCTCCCATCCGATGGACTCCCAGGATTTGTCATTTTACAAGGCCTTTAGCCTTTTCTACCAAAGAGTGCTGGTGCTGCACCAAACTACAAATCCCAGGATTTGGTAGGATGGAGCCATGATATTTCAAGAGGTATCAAACAGCATTATTTCTACAATTTAGATGCACCTAGACAGTCTTCATTAATCCTCTGCTGTCCCACTTTTTCAGTTGCTTTTAAATTGCCCCAGTTGGTCTCTCCCACTTTCCCCCTTTGTCCTCAGCTTACTTCAGTTGCTGCAAACTGAGTTCCAAGTGCAAATTCAAAGCTGATTTTGCTGCACCACTGGTGTGAAAGCTGCCTATACCACTGATAGCACCAGACCACAATTTATTGACATGTATGATTTTGAGATCATACTGAAGCTAAGCAGCTGTACCTGGACAGGGAGCCTTATATTCATTTCATCCAGCTCAGGGTTAGTGTTTAAATAACCTAAAAGTACCACCTGCCATTTGATGTTGGAAGCTGTACAGGACCAGCCCTGGTTAGTATTTGGGTGGGTGACCTTCAATGAATACCTGGTGCTGTATGCAATATTCTAGAGGAAGGAACTGACAAAACCACCTCTGAGTATTCCTTGCCTAAGAAAACCCTATGAAATTCTGGGGGTTACCATAAGTCCACAGATGATTTGAAGGCACACACACATATACACACATATTAGAAAGGGGAAATGCATGCAAAACTCCCAGGTTTAATAAGCACTATGATGGCATTGACATTTTATGACAGTCGTTTTTGTGGTATGTACTGTACTTGTTATAATTGCTATGGCTGTTGTTGTTGTTGTTGTTGTGTCCTTAAGTTGTTGCCAACTTGGTTGGCAATGCTAAATGTGAGGTATACTTATATAAGATACTTTATTTCAGTTGGTTCATTAATAAAAGATACTCACAGTGGAGATTATCAAACAGGGAGAAAGGCTGGGAGAGAATCAGGACGCTCCCGTCCTTATTGCGCAATTGTGTGAGGATTATCACACGGCATCCCACGACATTGCATTCATCCAGTCCTTATCCCATCAATGAAGTACAATGGTCCTGTCACTTTTTATTCATGGGAACCTCCTGTGTATAAAAAGTGACAAGACCATTGCACTTCATTGATGGGATAAGAAAGGGTTAAGCATGATGCCATGTGAACATCTTCAAGCAATTGCACGATAAAGACGGGAACATCGCGATTCTCTCCTGTACTTTTCTCCCATCTTATAATTGCCTTTGTTTATAGCTGGTGACTCTGGCTGAATTGGTTTTAGTCACTAAAGAGAAAACATGCTACCAAAAATAAATAAACTGGAGCTGAAGAAACATTTGTGACCCAAGCCCTTAAACACTTAGGGCCCAAACAGACAGGCCAAAATAAAGCTGCTTCAGGTCATTTTGGAGGTATGCTGGTTAAATGATGCATGTGTCATAAGAGGCTGGAAGCCGCCAAAGCCACGCTCCAGTCCTAAGGACTGGAGTGCAACTTTGGCGCAGCTTCTGGCCTTGTAAAATGCATATGTCATTTAAACAGCATATCTCCAAAGTGACCCAAAGCAGCTTTATTTTGGCCTGTCTATTCAGGCCCTGTACAGATATTGGTAAAAGGGTAGAAAACCTTCTAAGGCTGGAAAGCAGAATCAATCCCTACGTCTTAAAAAGATCCCATCACAATTTGGGGGGGGGGGGGCTTGATAGGAGAAAATACAAGAGAAAAAGACTCACATTGTTTTAAAGTTATATGGTTTCCATTTATTTTATACACACATACAATATATAGCGCAAATGGTCCTCCATGTACACAGAGGAATTTGTGGAAGGATGTAATCAGTGGGTACATACAGAAACATCTCTGTAGCAATAAAGATACTGAGAATGAAGGTAAGAATTGAGTATACTGTACATTTTATGATGAATTTGTAAAGCAGCCTCCAACTTCACTTCACATAACTGACGTACCCTCCAACGTTTCACAGATGAAAGCTGAGACACGTTTAGCCAAACAACATCAATATGTGGTCTAGATGACAGATGTTATTAAATGAGGAAGAATGCAAAAGCTAGGAGAGGTTGCAGCAGTTTGTTTTTGCTTGAGCCTAATGGGGAAGACAAAATGCCATCCCATTATTATTATTATTATTATTATTATTATTATTATTATTATTATCCTTTATTTATAAAGCGCTGTAAATTTACACAGCGCTGTACATACAATCTTTTTAATTGGATGGTTCCCTGCCCTCAGGCTTACAATCTAAAAAGACACGACACAGAAGGAGAAGGGAGAGGTGGTGGGGAAGGGGCCTGTCATCTCCTTTTCCACTTGCTGAGTTGAGATCAAAATACATTTGCACTTTGAACTCAGTTTGCAGCAAGTGAAGGAAGTCTGGGACAAAGGGGGAAAGCAGGAGGAGAGAGAAACTGGGACTTTTTAAAAAGCAGCTGAAAAGGTGGGGTGACAAAGGATTAAATGGGATTGTTCCTGCTAGAGGCTATGGACTAATTACTTTCTAAAACTAGCTTTCCCATCTCTGAAACAGAGGAACAATCAAAGAATGGAGCGAGACAGCATTGTCTCCATCCTATGTTTCCAGAGGGTGTTTTAAAAACTTCAAACGTTTCTGTCTGTGATATCTGAACACACTTGAAACTACAACAATTAAATAATTGCTAGAAGAAAATTAACAATTCCTGAAACATGGCAACTAATGGCCCTTTCTTAAATCCACTGTGACAACCTGATGTCTGAAGAGTCTGCTGACGGAAGCAGCATCCGCTTGAGTGAAAGAACAATTACCATGTACAGAGGCATCTTCTTATCACTCAGGGCTCTGGTATCAATTATCTCCTCATTAAACAACAAAGTTCCTTTCAACTCACCCTTTCCCCCCTTAGACGGCATCACTGAGCATCTTTCCCATCATTTCACGGCTTGAGACTAATGAATAATCAGTCACATTAAACTGCTAATTGCTAAGATGCTCTGGGCCAGTTTATGCAAAGTCAGTGTCAGGAGGGATAGTGTGTTTAAGCTGATAGAAATTAATGGCAAAGCTCCCTGGGACTGGATCACTATATATATGTTCATAACAATAGATGGCACGCTTAAATGGTCCCCCAAGATATTTTTTTTAAAAACTCTCTGAATGTAGAAAGCTAGCATGTCTGGGAGAAGTTTGTGGAAGAGGTTTTTCCTACATAGCTCCACTGGCTACAGCTGCAGTGCCAATGCAGCCTACCAGTCTGTTTCCAAGCAGAATACAAAGTGCTGGATATGACCTTTAAAGCACTATATGGCTTGGGTCCAAACTAGATGAAAGATCATATCTCCCTATGAGTCTGCTTGAACTTTAAGATTTGTAAGAAAGGACTTTCTCGCCATTCCACCAGCTTCCCCAGGAACATGAGAAAGCAAGAGAAAGCGCCTTCTCAGTGGCTGTTCTTGAATACTGGAAGCCCCTTCCATAGGAGGTCTGGTTAGTCCCTTTCCTGCTGTCTTTTCCCTGCCAGACAAAGACCTTTTTATTTAGGTAGACCTTTGTTTTTTAACTTTTTGCAGCGGACGGAGCTTTCAATGGGTTGTATGGTATAGTCAGCCCGTCATATCCACGGATTCTTTATTCACAGGTTCAAACATCCACAGCTTGAAAACATTCAAAACTATATATAAATTCCAAAAAGCAAACCTTGATTTTGCCATTTTATGTAAGGATTGCCATTTTACTCTCCACTGTATTTAATGGGACTTGAACATCCACGGATTTTGTATTTATGTACCATTGTATTTATGTTTTATTATGTTTTAAGTGTGTTTTTAAAAACTGTTCTTGGCATGTGCTTTTAAAACAAAGTTGTAGTTTAGTTGTTTTTTAAACTTGTGTCTTAATGGTTTTTTAAGTGCACTCAGGGGCATCACTAGAGGGATGCGAGGGATACAGACAGCACTGGACAACACCTCAGAGGGGAATGAAAACCCAATGGGTGTATGGTTTTTAACACCTTGCCTGATGAAGAAGCCAGTGAAGCTTCAAAGACTTGCAACAAGTGTATGGCATTTTGGTTGGCCCAGTAAAGGTATCCCCATTTGTTGGATTTTTGATGTTATTGCATTTGCTGTATGGCCAAATCCAAATGCTGTATGGATATTTGATGTTATTGCATTTGATGTTATTGCATATGCTGGCCATACAGCAAATGCAATAACATCAAAAGGCGCTTGGATGTTACCCACAGGGGCAGTCACTCACCCTCCGTCCCAAGAGGCACACACCCACCCAGCCACCTCCCCACACACAGCAGCCAGAGCACCTCTGTCTTCCCACTGTTGGGATGGTATGCTGCTACCACCTAGCAGCCCCTTCCTCTTCCCCATGGCAGCCCATGTTGCAGGCTGACCAGCAGCCTGATAGACCTTGAAGGGTTGCTGGGCAGCAGCAACACTTTTCCCGAATACCTGACACACCACTACCTGCCTTGCCCTCCTTTCTCTACCATTGTCCTGCCCTATGCTTCCTTCTGGGACAGAATGTGCAGAGCAGACCAGTTGGTAGGAATGGAGGGCAAGGCAGTCTGCTGTGGCCACTGGTGATAGTGCAGTGCTGCTGCTTTAAAACTTTGTTTTAAATTATTGTAAAGAGCCAGCCTGATGTAGTGGTTTGAGCATTGGACTACAATATAAATTAAATGGATAAATTGATGAACAAAAAATAAATAATGCACATTTTCTTTCCTACATTCAGGGAGTTGAAAGGGGGGAAGCTAGTAGGAGAAGACAACTGCAAAGGAAGAGGGAGGGCATGCCATCTTGTCACCATATCAAAATCCTGCCACTAGATGGGACTCTGGTTTCTTCCTGCTGCTGTTTTTTTACCTGTAATTTTAAAAGGAAATTATTTCAAGTCCAAAGTTTGGGGGGCAAAAGCATTTCTGAATGCATCACATTTCTGAAGATGGGCTAGTAAAGAGGTTTGCTCCTTTGGTACCACCTATAGGCACTCTGATGGATTCATAAAATGAATGGATAACCTGATGTGTGCTGTTTTGTGTGCATATATGTCTTCAAGTTGCCTGCCAACTTATGTTAGCTCCATGAATTTTATAGGGTTATCTTAGGCAAAGAATAGAGATGGTTTTGCCAGTTGATGGTGGTCTCTCATCAAACCATTAACCAGATCCATTGGGATCTGGTGCCTTCAGGCTACTGATATATGGATCCTGTTAGACCAGAAATCAATCTGAGGAAAAGCAGGATTGTTTAAGAAAGAAGAAAGAAAGAAAGGAAAGAAGAGTTTAGGAAAGAGGACACAACAATGACACACAGCTGACAGTATGACACCAGAAGCAGCACACCCGATATGGAAGTGAATCATGCAAGCTTTGAAAATGAACTGAGAAAAGGAATCACACCGACCTGTTTGTTTAAATTCCCTGAGTTATTCCAGGATGATAATAGTGAAGATTATGATGAAATTGAAGGCTGGATGAATTGGAACAAAGTGCACTTTGTGTGAATTTCAAATAACAGTGAAGACCCATAGAATCATAGAATCATAGAGTTGGAAGAGACCACTAGGGCCATCCAGTCCAACCCCCTGCCATGCAGGAAATCCAAATCAAAGCATCCCTGACAGATGGCCAACCAGCCTCTGTTTAAAGACCTCCAAGGAAGGAGACTCTATCACCCTCCGAGGGAGTGCATTCCACTGTCGAACAGCCCTTACTGTCAGGAAGTTCCTCCTAATGTTCAGGTGGAATCTCTTTTCCTGTAGCTTGCATCCATTGTTCCGGGTCCTGTTCTCTGGAGCAGCAGAAAACAAGCTTGCTCCCTCCTCAATATGACATCCTTTCAAATATTTAAACAGGGCTATCATATCACCTCTTAACCTTCTTTTCTCCAGGCTAAACATCCCCAGCTCCCTAAGTCGTTCCTCATAGGGCATGGTTTCCAGACCCTTCACCATTTTTGTTGCCCTCCTTTGGACACGCTCCAGTTTCTCAATGTCCTTTCTGAATTGTAGTGCCCAGAACTGGACACAATATTCTAGGTGGGGCCTGACCAAAGCAGAATACAGTGGCACTATTACTTCTCTTCATCTAGACACTATACTTCTACTGATGCAGCCTAAAATAGCATTGGCCTTTTTAGCTGCCGCATCACATTGTTCACTCATGTTCAACTTGTGGTCTACTTGGACTCCTAGATCCCTTTCACACGTAGTTTCATTCAGCCAGGTGTCACCCATCCTATATCTGTGCATTTTATTTTTCCACCCTAAGTGCAATACCTTACATTTCTCTGTGTTGAATTTCATTTTGTTAGCTTTGGCCCAGCTTTCTAGTCTATTCAGGTCATTTTGAATCTTGATCCTGTCCTCTGGGGTATTAGCTATTCCCCCTAATTTGGTGTCATCTGCAAATTTGATAAGTATGCACCTAATTCTGTCATCCAAGTCATTGATAAAGATGTTGAATAGCACTGGGCCCAGGACAGAGCCCTGTGGGACCCCACTGGTCACTTCTCTCCAGGATGAAAAGGAGCCATTGCTGAGCACCCTTTGAGTTCAGCCGGTCAACCAATTACAGATCCATTTAACAGTTCCTTTGTCTAGCCCACATTTTACCAGCTTGTTTGCAAGTATGTCATGGGAAACCTTGTCAAAGGCCTTACTGAAATCAAGATATACTATATCCACAGCATTCCCTTCATCTACCAAGCTGGTAATTTTATCAAAGAAAGAGATTAGATTTGTCTGGCATGACTTGTTTCTCTGAAACCCATGTTGACTTTTTGTGATTATGGCATTGCCTTCTAGATGTTCACAGACTCTCTGTTTAATGATCTGCTCCAGAATCTTTCCTAGTACTGATGTCAGACTAACTGGACGATAATTGTTGGGATCCTCTTTTTTCCCCTTTTTGAAGATGGGGACAACGTTTGCCCTCCGCCAGTCTGCTGGGATCTCTCCTGTTTTCCAGGAGTTTTCAAAGATTATTGCCAATGGCTCCGATATTACATTTGCCAGTTCTTTTAATACCCTTGGATGGAGTTCATGTGGTCCTGGAGACTTAAATTCATTTAGATTAATAAGGTATTCCTCTACTATCTCTTTACTTATTCTGTGCTGAAATTCCCATATCCTGTCCTCTGCTCCATTATCCTCAGGTTGAGCACCCTTTGCCTTTTCTGAGAAGACTGAGGCAAAGAAGGTGTTTAGTAATTCTGCCTTTTCTCTGTCTTCTGTTAGCATTTTGCCATCTTCTCCACGCAGTGGCCCTACCGTTTCCTTCTTCTTCCTTTTGCTGCGGACATATCCAAAAAAGCCCTTTTTATTGTTCTTAACCTCTCTAGCAAGCCTGAGTTCGTTCTGCGCTTTAGTTTTCTGACTTTACCCCTACAAATGCCTGCTATTTCTTTGAATTCCTTTTTTGTGATTTTCCCCCTTTTTCCATTTCTTATACATGTTCCATTTCAAACTCAGCTCGGTTGAAAGTTCCTTAGTCATCCATCCTGGTTTCTTGAGACACCTCCCATTTTTCTTTCTCACTGGAACGGTTTGAAATTGTGCCTTCAGTATCTGTCTTTTGAGAAACTCCCATCCAGCCTGAACTCCTTTATCGTTTAGTATTTCTGACCACAGGATCGCCCTCAATACTTCTCTAAGTTTACTGAAATCCGCTCTCCTAAAGTCTAGGATGCGTGTTTGACTATGCCTGGCTTCTCCTTTCCACTGTATTACAAACTTCAGGAGAACATGGTCACTTCCACCTAATGATCCCACCACTTGCACCCCATTAACCAAGTCATCCTTGTTGGTTAGGATCAGATCTAAAATAGCTGACCCCCTTGTTGCCTCTTCCACCTTTTGGACCATGAAATTGTCTTCCAGGCAAGTGAGGAATTTGCTAGGCCTTGAGGATTTTGCTGAGTTTGACTTCCAGCAAATATCAGGATAGTTGAAGTCGCCCATCACTACTACATCTCTCTTTTCTGACTGTGTGGTCATCTGTTCTAGAAAGATATCATCCAATTTCTCCGTCTGACTTGGGGGTCTGTAGTAGACTCCCACCGTAACATCCTTGTTGTTTCCCTCCCCTTTGATTCTTATCCAGATGCTCTCCACCTGGCTTCCATGATTGATGTCCTGGATCTCTTCACTGGTGTAAATGTCCCTGACATATAGTGCTATTCCTCCTCCTTTCTTATTTGGCCTATTTCTCTTAATAAGGTTATACCCCTCTATTTCCACATTCCAATCATGAGACTCATCCCACCAGGTTTCAGTGATGCCTATTATATCATATTTGCTTTGCTGTACTAGGAGTTCGAGTTCATCTTGCTTATTTCCCATGCTCTGTGCATTAGTGTAGAGACATCGCAGACCATGGTTTCCTTTTACTTGCTGCCTGTGCAAGTTTTTTTGCCTCCCACTGTTGGGTCCTTGCACTGTTTGCCTTGTCTCCTCTATGTCAGTTTGACTATTTTCGCCATCCCTTTCGCCTTCCTTAATATTGTCTCCCTTCCCCTCGGAACTCAGTTTAAAGCTCTCCTGATCAAGTTCTTGAGACTGTTGGCAAAAACATTTCTTCCAACTGGCGTGAGATGCAACCCGTCTGTTGAAAGAAGTCCCTCCTCATGTATGAATCACTCTCAGAACACCACATTTCCCTGATGTGAACTCCCACTGAGATGCTCAGGGGAAAGCAACCAGAAATAATAAAATATCCAGAGAAAATGAATTGTGTTCTAATGACATCCTCCAGAGCCAATGTGATGTAATGGTTTGAGTGCTGGACTACGACTCTGGGGACTAGGGTCTGAATTCCTGCTCGGCCCTGAAAACCTACTGGGTGATTTTGGGCAAGTCACACTCTCTTGACCTCAGAAGAAGGCAAAGGCATAGCCCTCCTGAACAAGTTTGACAAGAAAACCCTGTGATAATGTCCTGATAAGTCCAAAATGACTTGAAGGAACACAACAACAATCAAATGAGACACACACAAAAATGTTCCACTGGCAAGTGCTGAGATGCTGTTTAGGATTCAAGTCACTCTATTCTATTTCCACTCGCTCTGTCCCCTGAGTTTCCATTTATTTTCCTAACAGTTGGTTAGTATTCTCAGTGGAGTGTTTTGGACCCTTTGGATCTCTGTACATATAGACCCCATCGAATGATGCTTTTCACAGAGTCAGTGGGGTGTAGTGATCTGAGTGTTGGACTAGGACTCTGGGAGATCAGGAGCCCTTCCACACTACACTACTGAAGTGCAATGGTTCCATTTTAACTGCCATGGCTGCGTCTTATGAAATCCTAGGGTTTGTAGTCAGATGAGGCACTAAAGCTGTCCAAAAATCCCAGGGTTCCATAAGATGGATCCATAGCAGTTAAAGTGGAATCCTAGCATTACAGTGGGCTCTTAGTATCTGATGGGGTTTGGTTCCAGGACCCCCATGGATACTAAAACCTGTGGATGATCAAGTTCCATTAAATACTATGGACCTTAGGGGAAGGCAATGGCCAATTTTCTCTGAATTAATTTTGCCAAGAAAACCCTATCATAGATTTGTCTTAGGGTTACCATAACTTGGAAATGACTTGAAGCCAAACAATACCAAATTGTGCTTTTCCCAGTCCAAACACTGAAATTTCTGCATAAGATAATAAGGTATTATGATAGTTGTTAGAAATTCACAACCTGTGTTTTTGAACTCCACACAAGAATAATAAAGTCATGGAAACAATCTGACTAAGATATCTATATTGTATGATATGGCATTAGATATCTGTAATGCTTACAAACTGTTCATATTGGGAGTTTTCTGCCAGATAATGGCACAGCACATGAAATCCACCCGGTGATGATTCCTTACTGTCCTATGTTGGTTGAAATACCCTAAAGGAGATCCCACCTGATCTTCAAAACTAAGCAGGGTCAACCCTGGTTAATACTTGAATGGGAGACCACCAATGAATATCAGGTGTTGTAGGTTATTTTTCAGAAAAAGGAACTGGCAAAACCACCACTGAGTATTCCATGCTTAAGAAATCCTGTAAAAATCCATAGGGTTGCCTTAAACTGATACACAACTTGAAAGCACATACAGTATATATGTTTCTCTATGCAGTACTCAGGAAATACTCCACCTGCTAAATTTCTGGCATGGCAGCTCTTCCAGGAAAACATGTGAGAAATGTAATTGCCTATAATTTTGAAAATTAAAAAGTGGTATTGACTGCAGAAATAATCCAAAGTGACGCCACTTTAACTACCATGACTCAATGCTATGGAATCCTGGGAATTGTAGTTTGTTGTGGCACCCAAAGTCTAAGACCGAGAAGGCTAAATGTCTCACAAAAGGTCTCTGAGAATTCCATAGCATTGAGCCATGACAGTTAAAGTGGTGTCAATCTGGATTATTTCTGCAGTGTGGATGCATCCAGTATCACCCTTGTAAGAGTCATTCAGAAGCCTTCCTTCCAAGAGATGTAGCTTCAGTCCCATGTTCACTCATTTCTCCTATCATTCTTGTTAGTCAAACAGATATTGCAGGTTTTTTGAAATAGGAGGGGGAAAATATCAAGAAACTCTAAACAAAAGCCCTTTTTAGATGGTCAGTGAATGCTTGGAATGTGAAAGGCATGGAAATATGCTCCCACTGTTTCTCAGAGCAGTGATTCTTAAACTGAATCTCCAGATGGTTTCAGTTTGAGTATCCAGAAGCCCTGGTTATCACAGTGAGGGATTCTGGGAATCGCAGTCCAAAACATCTTGAAGATCATAGGCTGATCAGCAATGGTTTAGTATGTTGGGGAACTAACTCTTTGCTTATTTGATTCTCACACTCAACAACAACAAAATTCAAAAAAAATTTACAATGCTTTTTTAAAATAAAAATTTCTTCCATATTTTGCATTCTGAGATATTTTCTTGGTAAAAAAATTGTGAGGTATTTGTTGTGCAAAAAAGCATTTTGCTTTTGCATAAAACCAATGGTCTTGCACAAAGTCAACATTTTTGAGCACAAAAAACTCAATTACTTTTGCTATGTGCTGCTGACAGAATAAGTGCTGTTCTTTTAGCTCTCATGGAAAGGCATAAAATGAAACATCAGGTGGTAATTATGTTTAATAAGAGTAATATTTAATGGAGAGCCAGCATGGTTTAGTGGTTTGAGCATAGGAACTGGGACTGGTAATCGAGGTTCATTCCCCACTTGGTCATGGAAACTTGGGCAAGTGACACCCTCTCAGCCCCAGAAAACCTGTAACAGGTTTTAATTATGGTTGCCATAAATCAGAAATAACTTGAATGCACACAACAACAAAATATTTAATTCCTTTTTAACTTTTATGTATTAATGCTTTAGCTGTATCTTTTAAATTGTTGTAAGTTGCCTTGAATCCCATTTGGTGGGGTATACATTCAATACTTGGATGGATGGATAGGAGCCAGCATGGTGCAGTGGTTTGCATGTTGGACTCTGGAGACCAGGGTTCAATTCCCAGCTCAGCGATGAAACCCACTGGGTGACCTTGGGCAAGTCACATATACTCAGCCTCAGGAGTGCAATGGCAAACCTCCTCTGAACAAATCTTACCAAGAAAACCCTATGATAGATTAGCCATCAGTGGGAAACAACTTGAAGTCATGTAACAACAATAGATAGATAGTTTTTGGTGATTTTTTCAGGCTATGTGGCCATGTTCTAGAAGTTTATTCCTGACGTTTCACCAGCATCTGTGGCGGGCATCTTCAAACCACAGCTGCTGCCGAAACATCAGGAATAAACTCTTCTAGAACATGGCCACATAGCCTAAAAAACCACCAAAAAACCCCCACAAAACTATGGATATCAGCCATGAAAGCCTTCAACTTCACAATTCTTTAATTGGCTTTTCAAAAAATAATCATTACTGTATACTCGTCTGGGTGCATACATACCCCAGTTATCTTGAAGGCGTCAATAGAAGGAAGTTGGGAGCTCAGTTTTGGTTATGGAGGAGGGACAGGGCCCATTTCTTTTATTTGCAAAAAAGAAGAAGAAGAAGTCTGTGCCCTCCAGAGAGGGGAGCCGCATGCTCTCTGGTGCCCTGGCAGCTGGGAAAAGGCTGTGTGTTACATCTTAAGCTGAAACGGCATCCGTGAAGGAGGTGATGGAGGGTGTGTGGGTGGTTGGGCTGAGTGAGAGCGGCAGCTGCAGCACTTTCAACAGCACCCACACTGACCGAGCTGGGCTCCTTGAGAACACCTTGGCTGGATTGTGAAAGCGGTGAGAAACAGGGAGGAAGGCCTCAACCTGGACAGCAGGTAAGAAGGTGTATTTGAGAAGTGGGTGGCAAGAAGGAGTCAAATTGACAATCCGACCATCAGAGATAATGTAGCCAAGACAGCGAGGCTGGTGGAGAACTCCTCAGCTGTCAAAAAGAACTGCACTTTCTCCTCCAGCTGGGAGCACTTGCAATGTTATGCTGATACTCTAAACTTAGCACTGAAAGGCAAAGAACTTTTAAAAAATCTTTCTGGATTACTTATTGTTGATATTTTGGGCTACTTTTTTGTTGGTACTTTCCCAGTCTTTTTTTTCCCCTTTACCAGCAGTGTCAGTTTTTAAATATCATCTGTCGCTGTGACATTGGCAGCAGTGTGACCTACAGAATACCGGGTGCTGTAGGATCTATTTCAGAGGAAGGAACTGGCAAAACCACCTCTGAGGATTCCTTGCCTAAGAAAACCCCATGACGGTTCATGGGATCACTATAAGTCTACAGGCAATTTGAAGGCACACACACATACAGCCAGAGAAAGTGAATATTTTGTTTTGCGCCAAAAAGAAACCCAAAGCACAGGAACAAACTGGGCCATTTTTCTTAATCAGCTGGCAACTCCCTATTTTTAAAAGGTTTGTTTGTTTTTTGCCCACAATTCACCACTGCTGCTCCGATTTTTCCGACTTGGCTGAGAGAGTGAGGCTGATGGAGGAACCTGTGAAAATGACAATCCCTCCAAAAAAGGACAATCCTAATTAATCTGTCACCACACATTTTTCAGCTGCTTTTAAAATGTCCCAGTTTCTTTCTCCTCCTCCCACTTTCCTCTTTTGTCCTCAGTCTACTTCAGTTGCTGCAAAGTGAATGTGAAGTGCAACAATTGTTGAAATGCAGTTAACTCAACAACGGAGAGGAGGGGGTGGGAACTTGCCCTTCTCAGTAGGCTTAGGCAAAAGCGAACCACTGTAGCCTCTCCTAATTTGTGCGTTCTTCTTCAGTAATAAGTTTTGCCATCCACAGACTCTGATGTTTCTTGCCTGTGGATGTCCTGATTTTCACTTGTGATATGCTTTGAACTGCATTGATTTCAAAATGCAAAAATTGTTTGCACATGGTTAACTCAGTGGAAGGGAGGGTGCAAGATTTTACCTCCCCTATAGGCTCACGCAAAAGCAAACTGTTTGTGAATTCTTCCTCATTAACATCTACCATAATAATAATAATAATAATAATAATAATAATAATAATAATAATAATGTTTATTTATATACCACTTTTCCAAATTAGATCAAGTATAAATCTTGACCACACTGTAATGTTGCTTGGCCATATATCCCAATTGTCATGTGTGAAAAGTTGGCAGGTGTGCTGCTCTCACATGGCATAAAGAGCACTTGCTTCTAACAATAGCTTCTTCTATCCCAGGGCTGCAGTCATTGGCACAAGGTGTAACTTCCCAAACTTTCCTCTTTGCACAGCACTTTAAAGATTTGGCCACGGAGTTGCCAACATTAGAACCTTCCCCCTTTAGCTATCCCTTTAAGCATTTAATCTGCCAAAATGAGCAAGAAATCATATTTTGCTTCCTACTGTGAAAAAACTGCTACAACTACTTTCAGTAGAGCAAATATCTGTTGGTTCTGTTTTTAAAAAGGGACAGAAGCACATATGACTGGGTTTTTCCCCCTCATAGGTTGGCAACCCTAATCAGCAGACATGGAGTTGGGGTTGTAGCTGTAGGGCAACAATGAGTATTAGAAGGAGATAACAGAGGCCATTTACCCAGGGGTTTCAATAGGGAGTTGCAGGGAGTGCAGACCACACCAGGTGACACTATAAGAGGGTTTGACACCAGTGCTCCCAAAACATTTGCCTTTTGGCAGAAAAGGGCTTGGATCTTTGCCTACATCCCTTTAAAATGCTGGACCTCAGATGAAGAGATGGTGTGAGTGGAGTGCGGCTCATTTGGAGGATAAATTAGAGGTGTCTAATTTTTTAATTAAATTTTTAATTTAAAAAATATTTAAATATTTCAGTGATATGCAGGAATTACAACTGAAGAGTAACTTTAGTAGCAAAAACATTACTAAGGATTCTGCATGGTGTGGTATGGGAGGAGGTCAATGGGGGGAGTGAGTTACTGCACGGGGTGATGCCCTAGTGATGCCACTGCATTTACCCAAGAAAGTAAGTTTATCAAAGTGCCCATATAGCCACATGCTACACCAACTGGTTTGCAACAGCCTCTCTGACATGATGGGCAGGGGGGCATTACTTTCCTACTTAGCCAGATTTTTCCTGTTAAGGTTGCTAACTTGGCATGGTAGGCCATTTGGCAGAAGGAGAGTGCCCCCTAAGGCAGATAATTTTGAGTGCCATTAAAAACATGTTAATTATCAAAATTATTATTGCTTTTTGTAATTGCCAGGGAGAGGTCTTTCTGGGGGCTTTGAACTCCAAATTGCTAGGACAGCCTTGGGTAAAAGACATTTTGAATTGAGGAGGCTAGCAAACATTTGCTATTTCAACACAGACAAGGTTGTGCCTTGGGCTGCTGCCACACTACAGAATTAATGCAGTTTAACATTGTCATGTTAATTTAAAAAAAATTGGGGGCCTCCCCTTTCTCCTCCCACTGAGCTTCACCCCACTCTCATCATATCTTAAAGCATTTTAAAGCAAAACAGATGAATGCCACAGCCCGTCTCTGCCAAAAGGTAGGTTTTTGAGGAGCAGTCATTCTCCCTTAGGATGTAACCTGGTGCAGTCTGCATCCCCCTGCAACTCCCGCACCCCCGTAGTAATGCCACTGACTGAAAGATACCTACAGAAGCATAATGTTGGGGTGGGAGGACTTGGTGCAGACATTAATTGTGAGAGAGAAGAGACAGGGAGCCTGTCGCACTTCAGATAGTGGCATGACTTAAGTTGGTGTCACCTGGTGCGGTAACTCGTGGTATCACTCTCCACTGACCTCCTCCTATACCTCACCATACAAAATCGTTAGTAATATTTTTGTACTAATATTATTCATAAATCATAATTCCCATATATCACTGAATGTAATGGTAGTAGTTGTCATAAACAACAAGCACAATTTAAATGATACTTTTAAATTACAATCTCGTTTGCACAGCCTAAATGCATTCACATATGCATAGTTTCATGTGCTTAAAGTGAAAATTAGGTAAAGTGTGTTTTCTGCTGCTCCAGAGACTAGGACCCAGAGCAATGGATGCAAGCTCCAGGAAAAGAGATTCCACCTCAACATTAGGAGGAAATTCCTGACAGAAAGGGCTGTTCGGCAGTGGAACAAACTCCCTTGGAGTGTACAGTAGTTGAATCTCCTTCCTTAGAGGTCTTTAAACAGAGGCTAGATGGCCATCTGTTGGGGATGCTTTGATTTAGATTTCTTGCATGGCAGGGGGTTGGACTGGATGGCTCTTGTGGCCTCTTTCAACTCTACGATTCTATGATTCTATGGTTCTAAAGTGTGAGGATAAAAATTAATTTTTTGAAATTTGAAATTTATTTTTTTTTAAAAAAAGGGCCCTCTCCTTTCTTCTCCCACTGAGCCTCACCCCACTCATACCATCTCTCCAGCATTTTAATGGGACCCAGGTGAATGCAACAGCCTGTTTCTGCCCAAAGGCAGATGTTTGAGGAGCATTGGTGTCACCCCCTCTTAGGGGGTCACCTGGTGCAGGCCACACACCCCGAACTAGGGGCAATGATGCCACTGACTCCCAACATCCCTGACCAGAAGTCATGCAGATTAGGACTGTTGGGAGCTAGTATCTATGCACATTTGGAGGACCAAAGGCTGCCTACATAGTGAAATGTGTATCATGTTGGAGTTTATCAAATGGGACGGGAGGCTCTCAATTTTGAAAGAGAAGATAGCAAGGTCAGTTCGAAAATTCACGCAATTATGTGATTACCTATCACACCTTAAATTCACTGTAATGGCCTCCCCGAACGCGACCCAGATTCTATGCAAAGCAAGCCATCACATCGGTGGGTTCTTGATTGCGAACTGGCACCCTTGTACATGCTCAGTGAGACTCCAGATGACTGGAGTATAGCATATTTAGGTGAGTGAGAGACAGGAACCAAGGAACCCCACAATTTACAAAAAAGGTTGGGGGGGCGGGAAGAATGGTTGAAAGAACATGCTCTATTCACGTTAAAATGAGCACATATCACTCTTGTCACATTAAAATGTGAATATAATGGTTATCCAATAGCTCCCGGTCCATGCCTCTTAATTAGCAGGCAGCAGCCCCCCATCCCTCAGCAATGCTGAAGGACAAGTGGAAGCAAAATTGAAGCAGAATTGCAGAGTGGCTTCATAGGAAACCCCCCCTTCCGGATTTGGGGGGGGGGACCAGGGCCAAAGGAGACATGCACATCACACCAAACAACAGCGCACTGAGTATGAAGTTACCTAGGAATAGGGTTTGTGACTTCGCTAGTTCACCGAATTTACTTAACTGTGGATTGACGTGTGATTGCATTCAGAATGCGTTCAGACTGCCAGCGATCACGTATGGTAATCTTTCATGCAATAACGTGAATCCGCATGAGTCTGTGTCTGGATGACACTGGATTATACTTCCAATTTCAGTTGTGTGATATCCTTCATTGTCTCAAGCTATAAGAGAAGAGTGATTGATTGATTGACTTGGGTAGGCAACCTTTTTGAGCCGGGGGCCGGGTTGCTGTCCCTCAGACAAATGCGGGGCCAAAGCCAAAAAATAAATAATTAAATAATTTTTAATAAATAAATAAATAAACCGGGACAAATGTAGGACAACATTTTCAAATGGTGGACGCTTTTTTTAAAAAAAAGTGGAGGACACGCAAAAAAATTTGCTGATTTTTTTTAAAAAACGTTAATATAAATGCATGTTTCTGAGGCGTCTATAGATAATTGCCCCCCTTGCCCCTGCGCGCGAGAGGCTAAAGGCCCCGGCGGTAATCGGTGGCAGGACCGGGCTGGGGCCGGTCCCAAGGCCTCGCCGGGCCGCATCTGGCCCGTGGGCCGCAGGTTGCCTTCCCCTGGATTGACTGATTGATTGATTTAATTTACAGCCTGCCTTTCTCCCAAGATGGGGTTCAAGGCAGCTGTGCATTTCTGTACCCCATCAACCTTTTAGCCACTGGGAGATGATTGTGAACTCTTTCTGTTGTCGGAGAGAGTGATCTGTAGTATGGATGTGTATTGTAGTCATCTGAGTTTATTTTAGAAAAACAGTGGTTTCTGCAAGAGGAGGAACTGAGCACTTGCTGTGTTAGATATGCAGTTGATGTGTTGAATGCTCAAAAAGAAATCAAATATTTTATTGAATGTTGCTAATAGTCTTCCACAAGCTTTTACACAGGTTGGGAGAGGAAGGAAATAGTTTGTAAACACATCACTGGCAGGCCACACTGGTATGTCCTTGTGAGACCGAATTGATGTGATGTCACATCTGGTTTTATTTCTGGCTGACTTTTAGTGGTTACTGGGGAGTGGGGAGAGAAAGAGGCAAACTATTGGATTTTGGAGGTATACATATGTATGGATATATCTATATATAGTCATTCAAGGGAAGGTGTCCTACAGCCTTTTCACATACATATAAACAGTGTGGTTCCACTTTAACTGCCATGGTTCCAGCCTATGGAAGCCTGTGATTTACAGCTTAGGAAGGGTACTGGGAATCTCATCTGGATGGTCTAGTGCTTCCACAAATTACAAAAGCTAAGGTTTCCATTGGATACAGCCCTAGAAGTTAATGTGGAATCAAAGTGTTATATTTTGTAGTGTAAAGGGTCCACTGGATGGCTTGTGGATGTGACACCAAGAGTGTTGGAGGTAATTCAGTCTGTAGACCACACTTTCCCCTTTTGGCTTTAAAGTCCTTATCAGTCAGGGATGACCCAAGACATTTTGATGCATGAAGCAACAAACAAGATACTCCTCATGTACCATGTGAAAAGTCAACTTGCCTTACAGTTGAATCTTGCTCCATCACTCATGTTGGGATACCATTCTCCATCCCAAATGAAGAGCTTAGACTCTCAGAGCAAGCTACTTAGAATTCATAGAATCATACAATCCTAGAATAATAGAGTAGGAAGAGACCCCAAGAGTCATCCAGTCCAACCCCTGCCATGCAGGAATGCACAATCACAGCATTCCCAACAGATGGCCATCCAGCCTCTGCTGAAAAACCTCCAGAAACCTCTCCAGAGCAGCACTAGGGTTTCCGATCTAATCTGCACAGGAGAAATAAAGCAGTTTGACGTGGCTTTACTGCCATAGCTCAACGCTATGGTGATTTTGAATTTGTAGTTTTGTGAGAGATTTAGCCTTCTCTATCAGAGAGCCCTGGTGCCACAACAAACTACAAACCCCGGGATGCCATAGGATGGAGTCATGGCAGTTAAAGCCATGCCAAACTGCATTATTTCCATAGTGCAGATTAGATCTCCCTTGGTCATTTTTGCAGATCTTCCTCTTTCTAGTTTCCTGTACTGAGCAGCCAGTAGGAACCCACACTCTGCAAATGTCCCTCTCTTATTTCAATCACTGCAAACTGAGTTCAAACACAAAATAGTTTACACTCACTCTGACATTGTTTGGCCACATATGCCCCAGTTTCAGGATGACCAGATGTCATAACCACAAAGGAGACAAGGCACAGCAAATGTGGACATTGAAGAAAAATGTAGGCCAATGATTTCCAAATGTTGGTCTTCCAGATGTTTTGGAATTCCACATCCCAGATTCCTGACTGTTGGCCAAACTGCTGGGGCTTCTGGGTGTTAAAGTTCAAAACACCTGGAGGACCAAGTTTGAGAACCACTGATGTAGCATTACAAAATGAAAGCTAAAAAACACTCACATAATGTAATTTGCACTTCTTAGTCATGTTCAAAATAGAGGACATTTTGAAATGTAGGAAATGTCCTGAAAAAGGAGGACATCTGGTCACCCTGCCCAGTATCCATCTGTGAAAATTTGGCAGGCCTAATGTTTACCCACCACTGTTCTATATATTTGTCTAGGAGTTAGACTTCATGTACACTACAGAACTAACACAGTTTGACACCACTCTGACTACCCTGGCTCAGTGCTATGGAATCCAGGGATTTGCAATTTGTTTGTGGTACCAGAGCTCTCTGACAGAGAAGGCTAAACATCTCACAAAACTACAAATCCCGGATTCTATAGCATTAAGCCATGACAGTTAAGTGGGTGAACTGCATTCATTCTGCAGTGCAGTTTAGTCCATAGTCTCATTGGAGTCAATTGGGTCTATTTCTGAGGAGCTTATCAGATTGTGATGTAATTAGGATTTGCAAACTTTTCTAACCCATTCCATCTCCCTAGGATTCAATGTGGCTTTGCATTTAGCATTTTAGCATTTAGCAATCAGAACTTGGTTTTTGATACAAATGGCAGACGGGGACTTTTGCAGGTGAGCTCCACCTTGCTTAGTTGTGACTGTGATGAAGAACAGAAATCACCATGCTAACACCTCACCCCTTATCTGGTGAGCTCTGAGTTTATGCCTTCACGTTTCATGAACAGAGTTTCAAATATTTACATTCTGGTTTTGCCTGTTCATTGAAACTGTTCTATTTCCTGGAACATCTTATTCGGCTAGGCAAGTTTTCCTGCCCTGACCACAGACTATGTGCACTCACTTCATTGTTGTGTTCACAGCTATCAGCGCAGGCAGCAGCAGAGGTGCCTCTAGTCCCTGTTGTTGCACTAGATGCATTGGACTGCCACTGCAACCTTCCTGGGTCAACTGGAGCAGGTGACCTGTATCCTCCTTTTCCAGGACATGTCCTACATTTCAATCTTCTGTCCAGAATAATTCCATAATGTCCTCCAATTTGAGCATGACTAAGATGACTGAATTGTATTTTATTAGCGTTTTAGCTTTTGTTTGGTAATGTCTTACATTTTTCTTTGTATCCTACATTTTGCGGTGCCTTGCCTTGGTTAGGACATCTGGTCTTCCTGACATGGAGGAAGCTGCTTTACCTATTTTTGTTGCTTCATCTTATCTCCTTCTCTAGCTTTCAATAAAAAAAAATGCCCTTTCCATTATTAATATACAAAAATAATAATAAAGTTTTTATTTTTATCCCGCTCCTTCCCAAGATCAGGCGGCTCACAACATATGTTAAAACAGAATAGGTACAATCAATAAAAACAGGAAACAACTAAATACATAAAAATATAAGCTAAAAGCCCCAATAGCCCAACCTCTTGGCCACGGAGAGGAGGGAGGCCCACAGGATTTTATTCGGGGAATGCTTGTTGGAACAGAAAGGTTTTTAAATCCTTTCTGAATTGGGCCAGGGAGGTTGATGAGCGGAGCTCAGTGGGCAGCGTGTTCCAAAGGGCGGGGACGGCGATGGAGAATGTCCTTCAAGGTGGAGGAAAGCCTAGCCCCAGGCCCCCTCCAGTAATTGCTGCCCGGATGTCTGAGGGTGCGGGACGGAATATACGGGGAGAGGCGGCGTCCTTCAGAATCCTGGCCCAAGCCATTTAGGGCTTTATTAGGTGATCACCAAGCCTTATATTGAGCCCGGAAGCGGATGGGCAGCCAATGGAGATCTTTCAGCACAGGTGTTATATGCTGGCCCTGGAAACGCCAGTGACCGCCTGCTGCCATGTTCTGCACCATTTGAAGCTTCCGGGTTTGGTATAAGGGTTGCCCCTGTAGAGTACGTTGCAGAAATCCATCTCGAGGTTACCAGAGCATGTACAACAGTTTCTAGGTCCCTCTGGGCCAGGTATGGACGCAGCTGGCGAATAAGCCGAAGCTGATAAACAGGTGCTCTTGACCGTCGCATTCACCTGAGCAGTCAGGTGAAGCGACAGTCAAGAAGACCCCCCAGACTGCGTAGGAGTCCTTCCAGGGAGCGTGACCCCATTCAGGACAGTGAACCACCACCATTCCTGGGCCAGGGGAACCTATCACAAGTACCTCCGTTTCTCTGATTCAGCTTGAGTCGGTTTTTCCTCATCCAGCCCATTACTGATCTAGACAGGCCTCGAGGGAGAGACTGCCATCTTCAGTCACTGCATCAGTCGGAGACATAGAGAAGATAATTGGGTGTCATCAGCGTACTGTAACCCCCGCCCCCATGTCTCCGGATGATCTCTCCCAGCGGTTTCTGTAAATGTTAAATAGCTGGGAGACAGAATGGCTCCTTGAGGGACCCCAGTTTTAAGGGGCCTCTCATCGGAGCACACGTCTCCCGCTGCACCATCTGGGACTCCCAGAGAGGTAGGACCGGAACCACTGGAGCGCAGTGCCCCGATTCCCATCTGCCAGGTGCCCCAGAAGGATACCATGGTCTTGGTTCGAAAGCCGCTGAGATGTCCAAGAGCACCAACAGGGACAACGCTTCCCCTGTCGATGCCCAGAGAGATCATCGACCAAGGCGACCATGCCGTCTCAACCCGTGACCTGCCCGGAAGCCAGTTTGAAATGGGTCCAGATAATCAGTTTCATCCAAGACCGTCTGAAGCTGGATCGCAACCGCCTCTCGATCACTTACCCAGAATGGCAGCAGCGAAACTGGCATAATTATTGTGTACCAGGGGTCGAGGGAGGGCTTTTTTTAATATAGGTTTTACAATGGCAATTTTATTCTGATGGAAATTGCCTTCCCTCAAAGATGTGTTAATGATCGGCGTAACATAAGTTACCGCCGTCCCCCCTGGGCGCTAGCCACGGTGACAGGGATCGAGAGAGCAGGTTGTCTTCCGACACTTCCGACGATCTTGTCCACGTCCTCGGTACTCACCGACTCAAACCGATCCGTTTAATAGAATCCACAGAGGCTCTGGATACCTCTACTCTAGGTTCTGCTTGAATGTCAGCATTAAGACCTTCACTTTGCGAGAGGTTTTATCCGCAAAAAAGTTATTAAATTGGTCACAGCAGGCCTTAGAAGGTTCAAGGATTCTGGTTCAGGGCGGAGGGAGCTGAGTTAGCTCCCTGACCACCTTGAACACTCTGTGGACGTGACTCTGCGGACGCAATACGAGCACCATAGAACGAGTTCTTTGCTGTTGTATTGCTCTCCGTGTTCCTTTAACAGTTGGTCTAGGAGAGCTTGTCGTCTAAGCAAAGGTTTTCCGCCAACGGTACTCTAGCCGTCGCGTTCCCGCTTCCTTGCCGAGATCTTCCGTGTACCAGGGCTTACACTTGGAAGCAGGCCTGAGAGGGGCGCTTGGGAGCGATGCTGTGTATAGCCCTAGAGAGACCGTATTCCAGATACCGGTGAGGGCATCAACAGAATCACCGTCACTTCCAACCATGTGCCCCTCTAAAGCTTCTGGAACCTTTTAGGTTCCATCAGCCTTCGAGGGTGGACCATCCTAATGGTCCACCACCCCCGGGGGGATCTGGGTAGAGACCTTGATTTTCATCTACCAGGAAATGATCCGTCCATGACGGGGGAAACATTAACTTTTCCGCCCACGGATTTTCCGCATCCGAACAGAAGACCAAATCGAGAGTATTACCCGCACAATGCGTAGGACCCTGTATCAGCTGGGACAGGCCCATGGCGCCATGGTCTCCATGAATTCCCGAGCCGCACCGGAGTGGAACATAGCTGGTCGTGAGGAGAATTGAAGTCGCCCAGGACAAGTAGCCTGGGCGTCTCCAATATCAGTTCAGCGACCAGCTGTGTCAGCTCGTTAGGGAGTCCGCTAATGCAGGGGTGGCCGATACACCAGCAGAATCCCTAGACTGTCCCTAGCCTTTAGGGTCAGGTAAATACACTCGATATAGGCCGTCTGTCGGATGTGGTTCCTGGTGAGGGGCACGATGTTCCTATGTATCAAGCCCACACACCCCGCCCACCTAACCTGCGCTGGTCCTTCACCGAGAACCCGGCAGGCAGGGCTGAGCCCACAACAGCGTCCCCTTCAGGCCCAAGCCAGGTCTCGGTAATGCAGCCAGATCACACTTTTGATCCTCCAACATGTCGTGGAGGATGTGGGTCTTGTTGTTTATTGATCTGACATTGCACAGGAGCAGCGACAGGGTTTGTGGCACGGTTGGGCGACCACTCAGGTCCCTAAGGTTGGGAGGGGACGGAAGGAGAGATAGATATGATGCATCGATCTCTCCCTTCCCCTGGAACGCAAGTCCCTTCTCCCACCGCCATCCCTCCCCCTGCCCACACACTACCTCGATAGGAGCTCCGCTCGTAATGATGTTTACCCCTTCCCTCCCCGGCCCATGATCCCCCGCATCCAAACCTCCCCCCTCCCACTACGGGCCATCTGAAGAGCAGAGGTTAGCCACCCCAGGCATCCTCGCTCTCTGGGCTAACCCAAGCCACCTAACGCAAAAAGCTGCGCACTGCGCAGTTACTAACTCGTAGTCGATATGATATTGAATGTGATAGTTTTTATATGACCTATGGTAAGTTGAGAGTTAAAATTAGTGTGTATTGTTTTTATAGTCCACTGTTTTAGAGTTAATTTAATTAAAAGTTGTTATTTTCTAATTTTGGTTGCCTTTGACTCTAGATTATATGCCATAGGCAGACTCTTTTATCTTATTTTGCTTGATGATTATGTAAAGTGCCATGTAAATCCTACTGCACTATATAAATAAACTTTAATAGAATAATAATATATATAAAATAATAATAATAATAATAATAATAAATGGCATGTAATGATGTCACTGATGACGAAAGGAAATGATGCCAAAGGATTACAAAGTTGCAGCTGGCATAACTGTTTGTGTTCACCCTAAAGGCTGGATGGAAGGTGAGGAGGGCACAATGACAAATTGTGGCTTGTGAAGTGTGCAAGAGGTGACCAGGGGCAATGGGCTAAGAAAATGTTGACATGTCAAAAAGGATGAAAGAGGCAAAGCAGGAAAATGGAACTATGTTAGCCGTGATATGCCTCAATGGGATGGCTTGCTTATTTGAAGCCAGAAAGCTGCAAACTACACAAATGTTTATTCAAAAACTTCAAAGTGCATTCCCCTTAGCGCTCTTTGAGGGGAAGCCGCCAAAGGCTGCCACCACTGCTTTTCCCAACAGGCAGCAAAATGGCCGAATGGAACATGTCAAATTGAGTTTATCACACAAGAAAAACCGGCAGACGGAATTGGGATCTAAAGATAAAAACAAGTCGTATCGCATTTGCCAGTGTTCCAGGCTGTAGGCAGCCATATCGAGGCTGGGGCCTGTCTACAACCGGGACTTCTCCGGCACTTTTTTCAGAGGGGGAGGAATCCGTTCTTGAAAAGCCGTGCAGAAGTCTGGGTTGTAGATGGTGCTCATGGATGGATTACAGGCTGCCTACAGCTGGACACAGATAAATGCGATAAGAATATTTGTCTTTTAGATCCCACACCTCTTCTGCCAGTTGTTTTTTCTGTCGGTAATCTTTCTTTGAGTAGAGGGCTTCTTCTTTGTTAGAGTCTCCTGGGCACAGGGACTAAGCTCTCGCCTTTTCACCATGCTACTCAGAGAAGCGAGAGCTTCCCCCAACCTTTTTTTTTTTTTTTTGGATAACAATATCACAGTAACATTGTCTGGGATTAAGGAACCAGGTTTGGGAGTGGGTGCAATTTGACTAAAATTTCTTGTGGTGTTCTCCCAAGGAAACAAATCAATTTTTAAATATTATTATTTGCAGTTTTTCCCACTTCCAAGAGTGCTGCCTCCATATCCCCAGTGAATTTTAACTTTTAGCTGGTAGTAAATTGCTTTTTCACTTTTATATGCATTGAATTTGTACTGTGGCAGGGTTATAGACCACCAATTTGGGGCGGGCTGCACCCGCCCCCTTTCCCGGTATATCGGGGATTCAGTGCCAGAACGGCAGCCGCTGCTGATGGCCCCGATCCGCCGCTTTCAGGCTGCGGGGAGCAAGCAAAACGCCGCTTCCCCGCCAGCCTGAAAATGGGGTCCCTGGGGCTTCAAGCCCCAGGGACACCCCACGGCGGCGGGGGAGAAGGAGAAAGGGCCGCTTTGGACCCTTTTCTCCATTGCTTCGCTGGGCGCAGCCGTGTGAAGGCTGTTGCCCCAGCGAGCAAAGCGCCACCGCAAACCAGGAAGGAAGCTCCGAAACGGAGCTCCTTCCGGTCCGCGGGAAAGGGCGCCCTCAGGCGCCCTGTCGCGGACGTGAGGACGTAGGTCCGACGCCGCCCCCGTGTAGAGGCAGGTGGCCGTGAGTCCCTGAGGCCGCCGTCTGGAACGGCCGCCATCATTTTTTACGCACAGCGCGCGTATTAGGGTAGGGAGTTGCGGCAAGCCAGCACCTCCCTAACCCTAGTACACGCTCCGCGCGTACTCTTAATGGCAGTTTGTAACCCCCCACCGTTTCTTTTATCGTTGTCAGCCACAGCCTAAATCCCTCCAGGCCAACAGATCCCATCTGATCTTGAAAGCTAGGCTAAACCGCTCTTGTTCGCACTTGGATGGAAAAGGACCAGGTGCGGCCGGCTCATTCCGAGGGAAGGAGCTGGACCAAAACCAACTTCTGCGGATCCTTTGCCAAAAAAAAAAGTTCCTATTGTAATTCATGGGTTCACCATTAAAGTCGACAGAGCTTGAGGCACACATAGTTTCCAAAGGACCTGCTCCTAGAGGCGAAGGAAAACTGCTAGTACTAGTACTGGTTTATTGGTGTAGAGACATGTCGACAAAACTGCAACCATGGCTGCCCACAATCTCCAGCGGCCCTTTTCTTGGCTCCAGGGGCCCCATAGGTATGGAAAACAGTTATTTCCAAAAGATTTTTGCTTTTAGAGATTGCTACCAATATGCCAATTTAGGGAGCGTGCGGGGCCTTATTGTTCACCCATATTTATAGATTCCCCTGGCCCAAACCCATTTTGTGAACTTGAAGGCTTTCATGGCCAGCATCCCATAGGTTTTTGTTTGTTGTTTGTTTGTTTTTGGTGGATTTTTCGGGCTATTGTGACCAGGTTCTCGAAGAGTAATTCCGACATTTCGCCAGCATCGGGCGGCATGCCAGTCACAGATGCTGGCAAAATGTCAGGAATAAAACTCTTCTAGGCCACATAGCCTGAAAAATCCACAAAACACCAATAATTTTTGTGAATTTTTTTTTTTAAAAAACCCTCTTTTGCTCCAAAATACCTCCAAAGATCTTCTAGCGCAGTGATGCACAAACTGTGGAATTCCAGGTGTTTTGGACTTCAGCTCCTTGAATCCCGGGCCATGGGCTAAGATGGCTGAGGCTTTTGGGTGCTGAAGTCCAAAACATCTAGAGAACCTGAGTTTGAGAACCACCACTATAGCCCAGGAGGCCCCCAAAACATGATAAAAATGCCAACCATGGGTATTTAGGGGATGGATAGATAGCATATGATAGACGATCGATAGGATAGATAGATAGGCAGGAGCAGGTCTAGTGGAGGATTGCAGACCTCCAAGGTATGTGACCACCTTTGACAGCCCATCCCGGTATAAGTCAATATAAATCCCTAAAATTTTTTACCTTCTTTGGGAGCATTGCTATTGGGATTGTAATGCTGAGTGCCTGCATTTCACAATTTACCACAACGCCACTGACATTAAACCATGACTACCTCAGTCTGATTACAAGCCAATAGATCTCTTCCACATGATGAATGCAAATCATAGTATGCATATGTATATTCGCATAGACCAGGGGTGAGGAATTCATGATGCATAGGCCTAAAAAGACTGAATTAGGAGCATCTGGGATTTCATGGGCAAAAGCTGAGACCTCTGGTCATGTTGCAAGGGGTGATCTTCTAGTGATACTACAGGAGTGGGAGAAGTGACATTGTTGAACATGATACATTAAATGCCAACCACAGCTACTAATCAGAGTATACTCATTCAGGTTTTTTTAAAAAAACAACAACAACAACACAACACTTATTAAATGAGAATTTGTCCAGCTGGAGTTTTCCATGTTCTGCAAGGAACAAAAGGTGGTGGGGAGGACAAACTTTTCCCATTTTCTTTTTAACCTTTGTAAGCTCTGCTGTCAACATATTTCAGACTCTGTTTTTAAGAGATACATAAATAACTCTCCCAGTTTGGCAGGAACAGTCCCAATTAACCCTCACTCATCCCATTTTTTCAGCTTCTTTCAAAATATCCTATTTTCTCTCTCCTCCTGCCACTTTCCCCTGTTGTCCTCTGAATATTTTGGTTGGTGCAAACTGAGTTGAAAACACAGAGTTGCATTTCAGGGTGCATCTACACAGTACAAATAATGCAGGTTAGCACTGTTTTAAATGCCGTGGCGCCATCCTACAGAATTCTGGGATTTGTAGTTTGGTGAGCCCGTTTTGTCAGGACTAAAGGCCTTGTAAAACTACAAATCCCATGATTCCCTAAGATGCAGCTACAGCACTTCAAGTGGTGCCATACTGTGTTATTTCTACAGTGTAGATGCACCCTCTTTGCATGTGTATGTGATTTCAAGTAAGCTGTCAATTTATGATGACCCTATGGATTTCATGGGGTTTTCTTAGGCAAGGAATACTCAGAGGTGGTTTTGCCAGTTCCTTACTCTGAAATTACTGGTTGGTTATTAATTTACAGAAGTTAATCTGCAACTGAGGCAGCACAGGATTTGCATGGATACAACCCAGTTTAATCCCTTGATATGTTCAGATAGGAATGAGAAATAATCTTGTATTAGAAAACCCAGAGAGCCACAGGCACTTATAGTAGACCCTGCTGAACTAGAAGGACCAATGATTTAATTTCAGGATAAGGTGGCTTCTACTGAGTGTGGCTAAGAAAGCTGTGCAGGCATATCTCAGATAACAACACCTCAACAAGGAAACTCTTTTTTTAACAAAATCTTTCAATTCCTTCTCATTCCCTCTTTTCCTCTTTGTCCTCTATCTAGCTGAAAGTTTCTCTTGCAGTGTCAGCATTTGGAAAATGGTGAAGGAGGGTGAGAGAACCACAGTCTGTTAGAGATGGTTTGCAGCAGCATGTTTGCAATAGGCAATATAATAAAGCTTGAAATGGGAAAGAACTGTATTTTACTTCAGCTGATGCTAGTGTAGGCATGTGGGCCTGCCTACAACATGCAAGGTAAATAGCAGCGGCCTCTAGAATTCCTTATTGCGTATGTTTAAACAGCAAAACACCTGAAAAGGAGACAACAGCTACACCTCCCTCACCAGTTATCCCCAGCAAGTTTTTAAAAACATAGGTCTATAAATTTAGCCACCAAAATGGAAATTATAAGCAGGGTGGATGCTCGTGAAAGGAAGTGTCATCCCTGGATGCATTTTGGAAGAAGCCTTCGAGTAGCCTCTAGAAATTGTTCTGAATGTTTTGTTTGCTTATTCAAGGCTTATCTGAAGTGTTTGTTTCATTTCACATGGATATATTGTTATTTTGATTTTAAAAATTGATAAACATGTTGAGCTGCTGTTCTTTTTGTGTGTGTGTGTTGTAAGAAACTGTCTCTATTCTTTCCATCTTATTTCTGCATCTGGTACCATTTTTTCTATTAAAAAAGTAATGCCCAGGAGTACAGCTACTTCACTGTCTGAGATATATGTGTATATACTCATGTACAAGTCTATTCATTTAGCAGAACAAAGTATAGGTGGTACCAGTGGTATCATTAAGGGGATGTGGAGGGGAGTCAGACCTTACCAGGTGATACTCTAAGCATGGTGACACCACTGCCTTGGTGGCACAGTGCTTAAAGGCTGAGTTTGAAACTGCAGGGACTGATGTGCTCACATGCACACACCTCCTTTCAAAGATAATCATCCCCACAATACCCTCCAGAACATCCTCTAGGAGGCATGGGTACACTTTTGTCATGTTTTATTGGGGGGAGTATTTGATCAGTTGGGTGCATGGTCTCCTGCTCGGTGGAGGAGGACAGCGGAGAGGCGACTTTACAGAAACAACCAAGACCAGCTCCCAGTGAGTGTAACTTTGGCAGGGATGTGATTTAGATCCGTCGTTCACACTTGTTGAACACGCTTCTGAATCGCTTCTTTTCAAAAGGACCACCAAAAAACTAGTGTTTGGAAATAACGTTTTTTTTGGATTTGTCTCACTTCCAAGCAGTTCCAAATGATCTCAGTTGCATCTGAAACCGCTTCCAATGGGGACGAGGTATATATACAGTGATCAGCAATTCACTTTAAATCATAATGGGAATGGGCCCTAAGCCTGGTCACTGAGTCACAGGGCATTTCAGGAGACTCTGATGATGCAGCCCAGAATGCTACTACAGTAATGTGAGATTCCTCATGTGCAACCAGACACCTTTGGTTCTCACCAAAGCTCTTTTGTAATTAGAGGACAGACAGTTTGTTTTCTGGATGGCTCACACTGGCAGGTGGAAAGTATTGGCATGAGCTGCAATTTGGTTCTAGAAAAATGACATGGAAATGTTTATGGTCTGTCTGATGTAGAAGGCCTTCCTAATCCTCCCAGGGCAAGAGTGAGAGCTTTCTGTAATTTGTCAATAATATGACTAGAATGCATTCTGCATCTGGGCAGGAATATTTTTAGGTCCATGACATGAATGGCTGCATGTTGTCCAGGGTCACTTTTGTCAGTCCTAGCCACAATGCAGAAATAAAGCAGTTTGACACTGCTTTCATTTCCATGGCTCAGTGCTGTGGAATTCTGGGATTTGTCGTTTGATGGGGCACCAGAGCTCACTGACAGGGAAGGCTAAATATCTCACAAAACTACCAGTTCCAGAATTCCATAGCATTGAATCGTGGCTACTAAAGTGGTGTTAAACTGCAGTATGGGAGCAGCCAAGAGCCTGATCCAAACTGGTGCTTTGCGCCGGCCTGGACACAAAGTAGGGTTGTCCAGGGGCGGAGCGACCACACTATGTAGCGGCAGCCAATGGTGCACTCATGATGTCACTGTGGGTTCTTTTTGCTCTGCAGTGGCGGCACGCTGTTTGGGGGCTATGCCATCCCTGAGGAGCAAAAATGGGTGCTGGCAGACTGCTGTTTCTTGACGGTCTGTCCCGCACCATAGTCTACCAAAATTCATGTTATAATTGGGGATGAGGAGATAATCTCACAAAACTAGTGAGATTTTGGTTGTGTAAGACTGCATTGGTGTTGAACCCTGGTTTCCAGAGTCATTGTCCAACACTCAAACCTCTGTGCCATGTTTCCCATCTTCTGCAATTTATGCACAAAATCTCTGGGTAAAATTGTCATCATTGCTTTTTGTGTAGCTCAATTTTCATACACAGCAAGCACAAAAGATGAGGCACTGAAGGACACAAATAGTCCATCCAATGGTACTGCATAATAGCCCATGCAACAAGGCAACCAAGAGCACTATGTCAGATTTTGTGCCTTGACAGAAGTATGTAAAAATCTTTTAAAATACACAAAAGGTCTCTGATATTGACAACAACAACAACAAAAACCCAGCCTTCACCATATCACAGAAAGGAGATATGTAATTTTTATAATTTGGTTCCATAGTCTACTGGGCATTACTGACTGGTGTTTTGGACCATCAGTAATTCAGATCTGATGTAATAATCTGGGAATCAGTGAGGTCAGATAATGTGGCATATTCCAAGCAGTGTCACTTTTTGTAATTGTGTTACAGGTCAAATCTCCTTTATCCAGAATTTTGAAATCTGAAATATTCCAAAAACCAAAACTTTTTTCATGGGTGGATGAGATAGTGACACCTTTGCTTTCTGATGGTTCACATACACAAAGTTTGTTTCATGCACAAAATTATTTAAAATATTATGTATAAAATTACCTTCAGGTTAAGTAGATATGGTATATAGGAAATATTAATGAATTTTGTGTTTAGACTTGGGTCCCATCTCCAAGATACTTTATTATGTACATATATGCAAATACAGGTATTCCAAAATCCAAAAGAATCTAAAATCCAAAATGCTTCTGGCCACAAGAATTTTAGATAAGGGAGACCCGGCCTATATTGTGAACCTCTCTGTTATGATTTCATTCGGCTGTTTGGTCAGTGCTTTTAGAATTATTCCCAAAGCAAAAATCATCACTAGAGCCTCGGTTGTTTTCTTTTCCCAGATGCACTCAGTATGTCATAATCTTTTTCTTCTCTTTGGTTTCAGTTCTTCTACTGTTGCTGCTGCTACTGCTGCTACTACTACCACCACTTATTATTATTATCATTATTATTTTAGGGTTTACATCTCTTGCTATAAAACTGTTGGCTAGAATCCTCTATCATGGTCTACATTACATAACTTGATGTCTACTTAGATATGTAGCAGAAGTGCTAAGAAGTGTAATGGGACACCAACAAGAGTGACCAAATGCCCATTGGACATTATCCCCCTGCCAGTCTCCTGATGCACAATGGGAATGATTCAGATTGGTCCAAATGTGCATCAGACATTTTGCTGAATCCCCTGCATAGTAAAGTAAAACCTGGCCTTTACTGGATGCAGATTTTATGGAACTGCCCAGTTCTAATTTCCACAGATGTAAGTCAGTTTATGAAGACATCCCAGCAGGATTTCATCCATTGTTTTTAAAAGTTTACTTATAACTTGAACCATTTGCCAATGAGCACCCCAACCCCCTATAAACAGTTAATTAACAATAACAGTTAATGACAAAATTTAACAATTGTATTCAATTCATTAACAAGTAATAATAACAATAATAATAATCAGACAATTTGCTTAATCTTTGTTATATTGTTGCATTTTCTCCAGGAAGAGGAATCCTGATTTTCTTCCTCCCTCTTAGAAGATCAGTTTCCAGAATGTAATTTGGTTCATTGAGGGGGGCCTGAGCTGAACTCATGTCTGGGGAGGGGGCAGGGGGAGAGAAGAGAAATGTTGATCTTGTTGCTTTAAGAGTGTTTTCTTTCATTTTCCTCTTGCGGCTCTCTTTTATTTCATAGTTGGTTGGAGGGGGATGTTACTATTCGAGGTGCCATAGGGTTCTGCTCTTTTTGCTACACCAGGCTAATCCCAAATGAAAATCTTAGGGTTTAGCTGCAATTGATTAAGTGTCTGGCTGATGTTTTCTTGTCTTCTTGTTTTCTGCAAGAGAGGGGTGATTTACCAAAGATCTTGCCAGCTTCCTTTCCCTCCTGTATATAAATAGCACATTTAACACTTGACAGCATCATGTTTAACTATGCAGTCTCCCAAGCACTTGTTTTGCAGTGTCATTTGGTAAAAGGCAAATGATGTGGCTTTTGCCTCCTTCTCCAATGAGGGCCAGTGGCAGTTTTTGACTTTGCAAGGTTCAGTGAGCACACCCTCTTTTTTTTCTCCTCCTGTGACAGCATCCAATATCTAATTCTGAGCAAAGTTATTCCTGGCCACTGCCTGGTGATCAACACAAGAGCCTCCGGCGATGCAGCTGAGCGGACAGATCGAGCAGCAGTCTTGTGGTGTGCCTGGCTGTGTTGCAAACTTTTGCTAACTCAGCTGGCTGGGAAACAGAGAGGGGAAGTGCATTTGGAATGGATAAAGGGCTTCTGGGTTAAATGCCTAGGCTTGGCGTGGGTGATAAAGTCAAAAAGGCAAAGGCAGCTTTGAAAAACCATCCCATCCATGTCTGCTTTCTGGCCCACAGATTGCCGGCCATGTCACCCTTTCTTCGGATCGGCCTGTCCAACTTTGACAGCGGCCCCTACCTGCCTTCCCAAGGAGATGTCATTGATCCATACTGCGCTGTGATGGTCAAAGAGACTGTGGAAGCTGGTAAGCATACATAATTGTATTTGGACAAGACTGGGGATTGAGAGTGCTCTTCCATCAGATATACCCAAATGTGTGCATCCAAAGTGCAGGAGAGTAATTACCTTGGCAAGAATGAATACTTTCCCTCTGCAGCTGCATTAGGCAAATTCAGAGGGATCTTCTTGAAAAAATCCTGATACCCATGTGGGCAGTCAACTGTGGAAACTCTGGGATATGTCCTGTTTCAGTGCTGTCTATATAACAACCCAAGACAGAAATTTGTAGCACAGTGGCAGAGGGACAAAAGTCCCTGGAGAGAACATGATATACAGTGGCCCCTTGGTATCCACTGGGGGTTGGTTCCTGGATTCCACCATAGATACTAAAATCTGTGGATGCTCAAGTCCCAACAAATACAATGGCATAGTAAAGTGGCAGCTTTTATATAAAATGGCAAAATCAAGGTTTACTTTTGGGAATTTGTATCTTTTTAAAATATTTTCAAGCCATGGATGGTTGAAACCATGGATAAAAAATCTGTGGATATGGAGGGCTAACTATACTGGTGTTCTTATTGACAAGCAGTCTTACAGCTTCTCAGTTGATCAGACAAATTTTCTAATGGCAATTAAGTAAATGAAAAAGGAATGAGCCAAGCACCATAAGATAAATGGCAAAAATGAATTAGAAAGTAAGGGGGACAGGAAATGGAATAATAAAGACTGGGTGCCTATTTCTATTGTGTGTGTGTACATGCCTTCAAGTTGCCTATCAACTTTTTATATGTTTATTTCAAGGATTTTGGTGACCCCATGGATTTCATAGGGTTTTCTTAGGTAAGAAGTACTCAGAGGTGGTTTTGCCAGCTCCTTCCTCTGAAATATAACCTACAGCACCTGGTATTCATTGGTGTACCATCAAAGTACTAACCAAGGCTTACCCTGCTTAGCTTCCAAGATCAGACAGGATCTGGTGTCTAGGGTATTTATTACTGGTATGTAAATTGATCCGTTAGTTTGTTTATCATTTATACTTATGTTTGGTATTTTGTGGGTGAGAGAGCCAGTGAGGTGTAGTGGTTTCAGTGTCAGACTAGGGCTCCGGGAAATCAAGCTTCAAATCTTTGCTTAGCCACAGAAGCCTACTTGATTTCCTTAGGCAAGTCACTCTCTCTCAGCCCCAGAGGAAGGCAAAGGCAAACCCCATCTGAAAAGGTCTTGCCAAGAAAGCCTCAGGAAAAGCCTTAGGGTTGTTACAAGTTGAAAATAAGTTGAAGCACACAACAATTTAGTAAGTATAAGTTGGTTATAGCCAGGCCTAAATATGGTATGTTCTACCAGAGATGGGCGTATCTGTAGGATCAACATTTTTTATTATCAGTTTGCTGAAATCCATCATTAAGGGACTTGTTCAAAACACAAATACATAACACAAAAGAATTATGAGCCCAGAAATTTGAATAACAGTGAATGAATGTCACTGTCCTCTCACACCAAAAGCCAGTCCTATTCATAGAATTGAAGAATCCTAGAGCAATTAGTCCCATAGGCCATTGAATCCAACCCTCTTGCTCAACGTAAGATCTTCAGCTAAAGTATCCCCAGCAAGTAGATGTTCAGCCTCTTTTTGAAGAGAAACATGCCCCACCATCTCTCTAGGTATTTGGTCCTATTGTCAAACACCTCATACTGTCAAGAAGTTCCTTCTAGTGTTCAATCGAAATCTATCCTTCAGTAACATCAAGCCATTAGATTTGGTCCTATATGTTCTTTATTTCAGCAGTATATTTTAGGGAAAGAGCCCCTATGGTGCAGTGGTTTGAGTGTTGGACTAGGATTCTGGGAGACCAGGGTTTCAATCCCCATTTGGCCATGGGAGCCCACTGGGTGACCTTGATCAAATCACATTCTCTCAGCCCCAGAAGAAGGCAATAGCAAACTCCTCTTAACCAGTCTTGCCAAGAAACTTCTATGATAGGTTCACATTAGGATCTCCTTAAGTCAAAAACAACTTTAGGGCATACAACAACAATTCTTTAGGGCAGCAGGGATGTTTTTATTATTGTTGCTATGATTAAACAGCTGCAATTCTAGTGGATTTATTCCAAGTCACCCTGAGCTGTGCCAATAGATCCTGACATACCACCTGCTCATTCCAGCATTACAAAGGGCTACCGTTCATTTCTTGTGCAGCTTGATTTCTAAACCAAGCACAGCCTGGCCTCTAACAAAAGACAGATTAAAGACAGTTAGAAAAGCTATTTTGTTCTTTTCTGTCTGGTCATCTTTCAGCTCAAAGTCACTCTTTTTTTCCCCACCTACAGGGGACGCGTGCCCTATATCTTAAGAGTTTGTAAAAAATTACATTTGTGGATTAGGGCCCTATACACACTGGCACTTTGTGCCGGCCTGTTGGCAGAGTTAGGGTGCAGCATCCGCACACTGGATGCCCTAACCCCACCCCCAGGGCGCCATTTTGGCATGCATTGGTCCACACCACGCATGCCATCATGACGCCCCTCCGTGGCTGCATCCACATGATGCAGGCCTGAAGGGGCATCGTAAAACTGCTCCATTGCAGCTATGGAACCCTTGGAGGGCGCAAAAAGGAGTTGCTTTTTGCGGCTCCTTTTTGTGTTCTCCAGGGGCTGGAATGGGACCGCAGCATGAGGTTGCTTCAGCCCCGATCCGGCCAGTAAAGCCCCCCAAACACCTAGAATTCACCAGCTGCTGGCTATTCTGGCTGCTAAATTCTGAGGTATTAAAAAAGTTCTGCTATAATCTTATCTCTCAAAAGTTAAAAAAAAAAGAGTTTGAGGAGAATGATGACTGTTATAATGTCTGTACGATTTTATGAATGGATAATTAAGACTCATAGGATCTACAAAAGACCATTTCCTGACAGCAGTGGTTCTGTGACTCTATGTTTTTAAAGTTCAAAATGACCAGAAGGGACTTAAGCAATTTCTCTCTACCCACTCAGCCTCCCACCTCTTAGTTTCCCCATGCAGATTTTCTCATCTTAAGATAGGAAGAGGAAACCAATGGATTTTAAAGTTCAGGCTAGTGCCCCTTGTTTTTAGCACAGGACTATCTCATGGAGACAGTTTTAAGTCCAGGGAAAATAACGTGGATCTTTTCCATTCACCCCAACAAATGGAAGATACAAAGAAGTTGCCCCTCGGCTTTTAAAAGTGATCAAAACAGCCCTTTTCACTGAAGGAGTGGTGCTAGAGAAGTGAAAACATGAGAGGTTTCCCTTTTAAAAAAAAAATGCTGTTGTGTTAAAAACGTGAAGAAATCCAGGAATGCTGTCAAGCTGAAAATAAGCCTCTGTGTATTAAGAAAAACACAGAATTGTGCAGAGAAAGGTCAGAGAACGTCATATACTTCTTCCCTCCTCCCGCCAACAGAGACACACAGTTCATAATGTCTTGCTAGGCAAAGAGCCAGCAACGTCTAAGTGTCTTTAGAGAATCATGTTCGTTTTACACAGACTGAAGGTGTCCAAAGAAATACCTTTGGAAGATGCTAGTCCTTAGCTCTATATAGGCATTCAGCCTATGGACATACATTTGAAACGTGGGGAGAGTTTGTAGGTATGTAACCTCTATGGATTATTGGCTTAGCCTTAAAGAAGGAGTTTGTTGTTGTTGTTGATGATGATGATGATTATGATGTTGTGAAGTCGAAGGCTTTTACGCTGGCATCCATAGTTTTCTGTGAGTTTTTTGGGCTATGTGGCTGTGTTCTAGAAGTGTTTATTCCTGATGTTTCACAGGCATCTGTGGCTGGCATCTTTCTCTGAAGATCTTCTCTGAAGATGCCAGCCACAGATGCTAGAGTTGTTGATGTTGTTGTGTGCCTTCAAGTCATTTTTGACTTATGGTGACCCCAAGGTGAACCTACGGTGGGATTTTCTGGGGCTGAGAGGGAGTGACTGGCCCAAGGTCATCCAGTGGGTTTGAGCAGGGAATCGAATCCCATCCTCCTATATTTCACAGATGAAAAATGGGGCATGTCTGGCCAGGCAACATCAAAGTGTGGTTAAGATGGCAAAGTTATTAAAATGAGGAAGAACTCACAAGTGAAGAGAGAGTGCAGCAGTTTGTTTTTATCTGAGCATCCGCTGCTTAAGGAGGGATGTTGCTGTGGCCTCTGAATGGCTATTTAGGGTTTTGTGCAGCTACAGGGCAAGCAAGAAAGGGACATGATGCCCTTTCTCGCTTGCCCAACAGCCCTAGCAGGCCCACCAGATGTGCCACCCTGCTGGGGTGTCACCCAGTGCAGCCGGCACCAAATGCACACCCCTAATGATGCCACCAGTTAGGATGTAGGCTTCCCCATGCATATGTAAATGCAAAGCCATTAGTAATCTTATCAAAGTTTGTAACCTGAAACTGTCTGCCTTGTTTATTTTGAGTCAGTTTCAGTACTCAGTGGAAATAGCATCAGACTGGGGCATGTTTTTCCTGCTACTCTGCTAAAGAAAGCTAATTCCTAATAGTTTTAGCTTTGATTTTTTTTATAATTAAATATTTTGTTTCCCAAAACGTTAATTTCGACCAAAAGTCACTCATTGTCATCATAACCTTCAGTTTGTACTTGTACACCAGGAGGGCAACCTGTAACCACAGATTATTGAGCTCTACTTCCATCAGCTTTAGCCAGCTTGGGCATTGCAGACTGTCCTTGGGGATCTTAAGTTCCCCATTCTTTCCGTATACCATGCAAAGCTATGCTCCTCCAGTGATGTGACACAATCAAGGCTCATAGCAATGAAGTGCCAGGACATTTTCATTAGCAAGGACAATGAAATCATTTGCTAATCCCTGGCAACTCCTGGGCTCCCCCTTCCCTTCCCTCACGGTAGGTGAGGGTGGGGTTGGACTTTAAGATGAAATATTTTAGTATAATTTGGGCTGCATCTACCTTGTAGACATAATGCAGCTTGGTGCCACTTTAACTGCCATGGCTCCATCCTACAGGCTTGGATTTGTAGTTTTGTGAAGCACCGATATTCTTTGCGGGGGGAGGGGGAGGGTAAAGACCTTGTAAAATGACAAATTCCAAGATTCCATAGGATGGCGCTGCTGCACCTAAAGTGGTGTCAAGCTGCCTTATTTCTACAGTGTAGATGCACCCTTGGTCTTTAGTAAGCAATCAAAACCCATGAGGTTTACAAAGGACCTGCCCTTGATGGAGATGGAAACGAATTTATTGATATGAATCAACAATACTTTCAGCTATCTATACTTTTTGGACTTTCTTTTTGTGGGTATGATGTAGTGGTAAATGTCAGCGTTTATCACTAGATCACCATACTTTTTATAAACCAGTTTCAGTTCTCTTCGGAGGACTCTGGTCTGTAGTCAAGATCATCAGAGAGAGCAAAGCAACTCATGCATTCTCAATTTTACATGCTTTTACGGGCTGTTCTGCAGTGCACCACTACATTTCATCCTTGCCTGTGTGTTTGGGAGGACAGGCTGATCTTACGCTGTTGTGCAAATAGTACTAATGTTTTATTAAAGCTGCTGCTCACCTTACATCTCTGTGTAGAGTAGGAGCTGGTGGGCATGCAGTGCTACCACTGCTCCTTCACAGGAAAGGTTTCTCATTGCTAATGATGTCTGTCGAGTATAAAAACCATTTGCTCTTTCAAGACTGCCTGTGTCCAAACAGGTCACCTGAACTGTGCTCTTTTGAGCACTGTCACGTTTTTGACACTTGCACACTGTAACCATCCGGTGTGTGTTTGAACTCTGCTGGTTGCCCCTTTACTGCCAGAGACCAAATGTTGTTTTTCTCTAAACTAACCTCAGTTACCTGTGCTTTGGTAACAAACCTAGATCACCACAATGAGCTCAGCATGGGGCTGCCTTTGAAGACAGGCCAGAAGCTCCAATTAATTTTGAACGCTGCTGGTAGATTGGTCACAGTGATGTGAAGTGGAATGGCGTTGCACCACATCTGTTTGGAGCAAATTCTCAGTTGCCTATTTGCATCTGGCTTCAGTTGAAAATGTTGGTGCTTACCTGTTATTTATTTATTTATTATATTTATTTGCATCCTGCTCTTTTCCCAAACCTGAGACCCAGAGTGGCTCACAATGTGGAAAGAACAGTACAATTAAAAGCATACCAAATGGATACATTGAAATGGAATTAAATTATTACGATATTAAAATAGATTGCTTGTTAAAAGAATAAAATACAGTTTTTAAAAAGAGATTAAAAGTGTTTAAAGGACTTTTAAAACAATGCAACACCCGAGTCCATTCTTTCTGCTTTAAAACTTGTGTGCCTTCAAGTCATTTCTGGTGACCCTATCATGGGGATTTTTTGGTAAGATTCCTTAGAGGGGGTTTGCCATTGCCATCCTCTGAGGCTGAGAGAGTGTTATTTGCCCAAGTTTACCCGGTGGGTTTCTGTGGCACCATGGGGAATTGAACCCTGATCTCCCAGAGGACTAGTCACAACAAACCTCTTACAAGATTTTCTTAGCAAGATTTGTTCAGAGGGGTTTGCCATTGCCCTCTGAGCCTCAGAGAGTGTGATTTGCCCAAGGTTACCCAGTGGGTTTCTGTTTCAAACCACTACACAACGCTGGCTCTTGTTGGCCATATAGCAAACCACCTCACACATGTAATGCTGCTATTGGGGACAATGGGGCTTGATGTCCAGCATTTTTTCAAATCCATGAGGAGGTCCAGAATGGACCCCTGAGGATACGAAGGCTATACAGTGGACCCTTCTTATACAGTGGGGTTTGGTTCCAAGATCCCCTGTGTATAACAAAATCTGTGGATGCTCAAGTCCCATTAAATATAATGACTTATAGCAAAATGGTGTCCCTTATAAAAAATGGAAAATCAAGGTTTGATATTTGAAATTTATACTTTTTTTGAACATTTTTGAAACGTGGATGTTTGAATCCATGTATAAGAAATCCGTGTGTACAAAGGGCTGACTTTATATAAATCCCAATAAGCAAACTGATTTTGCTATTTTATATAAGGGACACCATTTTACTATGCTAATGTATTTGATGGTCCTTGAACATCCACGGGGGATCCAGGAACCAAACCCCAGTGGATACGAAGGACCCATTGTACATCTTCAGCCATACTATCTGGGGGTTGGGGGAGGCAGCAAAATATTACTTCATAGTACAGTCTGTGGGTGAAAGTTTCTGGAAGTCATAATCCCTACATATCTACATCTCAGGATGCATCTGTACTGTAGAATTAATACAGTTTGATACCGCTTTAATTGCCATAGCTATGGAATTTTGGGATTTGTAGTTTTATGAGATATTGAGCCTTCTTGGTCAGAGAGCTCTGGTACAACAACAAACTACAAATCCCAGGATTCCATAGGATGGAGCTATAAAAGTTAAAACAGTGACAGCATTAATTCTTCAGTGTAGCAGCAGCCCTGGGCTCTTCTCTGGAACCCCTGCCACCGACATACAAATAAGTTAGGTAGAGAGTCTTTACAATGCTTGACCCCTTCTATGAAAAGTCTCCCCGGGGAATTTTGTTTGCTGCCTACTTTGGTATTAATAATGCATCAGAAAAAACTTTTTATTCCTGTGTAGATACAACCCTCCAGGCTGCCTTACAGCATGTTTTAAAACAGCTGCAAAATTATTCACGAACATTTAACCGAACACACATGAGCCAGATAACTAGAATTCCTCAGTGCAACAGGACAGTGGTACAAACAGGTCACTTTAGATTCTGTAACATCCATTACTTATTTTATATTTGTTTCCTACACTGTAGAGACTGAAACACTGAAAATGGTTCACACCTAGAACTTTTATATTTGCTGGGTTCACATTCCGTTGGAAACTTTGCTGACCCCTTTTTTTAAATGTCTAAACTGTATTTCTAAATGCAGAATTTTCTAAATTTCTTCTGCCTTTCAAGTTGCTAAATTTGGGGACTGGTGGATAATTTCATCAGGGACCAGAATTATTTTGAGGGAAAATTGCATCTTCCCCCAGTTAGCTGCACCCTGGGTTTGTTATACTGCAAAGTTCAATACACACTGCTAATACCCTTGAAATCAAGACAGAACTTCTTCTCATCCTAGAGAATGGCCAGGTTTACATCCAGAAGAAGCCCACCATGTATCCACCTTGGAACAGCACTTTTGATGCCCACATCCATAAGGGCCGGGTCATGCACATTGTTGTGAAGGATAAGAGTGCAGAGATGGTCTCCGAAACAACTGTAGAGCTCAATGTCATTGCAGAAAAATGCAAGAAGAATAATGGGAAGACAGAAATTTGGGTAAGTGCAAGAGCTTCAGATTACTTCCTTGTAATGGTGCCAGTTTTTGATTTTGAAAGTCCTCCATGGCTTAAAACCCAGGTACGTTAGGGACCACTTTCTCTCCTAGTAACGTGTCCAAATGATATTTGCTGAGACCAGTGCCACTAGAAAGAACTCACCTAGCACCTGAAAAGGGGCTTGGTAGCAATTATGGCTACATCTGCACTACAAAAATAATGCAGTGCTTTAACTACCATGGCTCAATGCTATGAAATTCTGGGTTTTGTAGTTTTGTGAGCTATTCGACTGTCTCCAATGGAGAGCTGTGGTGCCATAACAAATTACAAATCCCAGCATCCCATTGCATTTAGCTATGGCATTTAAGGTGCTTAGCCTGCCTAGATGACTGGGTTCAGTCCCTTGGATAATTCCTTTAAAAGTCAGGCTGAAGCCCCATATTCCCCCAATATTTCACAGATGGAAACCAGGACCCATGTGGCCAAGCAACATCAGTGTGTGGTCAAGATGGCCAGGTTATTAATGAGGAAGAAAATATAAGCCAGGAAAGGCTGCTGCAGTTTGCTTTTGTCTGAGTCTACAGAGAAGAGCAAGAGTCTGCCCCTTCTCACCTCTCCACTTTTGGATTAATTGAGTATCAGCTACTTTTGCATTTTGATTTGCACTCAGTTTGCAGCAGTTGAAGTAAACTGAGAACCAAGAGGGAAAGTGGGATGAGGAGAGGGAAACTGGGCATTCTAAAATTGGCTGAAAAAGTGGGATGAGACACAAACCTGGCCAATTCATGACAGTTGGAGGATATGAAACTCACAGTGAATTCTTGGTCTCTATGATAATGGAACCCACCAGCCTCCAACATGAGAAAAAAAATAAAGAGCTGTAAAAGATACAGAAGAGGGCAATTCAAATAACTGGTGTCACAACTCGCTGGCAAGGAAAGGTTACATTTTGGGAGCCAGCATGATGTCGTGGTTTGAGCATTTGACTATGACTCTAGCAACCAGGGTTCGATTTCCACTCCTCCATGAAACCCACTAGCTGACCTTGGGCAAGCCACATACTCTCAGCCTCCGGGAAGGCAATGGCAAACCTCCTCTGAACAACTCTAGTCAAGAAAATCCCATGATAGTGTCACTGTGAGTCAGAAATGACTTGAAGGCACACCACACAGAGACAGCTAAGAAAAAGGTAAAATAAACAAGTAAAAGTTTGGGAAAGTCCCAGCTAGAAGCACATGATAGAAATGCCTAAAATTATGAATGATATGGGCAAAATACTGAGAGAGAAGTTTTCCCTTCTGTGTCTCCTAATATAAGAATCTAGGGGTCAAGCAATGAATCTGAATGTTGATGAAAGGAAGACAGATAGAAAGAAGGACTTTGTCACAGACTAGGTACAGTTGAACTATGCTATCAAGGATGGAATGGTGGAATGGTCTGCTTGGTCTCCTTTTAAAAAATGATTAGATACATGAGGGGCTTAATATGGCACAATGGTCTCCCACACTTCCTTGAGACTACAGTCTCCACGTCTGTGGCTTTGACTTTTGAAGATTTGATTATCCACTGATTTGATTAATATGTTCTCTCTAGGAATCTCTAAGCCCGCCAGCATCTTTCTGTGGTCACCCTCTGACAAAAGCCATGCTAGAGATTCCTAGAGAGAATACTTCTCTGGGCATTTGTATGTCCTCCAGCACATTTCTGTGATCAACTGCCTCCAGATGTTGACCATAGAGTTGCCCTGGAGGACATAGAGATTCCTAGAGAGGTGTTGTCTCAGGTTTTAAAAAAGCATTTTTTAATTTGCGATTTTTCCACATTCACAGGGGTCTTGTGCCCCTAACCCTAGTGAATGTGGAAGGCCCACTGTGAGGGCAAAAACTGAGCCTAGGGCGCCTAGAGGCCCCCAGAGGCTTCATGGATGCTTTACTTCCCCATTCCTACTCTAAAGTAAAATAAGAATAGACTAACATTTGACCTTTGGCCATTTTAATGTTGTGTAGTTTAAGGATGCTGTATTTTAAACACTGGATGTGACTTTTTTCTTCTGTGTTCTTTTAACTGAAATCTAATTGTCCTGTACGTATTACCTTCTTAAATGTTTTGTGGTATCTCTAATTGTTATAGCTTTGTACAGTAACACCCCAAATGCACAAAACAGTGATATCTTTAATGGAGCCAACCAAAATGCACAAAATACATGATGCAGGCTTTTGAAGCTCGATTGGCCTCTTCATCAGGCAAAGGTGTTAAAAAATCATCCAGGAGAAAGAAAAGTATAATGATGTTAGTCACAGGCCTGCACTTTGTCAGGATGGTATTATTAAGATGGTATGGAGGGAGATCCATCCAGGCAGGCTACTCCTCCTTTTGGTCATGTGGATTGTAGGAGATAAATAGTTGTAAAGTCCAGGGATTTAATTTGTATTGCAAATTGGTTTAATTTCTATTGTAAATGGATTAGGAATAACTCTAATGGAGGGTGTGACCTAAATGTTTTAATTAGCATTTTAATATAAAGTTGGTCCTCTGTTTTCGTTCCGGACCCCCTCCACCTGTGAAAATTGAGGTTCGCGCATATTCAAGCCTCATAGGCTTGAATGGTGTGTGTGCCAATGTGCGTGCTTTGTGATAAAAGCCATCCATATTCATCGCAATGGAGAATATATTCCATTTATAACAGCTGTTCCTGCAAGGCTGAAACACAGAGTTTCTTTAGTCTGAAGAAGGCTGCTGTAATAACCTTGGCTTCAACAGAAAACCCCAATGGGAGGAGAGAATCATCAGCAGTGATAAAAGTGACTAGTGCTTAAATTCATGGATGGACCACTGGGGACTTTTCTTGCCCAAAATTGAATCAAAAATCTAATGACAGAACTCACTGAACCATGAGGCAATTGCAATGGAGGCTTTTGAAGTACGCTGGCATAAAATCTTGTTCCAAGTGTAGCAATATATTCTGAAGATCATTAGTGACATACTCTTGTAACAATTTCCAGTGGGGTAACCATTTAGTCTGGGGGTTGGCAGCCTTAAAAACTAGCAGATTTTTTTCAGTTTACAGAGATCAGATGCAACCAAGGAAGTGGATTTTGATGCATGTGTGCAATTACACTGTGATTGCACACCAAGAATGCTTATGTACACAGAGCCCTTGGTATCTGCTGGGTTTGGTTCCAAGATCCTAGTGGATACCAAAATTCGTGGCTGCTCAAGGCCCATTAAATACAATGGTGTAGTAAAATAGCGTCTCTTATATAAAGTGGCAAAATCAAGGTTTGCTTTTTGGAATTTATATATTTTTAAAGTATTTTCAAGCCATGAATGCTTGACCCCATGGATAAAAATTCCATGGATACAAAGGACTTAACGTGTTAGGGATGTGAAGGATACTGTGAGGATCATATTGACATACTCACAGGGGTATATCTAAAGAGGAGCAAGATGAGGGCATTGCTGCCCAATAAGATTTCTTTGCTAAATTTTTAGTATTGCAGTAATATAAAACTTCTGGTCAGCATTTTGAAATACAGATTAGGCACCAAAAGCCAATTTGCCCTCCATCTTCAGTGGAAAGCAGTTTCTCAGTGCTTGGGAAAGGATACTACCCATTAAGATCCTTCACGCTTCAAGATTTTGTTTAGAGGAAATTGCTTGAACAAAAATACACATGGATTTGTTGTGGAGAAATTTTGTATTTTACAGAAAACATCCTGATTTCTGTAAAAAAAAATACTATGGTTTTGTGCAGGAAAACTACACAGGGTTTTTCTGTGTTTGCATATGTTTTCATGCACAGAAAAACCACATGTACGTTTCCTTCATGTATTTTCTGGGCAGAAAACACATACATTTTGTGCAAGATATATATTTTCTGCACAGGACATTTAGCCTTGGAAAAATTAATTTCCCCCATGAAATCCCAGGATACAAATTGCACTTTTAAAATTGCATAGATGCCCTCACAGAGCAAGGAGAAAAGTGTATAAGTTATTTGTTTTAGGTATATAGGAACAAAACAAGTGAAGAATTAGATAGATAGGTTCTCCTAAGGGTCATCATAAGTTGGAAACAACTTGAAGGCATATCACAACAAGAATGGTAGTAATAGTAACTTAAACTTCTCAGCATTGAACTGCGAGTAAATGTCTAACCGAATTGAACTGTCAATAATGAAGTCCCTGGACCACGAGCCAGTGGTGGCCCTCGACTGATGCCCACCTGTCCAGTCTTCCAATATCATCTATACCAGGTGTGGGCAACTGCATGGGACCAGGGGCTAATTCTCTTCAACCCAAACCACCCAGGCTGGAGAGCAAAATCCCTACCCAGTAGCCTCAGGAAAAAGCAAAACTACTGCATCCTCTTTTACCTTGTTGTTTTTCCTCATTAATAACTTTTGCCGTTTTGACTGCACACGTCCCAGTTTTCATCTGTGAAATGTTATGCAAAAATGCTATGCAGTTCTGTCAGTGCCTTTAATACTGGGGTGGGAATCATCAGCCCTCCAGATGTCACTCAGTAGCATCTCCCAGCATTCTTCACCATGGCTAGGATTGCTGGAAGTTGTGATCCAACAATATCTAGAGTGCTGCACAGCTCCTTTTCCTGCTCTGAGATTATACTTCACACATCTAATGAGGTGGAGGGTATTCCACAAAAAATTATACAGGTCGAGTCTCCCATATCCAGAATTCCAAAACCTAAAATACTACAAAAATTGTCCACATGACTGTTTGAGATAGTGACACCTTTGCTTTCTGATATTCTACTGTACACAAATCAAAATTTGTTTCAAATACAAAATTATTTTTAAATGCTATGTATAAATTTACCTTCAGGCTATGTGTACAAGGTGTATGGAACATAGATGAATTTCAGATTTAGACTTGGGTCCCATCACCAAGGTATCTCATTATGTATATGCAAATATTCCAAAATCCAAAACATCCTAAAATCCAAAATATTTCTGTTCCCAAGCATTTCAGATAAGGAAGACTCAACCTGTACTATAACAATTCTTGGTGGCAAAGGTGCCCCGTGAGTCCTTGTTTTGTTGCAACAGACTAACACAGCAATCTCCTCTAGAAACTCTGACAATAATTTTTGTAGCTACAGGGCTGTTTGCTGGACTGTTTCCTGACATTTGCTATCACCACACTGATTCCATACATTTCAGAATAAAACCTCATAGATCCCAGATGATATCCTACATGTGGACACCTGCATTTTAAGTGCCTTTTGGCCATGCTGTCTAAGACAGCATGATAGGTATGGGATTAGTTCTGGCAATGAAAACACAATGTGTTAACATTCTTCTCCCCACAATTTTCTTTGAACTGTACATCTCAGCCAGATTTTTGTGGGATCTTTCCATTAAGCTCTTTCATAAAATGGTCAGTATCTCATTGCATTATAATTTCTTTCTGTCCTTCCTTTCTTCCTCTTCTTTTTTTCAGCTAGAACTTAAGCCCCAAGGTAGAATGCTACTGAATGCAAAATACTTCCTGGAATCTACAGGCAAGTGAAAATATTCCAGTTTTATTTCAGTTGTTTTTAGCATATCTTTCTCAGTTGTTCCAGCCAATGGAATCCCATGCCATTTTCCAGCAAACGGTGAGGCCAAGAAGCTGAAGTGGCAAATGTTGAATGTGGCATATGGATTATATACATTAATATAAGCTCAAAAAAGTACATTTCCTTGAATATGACTCCTTTAAAATACAATTGCCTGCCTTCTGAATATGGAGTGATGGATAGCTGTCTTTCCAATCTTGGAGTGTAAGTCATGTGCCTTCAAGTTGTCTGTCAGCTTACAGTGACCCCATGGATTTTATAGGGTTTTCATAGGCAATTAATATTCCAATGTGGTTTTTGCCAGTTCCTTCCTCTGAAATAGAGCCTACAGAACCTGGTATTAATTGGCAGTCTCCCATCCAAGTACCAACCAAGGCTGACTCTGTTTAACTTCCAAGATCAGACAGGATCTTGTGCCTGTAGAGCATTTGGAGACCATTAAAGCACACAAACACCAGCTTGTTACCATCACTTATATCTCAAGTTTCAGGAATATAATTTAAAATAGTACATGTACACCTACACATGGATTCAGTCTGTCCTTCATGAATATTTGAATCACTTTCACTGAAATGCTCTAGAGCTGTGAGTGACACAGGATGGCCTTGCAGATTCCATCTCAGCATGACTTTCACACATACTGCTCATTACTTAATCTATATTAGTGGTTTTACATATAGGATCGGCCCACTCACCTCATTTTTCCATTGATTCCCAGCCAGGAGTGTAGCTATGGGAGGGAGGATGAGTGCATTCCAAAGTTAAAATCCTCTTTTAAAAAAATGAGGGCTCAGGTGAATCTAAATAGGCATAAGGACCAGATACACTAAGACTATATAGCATTGGTTTGCAAAGCTGAGGATATTCAAGAATAGTTGGGGTACAAATCTATCCTGTAACCCAACCATCGTCTTTACAGAGCTTCCTCCTTATAATTGATGCTTTAAAAGCAAAACAGGCTACCTTTTCAGAAATGCTTGTTTCGGTCTCCCCTTGTAAAAAAATGATCAAATATGACTGAGAGTTGTTTGGTACCAAACCTAAGTCTTTGAATAAGGCATTTCTTCTATCTTTATAAATTGGGCACTCCAAAAAGTAATGAGTTAAATCTTCAACAATTCAACTTGTCCAAGCTCTGGTCTGAACTCACCTTAAGCACTGCTGACAAATTCCAGATCAAATAAAAAATGTACTCCCAGAAGAAACTTTATTATACTCCCAGATAATTCTCCACGCTGGTCTTGTGCAAAGGTGCTAGTTATCTATAAATATTTTCCAATCCTGGAGATGCTCAGTTCGTTTTTTATGAAAATTTTCCAAAATGCATACATTTCATCATTTTTGCTTCTCTTCCCATCATAAAAGGCGGAATCACCTCTGCTAAGGCTCAGTTACCAACTATATGAAGTTTCAGCTAAAATATGCTAGCGGTTTCAGCCCACTTTTGTTTTTTACTCTTCCTTTGTTGCTATGTGCCTTCAAGTCATGGCAACCCTAGGGAGAACCTATCATGGGGTTTACTTGGCAAGATTTGTTTGCCTTTGTCTTCCTCTGAGGCTGAGGAAATGTGATTTGCCCAATATCACCCAGTGGATTTACTGTACATACCTGAGCCAGGATTTGAACCCTGGTCTCAATGGTCAAGCCACTACACTGTTTCTTACCCTTCCTACTACTAGACTAAATTTCTCTGAAACTGAATTTGACCCTCAAGCTAAAAGAGGTTCTCCGTTCCTTGCCTAGAAGAAAGGAGTGTCTTCATCAGTCATTACAGGCTGCTGCTGAGAATCAAAATCACAACTAGCGGGATTTCATTGTCTTCATCATTTTTGTTTTGAAGCTACCACTTCAGAGCTAGAATTCATGCTTAATGGCCCCTGCGCTTAGAAATCTAGCACACCAAGGACAAAAGGCAGTAAGACTATTTCTCACTTACCTTTTCGTTTTTTCTACAGAGAGGAAGTGTTTTGTGGTGGAAACAGCATTGGCATATATGATTTTTTTTTCCCTCCTGTTTTGCAGGCCATAGTAGTGCAGTCCAAAAATAGCTAGACCATCAGACAATTCTACTGACATTTTGGGAAGTTGACAACTTTTCAGGCTGATTTAAATACAGGCTATTTCAGATAATAGCCTGACGATGAAATTTCTTTCAGCGACTTGACTTCTCTTTTTCTGCTCTCCACCAGATGATCCAGAGTTTGTAGACTGTGAAAAGGAAGGGTTTTTCTCTCTACACCAGCGCAGGGGAGCCATCAAGCAAGCCAAGATTCATGATGTCAAGTGTCATGAGTTCACAGCTACATTCTTCCCGCAGCCCACATTCTGTTCTGTTTGCCATGAATTTGTCTGGTATGATACACTTTACTTTTTTAATGCCATGACCTGAAGTCTTTCTCTGCCCATGAAAAGAGAGGGAGTTTGAGAGGGTTACATTTTTGGAATATAACCCCCCAGGATCCTGTAATAGCCATGGTGGCTGGGATATTCTGGGAACCATGGTCCAAAAAGTAACTTTTCCAAGCTGTGGGATGAGACAACCTGCAACTTCTTTGCTGCCACAGTCCTAATTCTTAGTGTAAATTCACATCTCAGTCCAAACCCTGGCCCATTTGTGTTTCAAACAATAAAAGCCCAAATATCACATATTGGTTACCAAAAAGAAGAGGATGTTAATACACCCCATATATCCCTAGTCTGGTGTAACAAGTGATATTTTCTAGTATTCAAATTCACCTTCCTGGCAATTTTAGGCACTCTTTGGGCTAATTTGAGCAGAATCTTTCATTTTTATGCTGTCTACTTATCAGTGCTAAACAGGAATAACAGGAAAGTAGAGAAGAAAGGAGTAAAAAAATCTGCACTGTAATAATTTATAGGGTATGACTTTTGTGTTACATAAGAAATCACTTTAAAAAGCAATTTAGCATCTTGGAGGATATGTTTAAATCTCTCTAAAATGTGGAATGGATTTGTCACTGGACTTGTAAGTAAAGTGGGCCCTTGGTATCTGCTGGAGTTTGGTTCCTGGATCCCCTGCAGATACAAAATTTTGTGGATGCTTTATATTTGGTGGCATAGTAAAATTGTTTCCTTTATATAAAATGACAATATCAAGGTTTGCTTTTAGGATTTTTTTTTAATATTTTCAATCTGTGGATTGTTGAATCCATGGATGCAGAATCCATGGATATGGAGAGCTAGCTGTACTTTTGCTGTTGTAGCAAAAAAATGGCACTCCCCAGCCATAAGGAGGAGGAATCAATTGCCTTGTTTGGAACCCAGACCTTTGCAGAAAAATCTGGTGGGGAGAAATTATGGGGGAAAACCTCGAGAGAGAAAGACAAAATAACTCAGTGAGCACTATGTGTCCAGTGCTCAAAGAATGCAATTTGATTGTCATGTTTTCTCTTCTTCCAGTTTTCAAATGTAGGTATTTTATAGAGCTATGTCTTTCCTTTCTCTCTTCTTAAACTAGCCTTTCTGACATGGGCTTTGTCTTTTCTTTCTTGGACTGTAATTTTATTGCAGTTGTGATTATTTGAACTTGCTGTCTTGAAATTTGTTTAGAGAACATCAATTTACCAGGCAGCGAATACAGACTCAAGATAAGTAAACAGAATAACAAATATGTTGTCTGTGACTAAAGCAACCCATTGTCTTGATTTATTGTTTTCTTTCAGCTTTTTAAAAAATCATTATTTCTCAAATGTATATGGCAAAGTTGTCTGTATAGTATTTAATATGACACATTTCTCTTTCTGTTTTCCAGGGGTCTTAACAAACAAGGTTATCAATGCAGGCGTAAGTGACTGTGTTATGTTACATTAATGATAATGCTGATGAATACTATAATAAATAATACTGAAAAGTCTGAGAAAGGAGAAAAAATTAAAATTAAATTAAAAAATAACCACCAGCCATGCAAACAAAACACATACAAAAGTACAATCCAGCTCTCCAAATGATTGTATAAGAGTTTTGTCACTTCAAATTATATTTAACCAACATAAATAGGAATTAAAGCTGAAATCCTATGCTCCTGGGAGAATGTCCTATAAGAAAGGACCTGAGGAGAAGCCGCATTGACTTCAATAGGATTTGCTTAGGATTGCTGTGCAAAAATACTAATCTTTGGCTGTGTTGTGTAAAATAAGGAATTGTCCTGTTCCTTGCCTTTTCTTGGCCAGTTTCTTCAGAGAGGGTTTGCCATTGCCATCTTCTGAGGCTGAGAGAGTGCAACTTGCCCAAGGTCACCCAGTGAGGTTACAATAGTTGAGCTGGGATTCAAACTAAAGTCTCCAGGGTAATAGTCCAATGTTCAAACCACTACGCTGGCCCTCTAGTCTTACTGTAAAACTATGCTACCCAAACCCACCTTAAGAGCCAGTAGCCAGATCAGGCAAATGAGGTACATTCAGCTTCCAAAGAAAGTGCAAGGAGGATGACATTTATAGCCTTCTTGCACCAGTGAAAACTGCGACAATCAGAAGCAGGACCTGCGTTGCCAGTCCTTGTCACACCCTCGCTCACTGACAAGAGTGAGTGGAAACATCTTTCTCTTTACTGCTCTGACAAGAAGATGAACAAACCTCCTTTGCTTGGTCTAGTTGCTGGTTCTTAAGATGGGTTGAGAGAGGTCAGGAAACGTTGCTTAGGTCTAATCTGCATTGCAGAAATAATGCAGTCTGACATCGCTATAAGTGCCATGGTTCAGTACTAGGGAATTCTTGAATTTGTAGTTTTGTGAGATATTTAGCCTTCTCTGTCCAAGAGCTTTGGTACCTTCCTGGCAATTTAGACATTAGTTACATCTCTGTAATTAAGTTACATCTGATAGTTACTGCCAATTAGACGTTAGTTACATCTCTATAATTAAGTTACATCTGATAGTTACTTCATGATGGTTCATGAGAGTTACATCTCTGTAACTAAGGAGCCATTCTGAGAAGCTGGCAAACATTTCTAATAATTAGGGAGCAGTCAGTATGCAAAGGATCTTGCAGCACCTTTGAGACTGTGTGAAACAAGTTGTAGCATACATTTTCATAGACTTGGTCTACTTCCTCAGATGTACAGAGCAATTAGGGAGCAAAATTTTGGCTATTTTTGTTGTCCTTTGCCACGTTGAAGCACTTTGAAGAACCCTCTCTCTTTTCTCCTGCAGAATGCAATGCTGCCATTCACAAGAAATGCATTGACAAAGTGATTGCTAAATGTACAGGATCAGCTATCAACAGCAGAGAAACCATGGTAAGCATCTGAATGAAATTTTGGAGGACAGTTTATGATGGTTAAATGCACCCACTGGCAAGAATTTCAAAAGACTGGATTAAATATAATGACAAAAATGTGTGTTTGGCTTGCACAGTGGCTCATTACCTAGTTAGATTTGTGTCTACGATCATAGGGTTCAAGGAACACATATTTCTAGAATTGCTTCTTTAGCACAGTATAGAAATATTACTTTTTTCTATACCACAATTCTAAGTGGCCATTCTAGCTGGTGGGTTTTCGGAATTACAGTGGTACCTCGGGATACGAAATACCCAGGTTACGAAATTTTCGGGATACGAAAAAATCCCATAGGGAATTATTGTTCCGGGTTACGAATGTTTTTTCGGGTTACGAAAAAACTTCGGCGCTATTTTAAACGGAACCGCGGCTTTTCCCCATTAGCGCCTATGGCATTTCGGCTTACGAAGGCTTTTCGGGTTACGAAAGCGGCCGCGGAACGAATTAATTTCGTAACCCGAGGCACCACTGTATCATCCAAAAAATTAACTTTTCCCAGCTGTGTTCTTTAATATATTCATATTTCTGAATATGGTATTATCTATTGGATATTCACACCAACCTTGTAAGGTAGATAAGATAGGAAAAAATGAAACCACAGTCCTCCAAGAGCTATAGTTTTCTGTCATGGCTGGGTGGGGAGACTTTAACTCAACTGTCTGCATCCAAGTTCAGAATCTGAATTAGTTCCAGTTTCCCATGAATAATCATAACCTTCAATATATGTCCATGCTTAATCTAGAAAATGAATATACTATGACCTACTTTACAGGCTTGTTGTGAAGACTGTTAAAGACTTCACTGCACCAGATGAGACCTTTGAAGATTGCATGGAAAAATTATCCCTCGACTTCAGATCCCAAATTCTTCCAGCTAACACAATGAAGTCATTTAAATCAGCATAAAGGAAGGGGGGATATATAATATATGTTAGAAAAGATAAATATACAGTACCAGAGAAGATGAATAGCAGCTTTGGATGCTGGATTATCTTCACTCTGTTTCTGTGGGAACTGAATGCACATTAGGCCATTTCTCTTTCTTTCAGTTCCACAAAGAGAGGTTTAAGATTGATATGCCCCACCGGTTTAAGGTCTACAATTACAAGAGCCCCACTTTCTGTGACCACTGTGGAACACTGCTGTGGGGCCTCACAAGGCAGGGTTTGAAATGTGAAGGTGAGTCTAAGTATTTCCTCTTGCTCTCGGGGCCAACGACCATATACTGGTAAATGCAGAGTTTGGAAAAGTGACAGAAGCCCCATTGGCTATGCTGCCAGTAGGGGATTCTGGGAGCTCTGATTCAAAAAGCAACCCTTCCATCTCTGCTTAAATGTACTTTTGTATCTAACAGTCAGTTTTGTTTTGCTTCCCAAAAATGTAGCTCACATAAACAGTTGGGATGGCCTGATACTTAATGTGACAGTAGAAGGTGGAGGGATTTAATCCATGCATTGCATTGTTTGGAACCAGTGTGGGATAGTGGTTTGAGTGTTGGACTAGGACTCTAGAAGACCAGGGTTCGAATCACTGCTCAGCAAGCCATACCTGCTTAGCCTCAGAGAAAATCAATGACAAACCTCCCTTGAATAAATCTTGCCAAGAAAACTCTAGGATGGGGCCACTGTAAGGTTGTCATAAATCTGAAATGATTTGAAGACACACAATTAATTTATTTTATTTATTTATTTTATTTGTATCCCACCTTTCTCCCTGTAGGGACTCAAGGTAGCTCACAGATAAAACCTTTAAAATTATTATAAAATTCAAACAATTACAATGTCCATATATAAAATCACATAAAATATACACAATATAAAATATAATATAAAATCATATAAAATATACTCAGGTTAAAACAGACTAAAAAACCACTTGCTCCATAAAACCACCCTGCTATGCATTATGTACAGAAAGCCTGCCAGCATAAAAATGTTTTTACTTGGCGGCGAAAGTCTAGAAGGCAGGGGAAATCTCATAATGTGATTTGCTACTAAAGTTGAGCTGCAGGTTGGAATGTGATTTATGGCAGGCTCCTGCAGGGAGAAATTGCCCCCCTGGATCTACTGAATTTGCCCATCCTGTGTAAAAAAAACCTGTTTTCATTAAAAATGAAATGAACAAGCTTGGGTTGGCAGTGGACAAGGTTCATGTCATCTTAAAGATGTCAAGATTTAACCTAAAGAACTGGAGTTGGCATAGTGCTAACATAAGCCAGTCTCCTGCTGAGACCCCTTGAGTCATTGTGTGTGCTGTCCAGTTGGCTTTGACCGATGGGGACCCTCCCACCTGGAAGTGGATGAAAATTCACTTTTTTAGTATTCAAGAGCACAGGAAGACTTGCAGATTACTTCAAAGAGAAATTACTGCTTCTGGAAGCTTCCAGAAGATGCAATTCACTCCTTACCACTACAGTGCCACACTGGGCCCGCCTTGGTTTAATTTGTTTAATTAATTTGTTGCTATATTTATGACTCTTCGAGTTAATGGTAACCATTCCTTGGATCTTCTTGTGGGTTTCATGGCTGAGCTGGGAACTGAACTCTGGTCTCCAGAGTCATAGTCCAACACTGAAACCACATCGCTACACTGGCTCTCTACTTATAACATAGCTTATAATATTTAAAACCAGAGCAGCCTGTAGCAGTTCTCAAAAAGGGAGGGGTGTTGCAAACTTGGGCATGCCTATTTCCTCACCTCTTGACAAAATGTCTTCCTTGCAGCCTGCACCATGAACGTCCACCACAAATGCCAAACGAAAGTGGCAAATCTCTGTGGCGTCAACCAGAAACTTATGGCTGAAGCATTGGCACTGATTGAGAGCAGGCAGCAGGTAGGAACACAAGACTGGAAAAATGGAAAGCCTACAGATGTTGCACTGAACAGTGAGCCCTTGTTATCCACTGGGGTTTGGTTCCAAGACTGCTCATGGATAACAAAACAATGGATCCTTAAATTCTATTAAATACAATGGCATAGTAAAATGGTGTCTCTCATATAAAATGGCAAAATCAAGGTTTACTTTTTTATATATATATATATATATTCAAACCGTGGCTGATTGAGCCTGTGGATAAGGAATTTGTGAATATGGTGGGGTAACTGTACCAGTTTCCCAAGATATCAAATGTTTCAGGAACAACTTTCCAGGAACATTTGTGAAGAGAGAGTATTGGAGATCTGGAGAAGAGGGTGGGTGGGGAAAGCAAGCAAGATCATGTTTTGACATGCTCATCAAACCTTCTCTTCAGGGGATTCGGGGGGTGGTAGTCCAAAAAAAGAAGAATATATTTTCCAAGCATGGGTTTTAAGTGGGACTAGGAATAGTCATAGGAAAGTGGCAGTGCATCTTGCTTTTTGATATATGTTTTTATCACCAGCACCAAGATACAAATACAGGTTGAATCTCGTTTATCTCAAATACTTTGGACTATTTGGATTTTGGAATATCTATGTTTGCATATACAGACATAATGTTAGAGATGAGAGCCACATCTAAACACAAAATTAATTTATGTTTCATTTATACCTTACAAGCATAGCCTGAAGGTAAATTTATACATAATATTCTAAATAAATTGTGCATGAAAGAATGGTTGTGTACACTGAACCATCCGAATGCAAAGGTGTCACTATCTCAGCTACCCATGAAAAAAGTTTTGGTTTTTGGATTTCGGATTTCAGAATTCCAGATATGGGAGACTCAACTTGTACACATTTAAAGATCTGGTCTTCATACACAGAGGCTGCAGTCTAACATCCCCTCTGCCTGGCGTAGATATCTGCATACAGAGATAGGCTGCACCAGCACTACACAACCTCCACACAGAAAAGCAAAATGGCACAACACATGTCAGGCACTGGTTGCCATTGTACAATGTGCAATGTGGAACTCGAAGTATAATACACCCACACGGTGTACAATGTGCAACTATGCAATGAATAATAACCATAATGGGCAGTGTTGCTATATGCACAACTCTGGTTCTGCCAGTTTGGAAAATAATTTGCCCCACATGCATAGCGCAACTTACGTATGTGTATGTCACTAATAGAATATGTGTGTGTGTGTGTGTGTGTGTGTGTGTACGTGCGCGCACACGCACATGTAGTACATATAATACTTTGAGTGTTGGACTATGACTCTCAAGACCAGGTTTGAATCCCAGCTCAGCCATGTAAGCCCCCTAGGTGACCTTGGCCAAGTCACACTCTCTCAGCCTCAGAGAATGGCAATGGCAAGCCCCTCTGAAGAAACTTGGCAAAAAAGCCCCATATAGATGTACCTTTGGTTCGCCATAAATCAGAAATAATAATAATAATAATAATAATAATAATAATAATAATAATAATAATAATTTATAGCCCGCCCAATCACGAAGAATCCGGGCGGGTTACAACAATAAAATACATCAATTACAATAGAGTTAAAAATCAAACCCCAGACCTACCGCCCCCCCATACCCAGTACTAAAACAGAATTAAACAATAATAGTATAAAAAACATTAAAAACATTAAAAGCATTTTTAAAAAGGCAGAAACATAGGCGGGGAAGAATAGACAAATGAGGGGACAATATCTCTATATCTGGGGAGGGTAACTAAGTTGGAAAGGCCTGCCGGAAGAGATTCATCTTGAGTGCTTTCTTAAAAGCTGTCAGAGTGGGAATGTGATGGATCTCCTCCGGCAGGTCGTTCCATAGTTTAGGAGCAGTAATAGAAAAGGCCCCCTTGGAAACTGATGTTAGCCTAGATTTTTTTGGCTGTAGTAGATTTCTTCCAGAGGACCTTAGTGTGCGGGACGGACAATAGGGAAGAAGGTGTTCCCTCAAGTACTCTGGGCCCAAGCCATGTAGGGCTTTAAAGGTAATCACCAACACCTTGTACTTTGCCCGGAAACTAATAGGCAAACTAATAGGCAGCCAGTGCAGGGACTTCAAGACCGGTGTTATATGGTCATTCCTAGAAGTTCCCGTGATCAATCTGGCTGCCATATTTTGTATTCAAGAAACAACTTGAAAGCACACAACAACTCTCTCTCTCTCTTTCTATGTATACACACACACACACACACACACACACACTAGTTGCACTCATTCTGCAACAAATGTCATTATGACCCCATGAATAGCTTTTTCCTTTTTACCATTTTTCTTTCCCAGTTCATCCTTCAAACCTCTCAGACTTCTTTTTCTTATATCAAGGGGTGGCTGATGGTTTTTATGTCAATGTGAGATGGATCTCCCCTGGGTTTTAACAAGAACATGAAAGGAGCTATCCAAGGGACTGATGCTATTGAGGGCATAAGGGTCATCACTTTAGACAGTTCTTTTAATGTTCAGTCTAAAACCTAGATAGGGTTTTTCAGATGGAAAGAAGACTTTTCAGATGGGACTTTGCCTGTGGCTTACTCTGAGGCTGAGAGAGTGTGACTTGCCCAAGGTCAACAAGTAAATTTTCATGGTCAAGCAGGAATTCGAACTCTGATCTCCAGAGTTGCAAACCAATGCTCAAACAACCATGCAGCATTTTACTGACACATTTTTCTCTCTGAGCCAGGCTCGAAGTATACATGACCCAGAGCAGATCTTAAGAGAGGGGCCAGTTGAAATCATCTTCCCTGAGAAAGATGTGTCATCCATCCCTTCTGTGCCAGCACCTCCCATAGGGAAAAAAGGTATTAAATTTTACTGCTTTATTTCCATTATTATTTAGTAGCTTCCTGTAAGACAGACATTCCCTTCTGCATCAAAGCTTGGAAAGCTTAGTTTTTGGACTATGTTGTCCATGCTGCTTGGGGCATCCTGGGAATTATATTCCAAAAAAGGGAACATCCTGGATGCTGTTCCAGACTGCATTGTTATTGTTGTCGTCGTCATTTTATTCATTTATATAGAATTATACAATCTTAGAGCTGGATTAGACCCCATCTAATCCAACCCAGTAGAGCTGGATCTCTTCTCTCCATCTATTCTAGGGCAGTCATCAAGAGCATCAAAACCTGATTATTCTAGTCCACAGGTAGCAGCTCTAGGATTGGCACCACCCAGTGGAGTAACTCATGCACACACCATTGATCTTCTCTAATAATACACCATATAGACTCTTTAGTAAAAAAAAATTGTACTAATTTTAGTAAATCATAATTTCTAAATATCACTGAATATAATAGCAATAGTTGTGAAATAAACAACTAGCAAAATTCAAAATTATATGCTGGCATCCATAATTTTTTTGTGGGTTTTTCAGGCTATGTGGCTTTACTAAGGATTCTATATGGTGTGTTCTGGAAGAAAGCTGGCAAAACGCTGGTGAAACGTTGGGAACAAATTCTTCCAGTACACAGCCACATAGCCTGAAAAACCCACAAAAACTATATCTTTAAATTACAATATCATAAACACAGCCTAAATGTATTTACATGTACATTGTTTCATGGGGTTAAAGTGTGGATTTGGTTAATGTTATGTTTTTAAAGAAAATTATAAAAGAATTAAAAATAAATAAAAATATATATTTTAAAAAAATTAAAACTAAAAATTAAAAAAAAAACACCTGTGGCTGCTACTTTCTCTTCCCGCTGAGCTTTGACCCACTCACACCATCTCTTGAACATTTGAAAGGGATGTAGGCAAACACCACAACCTGTTTCTGCAATAAGGTTGTTTAAGCAATAACATCTTTGGAGAGCAATTGTGAGTGTCACTTGGTGCCGCCTGAACCCCCCCCCCCACACACACACACACACCTTGTGATGCCCCTGAAATCCCGAGAGGATTCGTCATCTCACTGACTTGTGAGCTATCAGCCGCCACTAAAAGATTGATGGGTTTCTCTGCCTTGTTTTACCAAAATAGTACCCAGTTTGGGATACTATGCATGTTGACTTGGGTAGTTGACAGGAGCACTCTTCACTGCTCTGACTCAGGCAACCAATTTTAGGGGGGCAGCCTGATGTGGATGTGCTTGGATCCATTGTAGAGCCTCAAGGAATTTCCTGGGAAACCCCAGCAGAAGATGTGACATGTCCCGATTCTTCAGCAGAACCTGCACCAAGACAAGACCTCCCAGAGCTGCCAAAATTTACTATAGATGACTTTACCTTGCACAAAATGTTGGGGAAAGGGAGCTTTGGCAAGGTAAGTAGCAAATGTAAAAGTCATTGGAAAATTACTTGTGCTTCTTAATATGCCTTTCTTAATATCTTTCTTTAATCAGGAACTTCCTTACAGCTCTTCCACACTACAGATATAAAGCAGTTTGAAAACACTTTAATGGTCATGGCTGTGGAATCGTGGGATTTGTAGTTTAGAGAGGTATTCAGATTGATCTGTCAGAGAGTCTGGTGTGTAACCCAACTATAAATTCCAGGATTCTGTAGGACAGAGTTGTGGCAGTTAAATTGGTGTCAAGCAGCTTTAATTCTGCAATGTGGATATACCCTGAGAAAAGAAATTTCTCCACAGCTATCAAATTTCAATTCACTTCAGGGCTAAGTAGTGTGAGTTACATGATTCTGTAGTTGCCTTGGAGGAATGATTCTGTTGAAAGAAAATTTGATATGTAAATCCCACTTGACAAAATTTTTACAGTGAGCCCTCCACATTTGCAGCTTTGACTTTTGTGGATTTGATTATTCACAGATTTGATTAATATGTTCTCTCTAGGAATTTCTAGTTTCCACCAATATGACTCTATGATCAACATTAGCCAGAAGTAAGCCCTCCAGCACAACTCTATTGTCAACTATGGCAGATGATGACAATAGAGTTGTTCTGGAAGACCTAAAGATTCACAGAGAGGTGCTTTCTCAAGTTAAATAAAATAAATAATATTTTTATTATTTGTGGTTTTTCCACTTTCACAATGGTCCTGCAGCCCTAACCCCAGTGAATGGAAAGAGCTCACTGTACTTGACAAATATTTCTTTACTTGACAAAATTTATTCTGCTTTTTTGAATTTATTCTGAGTCTTCTAGTGACTTTGGATTGAGGGGGGGGGAGACGAGGCTATGCCAATGGTCCACCTTTTGGCTGCTTGGTTGTGGGTCTGATCACCATCTCTACCACTGCACACCTCACTATGCTTATATTCTTACGTCTTAAAGTAAATGTTAAGAAATGTCTGTTCTGAAGATTTCATTATACATGGCTCACCCACTTTAAAACCTTTTTTTTTTTTGGAAACATAAGGACTAGAAACCTGATTTTTAAAACAGTGTTTACATAAAAAATATAGAGATATAAATATACATATTTATTTGTTTTTTTATTGAACTGATACCCCACCTTTCTTTTGGGGTTGGACCCAAGGTGGCGTCCATTAATTTAAAACAAGAGCAGGTCAAAAACTTAGGCAGGGTAGAGCTGACAAAAAGAGGGCGGTCCACAGCTGCCTCTTTTCTTGCCGGGTTGGAGGCAGGGCAGCGTCTCCAACCCAACACTTTTCCAGGCCACGCGGAAGTGGCCCCATGGACACCATAATAACCCTGACAGGCACAGCCAGAGGAGAAAGGGGCCACTCGGCCGTTTCTCCCTGGCTTCATTCCCACGGCAATCTAGTTTCGGAGCTCCTTCCCACGTTGCAAATAGGGCACCCTAAGTGCCCTCCAGCGGCACAATGCCGTCAGGTGCGCGCTGGACCATTTAGATGAGGTGTGCACATGATGGCACTGTCGTGCGCTGTGTATGGAAGGCACCATACCAAGATGGTGCCCTCCATACGTAGTAGTGCTGAGAAGCGTGCAGTTTCTGCGCGCTCCCCAGCCCTACTTTTCACCCCAGCATGGTGCTTTCACACCGTCTGTACTGGGCCTTATTTTATAAAAGTTAAAAAAGAATTAAATAAGAGTACAGTTGGCCCTCCTTATCCACAGATTCTTTATCCACAGATTCAAGCATCTACAGCTTGAAAATATTAAAAAAATATATAAATTCCAAAACGCAAACCTTGATTTTGCCATTTTATATATAGGACACCACTTTACTATACCGTTGTTTATAATGGGACTTCAGCATCCACAGACTTTGTTATCTATGGGGGATCCTGGAACCAAATCCCAGTGGATACCAAGGACCAATTATGTTATTTAAAAACTACATGCTTTTTTTAAAAAAATTAACATTCAAATAATAGTATTATTTAACAAACAACATGGTTAAAACAGTTTAAACCCATTTAAAACATAGATACTAATAATGAACAAGAAATACAGCACAGCATATCACTACACACCCAGTCAAAAATGCTTAAGAATGCTCAATTTGGCACATGTTTCCTGATTTTACTCTTTCCTAGCATCTTCCCAGCAATGGAGTGAAACTGAAGGGCAAAATAAAGCAGCTTCAAGCATTTATATGATACACACCTCCAAAGTGGCTGGAAACTGAAATGAAGCCACACTCTGGGGCAAAAACTGGAGCAAAAAATAGCTGGAATGCTCGAATTTTGCCTGGAAAAAGTGCATCTTCATGCCTGCATATGAAAAGCCCAATGCCACTGCAGGGCTGTAGCAAAGCAAAGAAATGAAAGTGCAACAACTCCAATGGATGTAAATACACATACACAAATGAAACAGTCCAAGGGGCGGGGGGTGAAGGGAGCATGTAGAGGGAAGCTCCATGATTGTGCTTTGCCAATGTATCACTTGCACGACAATTCACCAATGCCCTGTACTGTTAGAGCATCACATGTGTGACCGATCAGAGGGGCAGCCATGCAATCAGATGGAACCTGGGTGGATATGGGAGGTACTTGAAGGTCGCTGGCAGTGTGTTTGTGCAATAGTGTGCATGCATGGTGGGGAGGCAACAACAACAAAATATTACCCAGCTGGGCACCTTGATGCCATGCTGTGTGGTCTGCCCACCTTGAGATCAGGCCATGCAGACACTGGGGTTTCAACTCATTTTGGAGAAGAAAAAAAACTGGATTGAACCACGTTTTCCTGCCCACCTGCCCAATCACAAAATTTCATACCACCCTGCTTATTCAGGAAGATTTTTGCTCCAGGTTTTCCTTGCTGAACTCAAGGCCACCAACCAGTTTTTCGCCTTGAAAGCATTGAAGAAGGAAGTGGTGCTTATGGATGATGATGTCGAATGCACCATGGTTGAAAAGCGAGTCCTCTCACTGGCTTGGGAGCATGCATTTCTCACCCACGTCTTCTGTACATTCCAAACAAAGGTAAACATTATTTTTCCTAGTTCATTGAGACAATACAGTAGACAGTGGTAAACAATACAGCCGATAATGTTAATCTAGACTGGGGTGAGCAAAGTGTGGCCTGTGGTGAGCTGCATGTGACCCCAAGAGCCATTTTATAACCCCTTCTTTATTGCCATATTCTAAACCCTGCCATGCCATTTTAGGTCCAAAAATGTCCTTGTTAAAAACCAGAAGTAAGCTGAAAGTAAACCAGGGGCCTAAAACATTATGAAACTGCCCCCCAGAGCCCCTAGAGAATGTAAGAGGGGGTATTTAGAGACAAAAACGAGTTTCAGATTGCAGTGTGGGTATGTATGCCCCGCTCAGGTCTAGAAAAATGGTAAGGAGACAAGCTCCACATGCTCTAAAATGGTCAACTGTTTTAAAAAGCCCAATGTGTTTTGGCCTCAATGAGAAAAAACCTTCAGGGGCTAGAAACAAACACAAATACATATATATTATAAGTGTTATGTTTTTAAAAAATTATACTTCTAATACTTATAATATATGTGTATTGATGCTTATAATATATAAGTGCGTATTTATGTTTGTTTCTAGCCTGAGGGCTGCATGAAGTCCATGAACCACACTTTGCCCATCATGGAATTAGTCCAAGTAGAATTTGTTGTGGTGGTGTACCTTCAAGTCATTTCCAGTTTATGGCAACCTTAAGGCATGGGGTTTTCAATGGGTTTTCTGGGGATGAGAGTGTGTGACTTGACCAAGGTCACCTAGCAGGTTTCCATGGCCAAGCAGGGAATTGAACCCTATGCTCAAAGTACTACACTATGCTGTCTCCCAAGTAGAGTAAATTTATTGAATTACTGTAGTTGTTGAATGGTGAGCCAACACAGGCCTAATTCCCACTTACCTCTTAATTCGCATCCTGCACCGATTCCTGAAACTGGTTCAGCAAACAGCGTGGTTCCCACTGTGTTTGTGCCAGTTTCAAGAATCGGTGCAGGAAGCAACAGACGTAGCTTCTCCACCATGCCTTCCTCCGTCCTCCTGGCCATACCAGGGGCAGAGGAGAGGCTGGGGCAGAAGGAGAGAGGCAGGCTGGGAGGATGGAGGGCTGAGGATGGAGCAGGCATGGACACCGGGGAAGCCGCTGCCAGTGGGAACCAAGACAGATTCGAATCCAATTTGAATCCACCTGATTTCCATTTGGGCTGAATTGATTTATTTCTAAATAAATTGATTCAGCCCAAAAAACATCCCATTTTGCCAGTGTCTTTTTGACACGGGTTAAATTGATAAAACTTGGGTTAAATGGGTAGAAACCATGCCCCCCCCCCCTTTCCAAATTGCTTCAGTGTTTCAAATTAAGTGGGAAGCATAGTGGTTTAAACCAGATCATTTGGAATCACGACCTGGTTTATACCATAGTGGGAACAAGGCCACAGAATCAATCCCATCAGTTGAACGGGTCTCTTCTAATAGGAAGAATAGAATTCAAGCCACTAAACGTCAGATAATAGATAATGATAAACCAATCTGTATCATTTGTTAGGAAAACCTCTTCTTTGTCATGGAGTATCTCAATGGGGGAGACCTGATGTTTCATATCCAGATCTGCCATAAGTTTGACATTGGCAGAGCAAGGTAAGAAGTTGTCTGTTTTGTCCTGTGGGCAGAGATGTATTGGCCATGCTAACTAGAATCCTCTGAGAGTAGGGAGTGGTATTCACTCCGAGAGCCTTGTGACTGAAGAATAAATACTTCAGATAAATAGTCCCAAAATGTAACTTTGCCATACTCTGCTTCAAATATCCCATTCATGATATGAATATTACAGGAGAGTCATCATCTCTGAATACCCAGCAAGATATTGTGTGGAACGCAAGTTTTTTTAAATTAAATTACACTACCAAAACCAAAACAAAACCCAATATCAAAAGGGATTTAAAAAAAAAAAAAAAGGAATAAGACATAAACAACCAGAGGGACTGAGCAAATAAACTAGGTCCTTGTGCCACAAGGGAAGAGTTCTTTTTTAAAAAAATCAATATTGCAACCATTTTAGAAACTTGTTTAGGTTGAAGAGCTACTCGAAATAAATTATTCATTGTAGCTGGGAGAGAAAACTGCAGGTGAAGGTGACATTTGGATGTCAAGCAGCCTCCCTCAACCTTGTGTCATCTAATAATGTTGGAATACAACTCTGAGAACCTCCTAGCCATCTTAGAATAGCTGGCTGGGGCTTGTGAGCTGTATGTTGTAGTCCAACATATCAAAGGTGGCCAGTTTGGGGGAGCTGGATGCCGAGATGGGCACAGTTTCACCCAGTGACTCCTATGATCTCCTAAAGGACACTTGATGGGACTCCAATCAAGATTTGTATCTTATTGATTTGTAGCTTGATATAGCACCAGAGCTCTCTGACAGAGAAGGCCAAATATTTCACAAAATTACAGATCCCAGAATTCCAAACTGCATTCATGGCAGTTAAAGCGGTCAAACTGCATTAATTCTGCAGTGTAGATGCTGCCCTAGTAATATGGAACTACCCTTCTTTGAGGATGTCCACCTCAAAATTGTGAGAGGAGGAAAAGCTGTTGCTTGCATGCCCTATTTTTGGGTGTCCTCAGTGTCTGTTCATTGTGAGAAACTGGACTCAGTAGACCTGCAGTCCAGTCCAACAGGGAAAAGGGGGAAATAAATGCATCTTTATTTTTCAGGTTCTATGCTGCTGAAATCATTTGTGGCTTACAGTTCCTTCATTCCAAAGGAATCATTTACAGGTAGGATGATGATCCTAAAGAAGAATCCTGAACATATGTAATGTGTTTGGCCTCAAAGTGTAGAGATTCTCTGAAAATTGGAAGAGGGGATAACTGGCTCCAAAAGAAAAAGAGAGTCTGTATATGTAGGAGGGGAGGAAAAACCAAGATGTACATAGAATTCAAAGGCACGGCCATGCTTTTCTAGATCAATGTGCAAAGGGATTTTATAGTACCTTTGAGACTAAGGCTGCATTTGCCCTGAAGAAATAATCTAGTTTGATATCACTTTAACTGCCATGGCTCCCTGTTGTGTAATTCTGGGAACTGTAGTTTTGTGAGACATTTAGCCTTCTCTCTCAGAGATCTCTGGTGCCACAACAAACTATAATTCACAGAATTCCATAGCACTGAGCCATGACAGTTAAAGCTGGGTCAAACTGCATTATTTCTGCAATGCAGATGCAACCTGAGAAAAAAGAAATTTCTAGCCTGAGGTGCAACCAGATTCCTTTGTGTACAAGATGCATGTAGTAAAAGATTCATTTAAATGTTGCTTGTAACCAGAATAAATCCAGCCTCCTCTCTGTGCTGCCCCTCTTTGTAATCTATAGTTGTGAGCTAGTAATTTTAGCTCTGTATTGAACGGGAGACAAATGGTGACACTTCTGGAATGCTGCTTATCCAGCAATGAGCTTGCTATCATGCCTTGCACAATTGCCTAAAAACTACAGCCGTGTATGTAAAGCAACTTACACAGGTGCATGGCACCATCAGGATTCCTGCCACTGTGTTTAGCTAGAACAGCATTTTGAAAGGAAAGACCTAACCTTCCCTTACCTTGCAGAGACCTAAAGCTTGACAATGTCCTCTTAGACAAGGAAGGGCACATCAAGATTGCTGATTTTGGAATGTGCAAAGAGAACATGTTTGGAGATGCTAAGACAAGCACATTCTGTGGAACCCCTGATTATATTGCCCCGGAGGTAAGTATAAATTTGTGCTCATGGTATCTCATAGCCCAGACTTGGGAATGCTGCTCTTTTTACACTACACCTCCCAGAATCCCCAGCCAACATCCTGAAAAGCAAGTTTCTCAGACTCTGCTATTGACTATTAGTCATGATACCTAATGGAAGCTCTTGACCAGGGGCAGAATATCATTGACAGATTCAGCCTGAAACATTTGCTGTCTGAAGTAGATCAATAAATGACAAGCCATCCACCCTTCACCCAGGTCAAAATGAGGCAGAAAGCCTCACAAGCATCTCTTCTCTTGCCCCTCAGTAAAACTAATAACTAAGTAGCTATCTATTGCCTTTTGATGATGTGCCAAATCTGCTGCCTAATGGTAAGTCTGGCTCTGGCCATTGGTCCCAACTAGGCTGATGAATGGGGTGGGGAGTGATTCTCTTTTCTCTCCCTCCATTCCAGCTAATGGAATTATGCTCATGAGGAGCAGTACATGGCATAGTGTTTTGAACGTTGGACTAAGAACGTTAGAGACCAGGGTTTGATTCCTGCTTGGCTACGGAATCCACTGAGTGACCTAGGACAAGTCACATGCTCTCAGACTCGGGGGAAGGCAATGGAAAACCTCTTCCAAACATCTTGCCATGATCAGGTCACCTTAGGGCAGTGCTTCTCAATTATTTTCTGTCATGCCCCCCCTAGGAAGAAGAAAACATTTCGCGCCGCCCGCGCAACTGTAAATAGTATCATTTGTCTATAAAATTGTTATACGTACACCTCTGCATAACAGAGCTTTGCGCCCCCCTTTACGGAGCCTCGCGCCCCCCCTGGGGGGCCCGCCCCACTATGTGAGAAACACTGCCTTAGGGTCACCATAAGTCAGAAATGACTTGAAGGCACACAACACACACATACACATACTTTGGGAGTGGTGGGAATTAAAATGGCCTTTCTTCATACACAGCCAGGCTCCTCTGATTAACTACTTCAAAATCTGGAGAGCTTCTGTCAATCAGAATAGATAATACTAGGCTGTAACAACCAATGGGATGACTGGGTATAAGTTGGCACATCCTTACGTTTCAGTCCCCCCTGCCCCTTCCTTCAAATCTCCTTTCTTTCTCAACAGATTCTGCTGGGACAGAAATATGGCACCTCGGTCGACTGGTGGTCCTTTGGAGTTCTTCTGTACGAGATGTTGATTGGTCAGTCGCCCTTCCATGGCCAGGATGAAGAGGAACTCTTCCAATCAATCCGAATGGACAGCCCCTTCTATCCACGCTGGCTGGACAAGGATGCAAGAGACCTCTTAATAAAGGTGAGGTCAAGGGACAGGATGGAGAAAGACTGGGTTTAGTGACATGTGCTCCTGGCTTAATACAGTTTGAGTCTCCCTTATCCAAAATTTTTGGGACCAGAAGTGTTAAGGATTTTGGAGTTTTTTTCAGATTTTGGAATATTTGCATTTATAGTCACCCCTCTGTTCTTGTGGATTTGAGATCTGCAGTCTTGAATATTCATGGAAAGGAGACCTCCATTAATTTCAATGGGGTGTCCCCGTGATGCATGCCCTGCATGTGCTCATGGGCATGCGCCCCATTCAAACCTATGGGGCTTGAATATCAGCAAGTCTCAATTTTCATGGGGGGGGGGAATCCGGAATGGATCCCCCACAAAAACAAAGGACTGACTGTATATACTGAGGTATCTTGGAGATGGGATCCAAATCTAAACATGAAAGTCATTAATGTTTCATATACATCTTATATACATAGTCTAAAAGTAATTTTATACACAATATTTTAAATAATTTTGCGCAGGAAACATAGTTTGTGTACACTGAACCATCCGAAAACAAAAGTGTAACTGTCTCAGCCACTCATGAAAAATGTTTTGGTTTTTGGAATATTTTAGATTTCAGAATTCCAGATAGGGGAATTCAACCTATAGGGGTTTTTGCTTCATTTTTTTCATATGAAGCTCAATTTTCTCTATACTAGAATCAATGGGTGTAGTGGGGCCAAGGTTCCCACAGTCAAAGCACAGTGACTTTTTGATTAACAAGGGTGATATCATCTGCCATATCCCTGCTGCTTCCTTTTTAACCCACAGGTTAGGTAAAATCCTCATTGTAGTTGAAGGTGTGGATTTTCCTTACAACAATGTACTATTGTAAACCATCACTCTTCTAATGCAGTATGTTTGGGGGTCTCAAACTGCAAAAAAAATTCATCAGTCCAGGATTCTTATTGTCAGGGTTTCGCAAAGCAAAGCAAAGTCCACCCGTGTTTTTGACCATTTTTAAAATATTGTCTGATATTCTTACCATCCCTAGTCTTTATCTAGTATGTAGTTGGGTGGCTGGTCTCTTGACTAGCATATTGTTTTTATATCTGTTAACTTCTAGCTTTTTGTGAGAGAGCCAGAAAAGAGGCTGGGAGCCAAAGGGAGCATCCGCCAACACGCCTTTTTCCAAGAAATCAACTGGGCAGCACTGGAGGAGAGAGCCGTGGATCCACCCTTCAAGCCAAGAGTGGTAAGAACCAGCCTTGTGTTTGTTTGCTTTCTTTCTTTGCTCCTCTACACAGTTAAGAGAACTGATCATCACAAGTAAAGCCTGGGAGTCTTCTTTTAAAAAGTAACTGGCTACTCTTTCTGTTCTCAGGAACATTCCAAATAATTAGTTCCTGCTGTGGTTACAATTTAAAAAGTATGCCTAGCATCTTGTTCTGTATATATGGTGCCCTAAGCATGACATAATGACCTTCTGCAATTCACATTGCACCACTGTTTTTGTCCAGGTCCTTCTCAAAACGGTGATAGGAGTTGACATGATGTCACTTCTTTTTGCTCTTTAGAGGAAAACGGGTATTTTGATGCCTGCTGAGTGGGTACTGGCTCCATGCAGATGTCCACCTCTGTGTTAAGTGGGGGAGTTGTAATCTATTTAAAATGGAATTGCCATTCCTGAAAGCTTCCACAAGAAGTAATTCACCCTCTCTTTTTTGCCTTGCTTTATACACACTTTACACACCCTTGCTTTAATGCAGCTCTTGCTTTGTCAGAAGCTACCTCATTTCCGTATTGCTCCTAACTCCATTTCTCTTTCCTTCTCAAAGAAATCCCCAGGTGACTGCAGCAACTTCGACAAGGAATTTCTCAATGAGAAGCCCCGGCTTTCACTAGGAGACAGAACCCTCATCAACAGCATGGACCAAAACATGTTCAGCAATTTTTCCTTTACCAACCCCATCATGGACAAGCTGCTATCCTGAAGAGTGCTCTAAGAACTGGAAGGTGCTGAAAGGGCTACATAAAATGTGTCTCTAGTCTTTTAGTTGGTTGGGGATCCACTCCTCTTCTACAGGAGACAGTGGTTTGTATCCCAAGATGTTCTTCTGTTCACAGAAAACCTCTTCCACTAACAGGAGGGTGGCTTCCAAACCACCAGAACAACATTTTGAGAGAATGGTGACTGCCTAACATCTCCATCACTCAAAACAAAGAAATTCCCATTTGCAACAAATTTTTTGCAAGTTTTTTCAGGAGCTCAGGGCCAACTTTTGAGGTCAACATGGTCTTGCACCTGGAGAGGCCCACAGCATGGTAGCACCCCTAACTGCAAATCTATGCAGCTTCCTTACTCTGCTTGTTCCTTTCCCTTTTTGTTATCATTGTCTATTCACCTACCCCTCTCTAGCCAGAATCCAGTTAGGGTCTTTGTTGTTGTTATTTGCGGACAAGTTGGCACCAAGTTGTGGCAAACCCATGAAGGCAAGACATCCAAATAAGGATATAATTCTTTGCTAATATTGTTCTTGAAAGAAGCAATAAGTAATTTTAGCAATTTTCTTCCTATGACAAGAAAGACTTCAAAGTCTGTAGTTTCCAGACTCTTTGCAGTTTGGAAGTTATTCTGCACAAAATTTGGGTGTGGCTGTTTTACTCAGAAAACAGTATTTTGTGTGCCATAAAGTTTTCTGTGCAAAAAATATTGTTTCTTGCTGTTTTCGGTACAGAAAATGGTTGTTTTCTTCACAAAAATGCATCTAAATTTTGTGCAGAATAAACCCCGAATTGTAAAGATTCTTCATAGAGCCCAAGTCAGCAACAGCTTTACTCAGGTCTTACAAAATCAGGGCAGCCATGGAATCAATCCATTTGTTTTGTAGTCTTCCACTTTCCCTACTGCTTTCCATTTTATCCATCAGTATTATCTCTTACAATGAGTCCCTTCATCTCATGACATTTCGTGGTGGTGCTTTAAAAGTACGTAATGGAAGTGGTTGAATATTTTTGTCTGATGTATGGCATCCAGTTTCATTGGATGATTAAGGTAGCAGAGGTGCACATACAATGCTGTTGTCAAAGGAAGTGTGAATACATTTCATGCATTCAGGTGCACATTTGTACATTCCATTGTACTTTCAGTTGCACAACTTTGCTATTCAGCTCAAGAATCATGTAGCACAAAAAGCATGCAACTCCACAAATGGAGATTTACAACACTGATGTTGGATCTTGACCTCTGAGTGAACAAGCAAGAGGGAACAAAGAAAACCAAGATCTGTTGCACACCTCAACTGCAATCCAGCATCCTTTCATGTAGCACAAATATCTGCACACAGAGATACACTGTGCAACCCCCATGCAGAATATCAACATTGCAGAACACATGTCGATGCCTTTTCAAGTTGCCAAGTGCCAATGAACAACCACTAGGCAAAGGATAGGATGCAAGACTACAATGCAACATATAGGACCCACAACCACAATGCAGAACATGGGATGCAGAATCACAGTGAAAAGTATAGGATGCATAACTGCAAAACATCATACAGGATGCATGACCAAAGTGCACAGTATAGGATGCACAACCACAGTGTGCAAGCACAAATGCACAATGTGCAATTTGCAAAAACAAGACACAGATTAATATGCTGTCTGTGCAACTCTGCTTCTGCTGCTATTAGTAGAAGATGTGCATTGCACAATGGTGAGTTTTTGGGGGCCCATACATAGCATGACTTACACATGCATGCGTCTCTAAGAGAATTCTTCTTTTGTCCTTGCGAGACAATTATCACACATACGCACACAGAGTAAATGGACATCAGGAATAATGGTAAGGAAGGGATGGGTCCAGTCAAGAAGGCATCCCACTAGGCAGGGCCATTGAACCCAATGATCCCTCTGCATCACCTGAAATTGGCAGTACAAAAGCTTTCTTCAAGACCATTCAGAGATTTTATATGATGTCGTGGGGTGGGCAACTGTCCAATACTAGTGGGCTACTTTAGACCATGGGTGACCTTGGAAGGCTAGACACCCCACCACCATTTTTGTTTAAATTGCCCTGAAACAACCACTAGGGGACATAGGGACATTTTGTGCCACATGTTGGGGCCTCTGTGGACCATTTTAGGCCTAAAAGAGGCCTTTTGTTAAAACAGAAAGTAACCCAAGCATTACTTCCTGCTCACTGTCTGTTTTGAAAAAAGCGTATCCTGGCCCTAAAATGACCCATGGGGGCAAAAATGCCCCCTTGCCTCCTGGAGGGCATTTGGGGGCAAAAAAAATTAAAAATAAATTATCCCGTGGGCTATGGACAAGTGTGTGGGCCCCATTTTTCCCACTCCTTTGCTACAGCCTCTATCTTCCTCACAGACCACGTTTCACTCTCTTTATCAAATGTTGGCTGGAGTTTTCCATGTCATTGTTGCAACAAATCTGCTCAAATGTTATTAGTCTGAATTTTAAAAAGTGCTATACAAGATGTCAGGGCCTATCCTCAGAAGCACCCCAAATCACTTTTTTAAACTTTTTTTGTATGGCCTAAAAATTTGGAATGGATTCACTACCCCACTGACATGGAAGCCAATAGCTGCTGCTAATGGTGCCTCACAAAATGGCAACAGGAAGTGATGCAACACTTCCTGTCATCATTTTGAGAGGAAAATAGAGGCATTTAGGCTTTGAGAAATTGCAAAGGCTATTAGAGATATTTGGGATTACTGGGGGGCAGGGTGCAGCACATGCAGAATCGGCCCTTGGCCCCCACACTGTTGCCCACCCATGGCCTCCAGCATGAAAAATAATCATAGAACTAGAGAACTCTCTGAAATGGAGAATAGTAGCTTTTATTCATGGCTTCCATTTGTCTGGTTTGGGGGAAATTTTGTTTTTGCTGATGGGCGAGGGTCTGGTCTTTTTTGTGTCTCAAAATTATAATATTAGTATAACTTATTCTACTCAACTCTGAACCGAGAGCATGCCGATGGGGATTCTGGGATTCATAGCCCAAAAAGTAACTTTTGTGGGGCTTTGACTCTAGCCAACATTGTATGAGCCAGCTTTCAGACACAGCATATTTTTAAAATGACATTTCACAGGCTCCCCCTGCACTCTGAGAAACCCAGGGCCATCCATCTGCCCTACCCATTGTAGCAAGGAACATTTGACTTGTCTGTTTAAGAAATTCCCAGTACAATAACAGTTGAATAGGTAAGCTAAATATGTTGATTCTGGCTCAGTCAACAGAAGAGGAGTTTTGTCCACATTCTTTACAGTCCAGTTGTGGTGTTCCATTAGAGATGTTAATACAGGCCAGAATCCTATATCAGTTTATATTTAATTGAGTACTTAACCAACTAACATCTCCTGGCTCAACCCTGAAAAACCTGATGGAAACATGCTCTAATCATGGGTAGGAATGTACCCCTCCTTCTCACCATACAGTTGATGCTTGGCAAAGTTGGTTGAGGGACAAGTTATGATCATGGCTATAGTGTCAAAATTGTGACTAAGAAGTGGCTGTGAATATGAAATAGTTACTGTAAATGTTTCATATTCACAATTACTACAATCACCGCTCCATATCCATGGATTCAAGCATCCACAGCATGAAAATATTCAAAAGATATGTAAATTCTATAAAGCAAACCTTGATTTTGCCATTTGATATAAGGGTCACCATTTTACTCCCCATTGCATTTAATGGGACTTGAGCATCCATTGATTTTGGTATTCAAAGAGGGGTCCTGAAACCAAATCCCAGTAGATACTAAGGGCCCACTGTACTTAGTCACAATTTTGACACTATTACTACAATACTAACTGCCCCCTGCATGGTGAAAAGGAGCATTATTATGCTCATCGTGGCTGAATGGTATTTCCACCAGTTTTGGGGGGCTCAGGAAGTTACACTCAACCCTCTGTATCTATGGATTATTTTTCCATGGATTCAACCATCCATGACTTCACAATGTTCCCCTCAAAAAAAGAATTTCCAAATAGCAAACCTTGATTTTGCCATTTCATATAAAGGACACCATTTTACTATACCATTGTGTATAATGAGACTTCAGCAGCCATAGATTTTGGCATCTATGGGGGTTCTTGGAACCAAGCCCCAATGGATGCCAAGGGCCCACTGTACTTATTTAAATACCTGATTAAATATAAGCTGATGCAAGATTCTGATCATGGATTTTTTTTTATTTAAAAAAACACAACTTTATGATGTTTGTACAGGTTAATAAAATGTTTGTTATCTGTGGAAATGTGCATCAACATGTTGAATTAATGGGTTAAAAACAGCAGCAGAACATGCAGGTGGTTACTTTGAGCAGGTAATGAGGAGGTTAATGAAGTAATAGTCAAAAGATAACCTCACAAGAGTGTAGTTACTGTTTCACTTGCAGGGCAGCAGTTGCTGCATGCAACAGGATCTGTTTCCCTGTCTGAAGCAGCTGACTGACATTTCCACTCACATAAGTGATCCCCATTGCCACAGTCAGGAGGAGATTCCCTGTAGCAATTCTTCCTCATCCCAGAGATCACTGGAAATGTTGCTCAGTTGCTTCCCACTCAACAGGAGAACAGACCCTTGATGCTCACAGTGGCTTCAAAGTGGGGACTGTGGGGTGTCTTTCACAGTCCCTGTGTATTCCCTAAACTAGTGAATACATAGGGATTGTGAATCCAAACAAATCATAAATGCATAATTCTAGATTACATATTCATAACTGCTTTCATAAATCCTATCCTTCGGTATTTCAAGGGAGAGGGAAGAAGTCCATGACCGCTCCATACCATGTAGTTGCACCTTCCTTGCCAGAGCCACTCTCCCTACCATTCTCCTTTCTCCCTCCTGCTTTTTCCATGACTCTCAACAGTGCAGAGTAATGACATTAAATTCAGAAGCTATAGTCCGGGCCATCCCTACTGATGGGATGTTCTCTCAATGGCACTTCATTTTGTCCCATAGATTTTCAGTAAGTTGACTTGCCAAGGTTGCTTGCTTCCAAGTTTCAGAAGTGGTAGAACAGAACTTGTAAGAAAACCTAGCCATTTTGAAAAGTCTGTCCCCACTCCCCACCTGAAGAGAGACATTTTAGCTCTGAAGAAGATGACATATCTGGAGGGAAAATGGGATATACAGTAACTCTAGAGTAGTATGAAAGTGTTTAATTTGCCCCAAGAAGAACTGACTGTGAGTGTCACTCACACCATTTAAATCTTTCCTTTCTTGTACCAAGCATCAACCGCCTTCTTTGGAAGGCTGACAGGCAGCTGGCTTGTGGCTGATGATTCATTTGCTGCAAGACATGTGAAAGGAAAGATGATCAGCATCATCAGTGCTTAGTCACAACAGCCACTATATTTGCATTTAACGGAAACCTTTGCACTGCACACACTTGTCATCAATTATAAGCCAAAGAAGAGCTGGAATCCTCTTCAACCAAGAGCATTTTGACTCAAGACATGATGATGACTTGCAACGTCTGATGAATAGACTGCGTTTATTAAAGTTTATGCTATAAATATCTTTCCATTTTAACAGTGCTACAGGTTCCTTTTGTGTGCTGATACAGATTTAACACAACTGTGTCTTTGAATCCTACAACACTTCCAGTTATTGCAGCAGACTGAGTTTTGACTGCTAGCCCTACAAAGCAGCTTTGGGATACCAGTTAACCTATTGTTTGGTTTTATTTACTTTATTTATTTAATTTATACCCCACTTTTCTCCCAGCATGGGACCCAAAGCAGTTTACAATAATTTAAAACAAAGTTTCACTATAAATCTTTGCTGGATTCCTAGATCAGCTACTTCGTTGCATCTGCAGAACTAAGTCATGTCTCCTGGCCCGATTCCTTGTAACGGTAATTGAATTTGCTGATGGTAAGTCTGCATCCACCTATCAAAAGGGTCCACTGTATTGCATACCTTTCATCATTTCACTGATGAAAACCTGGGCACATATGGCAAGCAACATCAGCCTGTGATCAAGATGGCAAGTGATAAATGATGAACATCACACAGGGTAGAAGAAGGTGCAGCAGTTTGCTTTTGGCAGAATCTACAGGGAAGGGCAAGATTTCACCTCCTCATCTGCTTTCTTCCAATTGAGTTAATTGAATGCACTTTTGCACTTTGAAGTCAGTTTGCAACAACTGGAGTAATTTAAGGAGGAAGGGGGAAAGTGGGAGGAAGAAAAAAGATGGTGGAACATTTTTAAAACAGCTGGAAAAGTGGAATGAAAGAAGATTAATCGAGACTATTACTGCCAAGCTAGGGCAATTGGATATTGTATCCCTCACAGATGTCTTGTCTTTGTAAGGGGGAAAATGTAACTAATGAAGTCACCCAGACAGCTTCAGCTGTGGAATTTTCCCTCCCCAGGACTGATGTGTTAGATTTCCCGTTAAAACTTCCACATGACTTGGTAAAGAGAAGCACTAAAGCAAGACATCATCCTTATTAGCATAGAGAAGAATGATGCTCTCTGTGTGGGTTGAAACTCCGTGGAGGGACAGTGAATTGTGCAGTCACATAATGGCTTGCTCCAATGCAAATTTGGCTGCGGCAAGGTGGGAGGTCAGAGACTGCATGCAATCCTCAAAGCTACCCTCCCCGATGTGAATGTGGGTCATGCCAGTACATTTGAATAAATCACTCTGCATCTAATGCTGGGCAGCATTCCTGCTTTCACTAAGAGGTGAGTCAGGAAGGAAGACTCAGCAGCAGTTTCAGTTACTTGAGAGTCATTTCAAAAGAGACAAACCAACAGACAAATGGCACCAATCTGGCTATGTTATACAATTGGCAGAGAAATCGGGTGTAGCCACACTGCAGACTTAAAGCAGTTTGACACCGTTTTAACTGTCATCACACTGTCCTACAGAATCCTGGGATCTGAAATTTGGTGACATATTCAGCCTAATCTGTCAGAGAGGTCTGATGCCTCACCAAACTGTGTGTCACATGCCTTCAAGTCATTCCCGACTTATGGTGACCCTTCAAGTCATTCCGACTTATGGCAAACTAATCATGGGGTTTTCTTGGCAGGTTGTTTTTAGAGAAGGCTTGCCATTGCCTTTCCCTGAGGCTGAGAGAGTGTGACCTGCCCAAGGTCACCCAGAGGATTTCATGGCTGAGCAAGGAATTAAACACATGTGCCTGTTATAGACGGGCATAAAGTACGTCCTGGGGACGTACTAGGGTTAGGCAAAGTGCGTGCCTGTACAAAATGGCGGCGCCCTATACACATAGGGGCTGCCATTACGACGTCACAAACGCACCGCCTCTAAACGCGGCGCTAGAAGGAGCTCCGAAATAGAGCTCCTTCCACAATTTGCGTCGCTGGTGCAGCCTTTAGATGGCTGTGCCAGCGACGCAAGGAAGAAAGGGGCCGAGCGGCTTCTTTCTCCTCCTCCCCGCCACCATCGGGTGTCCTTGGAGCATGAAGCCCCAAGGACACCCCTTTCCAGGCCGCGGGGAAGCGGCCTTTTGCCACTTCCCCATGGCCTGGAAAGAGGCGGATCGGGGCCTCGGAGGCTGCTGCTCTGGAAGCTGAGGTCCGATCTGGCAGGAAAAGCAGCGCCTACAGGCTGCCCCAAACGGGCGGTCTGTAAAGTGCCATGGTCTCCAGAGTTTTAGTCCAACACTCAAATACTGCTACATAGTAAAGTTATGTTGCATAAAAGGTAATAGCTCTCTGGCTTTTCTTCACGAATGAAGATTTAGGAAGGACTCATCCCGCTCTTTCTACAAGTGCGTTGATGACTAAAAAGGCCAGTCCGAGATAAACAAGTCCGGTTGCAGAAAGCACAGCAGCAGGTGTTAGAATCCTGAAGTATTCTACCAGGTGTATTCAAGCTGTGGATGCTGGGGGATGGGTTGCGCTTAGCATAGCTTGTAGAGATGGTGATATGTAGTGCTAGGCTGGACCAGGTGTGAGTTATCTAGTGTCCTTGAGAGGCTGGCTTGCAGAGACTTGGAATGTAGTTTCGTTTCTGTGGGAAGAGCAGCTCAGGGAATAGGGATGGAGGATGGGAACTAGTGATAGGAAGGAGGGGTCCTGCTGCACGGGCTTTTGCTGGGGGGTTGAGTACTTTGGCTTAGAGGGAATTTATACATTGCTTTGGTTGGGAGGGGTCAGTCTCAGCTTAGAAGCGGCGTGATGAGGAATGGCTGATTCTGGAACCTTCAATAAAGTTCTGTTGTTTCATTAAACAAGCTGACTGGTTGATTGTCCAGGATTCTGGTCCCACACTCTGACACAGGTCTCCTTGGGTGATGTTTCTGGGTTGTGGTTCTTTCTGCGTTGTCATTTCTCTTCGAGACTCGTTTGGCGTGAGCTTTCAAAAAAGGCTGCAGCATCATGGATAGTGCGTCTCCATGCCTCCCGGTGCAAGGCCAGGGCGGACCATTGTTGGTGATCAGTTTGGCCAAGCCTGAGATGTTATTTCAGGGAGTCCTTGTATCTCTTCTTTGGAGCACCCCTCTTACGCTGAACCGTGGCGAGTTCACCATAGAATACTATTTTTAGGATTCCAGTAAATGTTAACAATTTTCTTCCACTGCAATAAAGTCTTTGAAAACCACAAAGTTTTCAAAGAGTATTCTCAAATCAGAACTTCTTATGTCAAAAATCTGCACATGGTTGTTTTGTGCAGAAGAAGAGGGTCTCAACCATAGGTGAATGGCCCACAAAGGACCGTCACAAAAACACAGAGAAGAATATGATGACTAAATTAATGAAGGTAATGTTTATAGTCAATATGAATAACAAATGAACGGGAATATGTGCAGAACTAAATAGAATTTGGCAACACACCACCAGTGAGAAAACCTGCATGAAACCCTGGCAAAATTAATATTACAAATAAAAAATAAAAATTTATAGAGTAACTTAGGCAGCTGGATATGTTTAGCCTGGAGAAGGGAGGGTTAAGCGGTGACATGATAGTCGTGATTAAATATTTGAAAGGACATCCTACTGAGGATGGAGCAAGCTTGTGTTCTGCTATAGTATTCAGAGTATTCCAAGGTCCTACAGACAGGCCAAAATAAAGCTGCTTCAGGTCACTTTGGAGGTATGGTGTTTCAATGATGCATGTGTCCTAAGAGTCTGGAAACTGCACCAAAGCTGCACTCCAGTCCTTAGGACTGTAGCATGGCTTTGGTGCAGCTTCTGGACTCTTAGGACGCGTGTATAATTTAAACAGCATACCTCCAAAGTGACCCAAAGCAGTTTTATTTTGGCCTGTCTGTATCAGGCCAAAGTGCAGGAAAAAGAGATTCCACCTAAACATTTGGAAGAACTTTCTGGCAGTAGGAGCTGTTTGACAGTGAAGCACACAGCCTCTGAGTGTAATGGAATCTCTTTCTTTGGAGGTTTTTAAACAGAGGCTGGATGGCCATCTGTTGGATATGCTTTGATTGTGAGTTCCTGCATGGCAGAATGGGGTTGGACTGGATGGCCCTTGGGGTTTCTTCCAACTCTAGGATTCCAGGATTTCAGTATTCTAAATACAGCAGGAAAATCAAAATATCAGAAATGACCTCAGAAAATAGTGCAACAAAGAACAAAACCAGAAAATGAATGAAATTTATAACAGCATGTAAACATGCAAAGCCAAATCTAAGGAGGAGCCCTGGTGGCGCAGTGGTTAAATGCCTGTACTGCAGCCACTCACTCAAAACCACAAGGTTGCGAGTTCAAGACCAGCAAAAGGGCTCAAGCTTGACTCAGGCTTGCATCCTTCTGAGGTCGCTAAAATTAGTACTCAGATTGTTGGGGGCAAATTAGCTTACAGTTGTAAACCACTTAGACACTGCTAGTTCGGTATGAAGCGTGTATGTTTGTTGGTGTTTTCCAAGGATAAAGAAACTCCAGCTGTGGGTAAAGCAGAATAGCTGCTATGGAAATGTTTGCTCCATTGACTGGTAAACATGGAACTGTGACTTCTTGTAAAAGGTATACTGACAGCCATTCCCAGGCCTTCTGTAGCTATTTCATATGAGAACTTCTTCAATAGGAATTATCCAGTATTTCATGTGCCGGTATCACTGGCTACAAACTGAATGCATGCAGCACTAATTGTAGCACTAGAAAATGTTCCTAGATATTCCTATTATTTTGTTATTCACATTGACTGTAAATATTATCTTCATTTATTTTGTAATCATATTCATTATTATTTTTATCGATGTTTTTGTGATGTTCTTTTGTGTTTTCTGCAAAAAAAAATCACTTTCTGTGCAGAAAATATTTCCATGAAGAAATATTGTTTCCTACACAGAAAGATGCTGGTTTTGCTGCAAAAATACTGTTTTCTGCACAATACAACCATGCAGAATAAGTCTTCAAGATTCATGTCTGGCTATGATTATTCTCAGTAGGGTGTCTTAACGCTTGAAAATATTTTCTGAATAGTTCAATAGACCATTTTCTGAATAGTTCAAACATTATTTCCATCCTTAAGGTTACATGAAGAACTAAGATAGTTTTTGTTTATTTATGCAAGGCTTCCTTGACCTGGTTGTTTCATTTCACCTTTGCATATTATTCATTTGGATGGAAACAAATGGCTGAAATATGTTGAAGTGCTCTTCTCTTTGGAGGTTTAGGAACCTATCCCTATTCTTCCATGTTATTTCTCCCTCTGATACCAAATTTTCAGTTTGCTCAGGAACAAATCTCCTTTGTAAACTAAGGCCTGATACAAACAGCGCAGAAGCACCATCCTAAGGCCAAAACTAGGGCTGGGGAGCACGCAGCAAATGCACGCTCCCCAGCCCTAGTTCGTATGGATGGCACCATTTTGAAGGTGCACCATCCATACACAGCGTGTGATGATAGTGTCATGCACATGCCGCCTCCACATGGACCAGTGCATGCATGACGTCACTGTATCGCTAGAGGGTGCTTGCGGCGCCCTATCTATGGCACAGAAAGGAGCTCCAAAATGGAGCTCCTTTTGGGCTTGCACTTCATTCCTGTGGCGACTAGAAAGGTGGCCCCTTTCTCCCATGGCTGTGCCTGTTGGGGTGTCCGGGGGCATGCAGCCCCAAGAATACCCCTTTTCCAGGCCATGGGAAAGCGGCATTTTGCCGCTTCTCTGTGGCCTGGAAAAGCGCCAGATTGGGGCCGCAGGGGCTGCCGGTATGGCTGTCCTGGCCCCAATCCTCCGCAACAAGGGGCAGTCTGTACCACGCCTAAGGTATATTTGTATGTCAAAATATGCTTCTTCTCCCTTCCTTTTCATTAACCTTCTATCATCATCCAGCAGTTTCAAAGGCAACAAAGTATTTCCTATAGGCATACATGTAAATATCTCTTGTCAGTTTCAAGAGCAGTAAATCCTTCCTGACTAGCCAAAGATTCACTTAAGACAAAGCAGTTTAGTATTGCAAGGATGCTATCCCTTCAAAACCAGGGAAATCCAGCACTAGCAAATCTCATGGCCCATTCCGACACTTTCTCTTTCCCAGGGGTTTATCACACTGGGACTGATTTCAACATTAAAGAGAGATTAAAGTGCATTTAAAGCATCCTGCAAATGAAGCGGAAATGTTGAGTAATTGCACAAATTTTTATTGCATGCAATTGTACAAATAAAGTGATATTGGAAATGCATTGTTGCTGAAATCTTGAAAGTATGTGCATTAATGCTTCTTTGTAACCACTTTAATGGCGGGTTTTGTGCGACGTCATATGACATTGTTACGTGTAATTATATGATTTTTACAGGATATTCATAGGATAAACTCCAGATCTCCTTCATGTAAAAAACTCCCCAAAGGGCATTTGTATTTAAATGTATTTCTCACATATGGACAAGAGGTGGCAGTATTGCCTATGAATTGAAAAATTATTCAGTCTTACACCAGACATGTCTGAATACAGTCCACCTCCTGAGATAATCTTTATTACTTTAAATTTAAAAAATTCTCCCAAGTCTTTTGAGCTTTAATTCTACATTTTAACTTGTTTGTTGATGGCCTTATGCTGAAACTTGCTGCTTTGTAGTTATTTTATTTTAATATTGGATTAAAAAAAATTGCATGTATCCACAAGAAATTACTATGGAGAAGTCTATATGCATTCAAGAAAGAAAGAAAGAAAGAAAGAAAGAAAGAGGGAGAGAGAGAGAGAAAGAAAGAAAGAAAGAAAGAAAGAAAGAAAGAAAGAAAGAAAGCGGTCAGGCAAATACACAGGGTAGTAAAGGGTGAAATTTTGTAAGCAGTCAGCAGTTATGCACAAAATACATAAAGTACAGGACATTTACATTAAAATTCAAAGGTATAGAAAACCATTTACAATTACCATTCAGACAAAAAAGTGTTGATCATAGCAAACATCCTAACACTGATTTACTATTTTATCCTGTAATGTGATATCTTGATTCAGGCCACAGGAGATAGAACTGAACAGCTATCAAACTATAATTCATCCAGTTCCCACTGTGATCTCCCTTTGAGTTTTGTTTACTGAAGAAAACAAGCAAGGAAAAGAGGTCCCAATTCAATGTGCAACAGGTTTGCCCCTCACAATCCTTTATTCTTAAACACCTTTCTGATCAAATGACCCTCCAGGTTGCATGCATTTTTTTCAAAGCCATCTTTTTTTAAAAAAGTTCCCAAAAAGTTAAGGTATAGCAGCACAGTAAGACCCCATATTACGTAGTTCGTATTAGGCAATGTCAGCTATATTCCAAAACCTGCAGGTCTCCCATTAGTCATATTTGCACACTGTCCCAGTCAACTTCCAGCAGAAGCCTACCATAGAATTGTAATGGAGGATCTAGAAAATGACTAGTGAGAATACTTCTCTAGATAGAGTGCAACAGATAATTGCACTGGAGGACCTAAAAAATGCCTAGAGGAAACAATTGATTGTTCATTTTAGGTAACAGAAATAATGTTCCAGATTATACACAAAATTCATTATATGTGAAAGGTCTCAGAATTGATCCCCTGTGTAATACAGAATCCTACTGTAGTTTTAAAAAGAAATTCAGCAAAAACCTTTCCAAGGGAGAGGAAGCTGGACCTGTCCATGCCGAATTTCCAAAGTAGATGGCACATTGTTCTGTATAGCCTTCAGGACCCAAATCCTGTTGAGGCCTTTTTAAGTGCTCGTACACTCACAGGAATGAGAATTTGGCAGTTTTATAACATCTGTATCCAGTAAGGGCCTGCTGCTACATTACTACATAGGGAAACTGGCAAAGTGACCGATGCACAACAGGACCAATGCACAATGGTTCCAATGCCCATTGGTTCTCTTGTGCATTGGGATACTGGCTAAGGATTATCAGTCCACCTCAGTAGAGCCTGATGCACACTGGGACATTCTTGTCGGTGTCCCATTATGCATCTTCCCAATTCACTAACACCATTTCTTAGCCCCTCTGCTTTATAGCTAAGCATGTGTAAAGTTATGTAATGTAGATGGTGATGGAGAATTCTGGCCTAGGTTTTTAAAACTGGTTTTGTTTGTTTGTTTGTTTGTTTGCTTGCTTGCTTGCTTGTTTGTTTTTCTATGTACCATCTATGGAATGAAGCATATCCCAGCCCAAGCTGAGCATTTGAAAAGTCCCACCGACTTTTCCAGAGGAGAACGTTAAGCGCACACTTGACTTGCACTACTTCTAGGGATTAGCCACCCAGCTACGATGGGTCATGTGAGATGAAAAGACCCAGGAGCCCTTATGGCTGACTCAAACTGCTGCTGCCTTGGCAAGGGTTCCTTTGTAAACAGAAGCTATTTATATACCTTGGCGTGCTTTTGTCAGGGCTTTGCTGAAGTAAGCGTCGGGCAGAAACAATAGCCCCTAGCCTGCTTAAAGCCCTGCAGCTTAACTGCCATTTGGTTCTCTTTCGATTGTGTTCTGTGTGAAGGCGACCTTGTGATTTGAGCATCAGAAAAGGTCCGGAGTCATAACACCATCCTTGCCAAGTCCCCCATCTCACCAAGTAGAATGCTTTCTTCACTGACATGGGGGAAATGGGGTGGAAAACACAAAGGGCTGTCCTTTGCTAGGTGTGGAATGGATAAACTGCATAAGGTCCTTTTAGTTTTGAAAACAGAAGCAGTGTGTGTTAAAGCGTTGGACACAACTAAGGTGATCCAGGTCCTAGTCCCCACTGATCCATGAAACCGACACGTAAACCTGACCCATCCAGCCTCCCCCCCCCCCCTCTCTCTCTCTCTCTCTCTCTCTCTCTCTCAGCCTGACCTGCCTCACAAGGTTGTTGTGGTGATTACAAGTATGAAAAGGGAAGAACCAAGTTTACTGAGATCATTCAAGGACCAGGAGGCTGGTTAATTTCCAAGGAAAGTACAAGGTGTTGGTTATTATCTTAAAAGCCCTACATGGTTTGAGTCCAAGTTACCAATGGGATCATCTCCTCCCATATAATCCTACACTCAGGTCCTTTGGGGAACATTTACTTCAAATGGCCAGAACTAGACTTGCAACTACCATCCAGAAGTCATTTTTATTGGCCACCCCTAGACTGTGGAATGACCTGCTGTAAGAGATTCAGCAGCTAAATTTGCCATCTGAATTTAAAACAGTGTTAAAGGCCTATCTCTTCCAGCAAGCCTACCCAGTCAAGTTTAAACTATGAATTTTATACTGGTTTATTTTTAATTTCTGTTGGATGGTTTTAATGTGACCCACATTTATATATTTTAATTTAATGTGATTAAATGGTTGTTTGTGTGCTTTAATCTATGTAGTACCCTACCTCAAGCCTTGGGGAGAGGCAGATAAGAAATAAAATTTATTATCATTGTTGTTGTTGTTGTTGTTGTTGTTGTTGTTAAATGCATGTGCTATAATTGTTAGAGGACTCAAAGTGACTATGGAGCAGGTTTCTGTTGCAATTAGAACTGCTGAGGTTATTATCAGAAGACTTTCCCATATATATATATATATATATATATATATATTTCATTCTTCTGGCTGCTGGATTTGAATCTGTTGGGTCTGTAGTCACAAGAGGGCAGTAGAGGTTTGTTGTAAATTCATTTCTTTCTCTTGCAGAATAAAAGGCATCTGACAATAATGGTTGAAGAGCCAATGTGGAATCATGATTTGAGTGCTGGACACAGGAAATTATCAGACAAGGGAAATTGGAAGTATAATCCAATGGCAATCTGAACGCAATCATGGGGTTTCACGTTATTGCGTGATTACCCACTACACACAAATTCGGGCAATGGGACGTCAGTCCGAACGCAATCATGTGGTTTCACGTTATTGCATGATAGATTGCCACACACAAATTTGGGCAATGGCATGCTATTTTCGGACAATGGGGAGCCAGTTTGAAAGCAATGCACATTCACGTAATTGCACTAAACTAGCGACTTTAAGTGAATGCGTTCTGGCCCCACTTTCTTTTCATTCAAATTTAAGAGAAATTCCTCCCGTTTGATAAACTCCTAAGACTCTGGGCACCAAGGTTTGAATCCCCACTTGCCGTGGAAAAATACTGGATGATCTTGGGCAAGCGACACTCTCTCAGCCTCAGAGGAAGATAAAAGCAAACCCCTCTAAACAAATTCAGCCAAGAAAAACACATGATACAATCTTAGGATCACCGTATCTCTGAAACTATTTGAAGGCACCCAACAACAAAAACAGAAACAATAGAGTGTAGTACTTGAATTGAAGACTACCAAGGAATACCAGGTGCGAGATGCTATATTTGAGAGGAAGGAACTGACAAAAACATTTCTAAGTATAAAGATGAATAACCTTCTCTGTCAAAGAGCTCAGGTGCCACAACAAACTACAAATCCCAGGATTCAATCAGATGGAGCCATGACAGCTAAAGCAGTGACAAACTGCATTAATTCTGCAGTGTGCCAACAGCTGCAAGTGGCCTCTAAGCTAAAAGCCACCTAACTAGGATTGCCAACTACCCATGCTTTTTATGACATATCTCTTGGAGACTTCACAAAATTCAATTGATTGATTAATCGTGTTTTTCTGTTCTTTTCTATACATGTAATTTCTACTTTATATGTTGTGTATTTGTCTGCTGTTGATCAGTTGTCTTCATGCAGTACGGTTTATTTGGTTGTTTATAATTGTGCTCAACTCACACAAACAGACAAACGAAATTGTGACTAGTACTAGTTGTTTGGTTTTCACTCCTAGCAAGTTGACAGTTTTTTATTAATTTCTTGATACCAGCTTTTCCTTAGTAGTAAGTCAGTTTTCAAGCAGGCACATATTCTTCTTGCACTGGCAAAAAGAAAATATATCCGATTATCGTACCAAGGAATGCAGAAATAACAACAACAACAATAATAATAATTTGAGCAGTTGGGGTGGAGCCAAATGAACAAGTGCTGGCTATTATTAAGTCTAGCAACAATTTATTATTAACATATTAATCAATAACAAATTCATCATTATAATGAGGACTAATAATTCTTGATATACAGTGGGCCTTGGTATCTGCTGTAGTTTGGTTCCAGGACCCCTGTGGATACAAAAATCTATGGATGCTCAAGTCCCAGTAAATACAGTGACACATTGAAATGGTGTCCCTTATATAAGATGCCAAAAACAAGGGTTGCTTTTGGAATTTATATTATTTCTGAATATTTTCAAGCCATGGATAGTTGAACCCATGGATAAAAAATTTGTGGATAGGGCTGATTGTAGTAATAAATATGAATCACCTATTGATTTAAGATGACCATATGAATTTCATAGATACAGAATGCTCAGTGGTAGTTTTGCCAGTCCCTTCTTATCCCTCCACCCCTAAAAAGTAATACAATATGCAGGTAACGTCATCACGCATAACACATTAATCTCAAACTCTGGGTTCCTCCCACTCCATCTGCACTCTGTCATTCACCATGTGAGTTTAAATCAATGTCACCAATTATAGCTGGCTCTATGCAAAGTTATGAATGGGGACATGTCCTGTGATAACCTCTGAGGCTGCTCCCTGCTAAGGCAGACCATCCATTCATAACCACAGAAGCAGAGGATCAGGTTGAGTGAAATTGGCCTGCCACCTTTCCCTCCTCTCTATCCCTATTCAGATGATCATGCTTATCTTCTGATGTGGTTTCAAGGTGACCCATAAATTTCACAATTAGAGGCTGGCATCAAACTGAATATGGAATATCCCACACAAATCTGCACAAAATTTAGAATCATACAGGACATTGTATTCCCCCATTGCTATGTATGGCTGTGAAAGCTGGACAGTTAAAAAAGAAGATAGGAATAAAATTAATTCATTTGAGATGTGGTGCTGGAGAAGGGTGCTGATGATCCTGTGGACGGCCAAAAAGACAAACAAATGGGTCCTAGAGCAGATCAAGGCAAAAATCTCCCTGGAAGCCAAGATGACAAAACTGAGGCTGTTGTAGTTTGGACATATCATGAGAGGGGAGGACTCACTGGAAAAGACAATAATGCTAGGAAAGGTGGTGGGAAGTAGAAAGAGAGGAAGGCTGCATGTTAGATCGATAGACTCTATAAGGTCATGGGTATGACTTTGCAAGAACTAAGCAGAACAGGGGAGGACTAGGAGATGTCTCATCCACAGGGTAGCCATGGGTTGAAATCAACTCAAGAGCAGTTAACAACAAAAGTGAACCAGACCGGCATGGGATGGCACTTTATTTCAGGATGCAATACTTCATTCCATAGAGCTGGTAGCTTTCAGAGGATGCAGTTCTGCTCAGGGTTCTTCAAGTGCAAAACCTTATTCCCTGCCCAATAGGTTCAAAATGTTTGCTAGCTCCCTTCAAGTTTAGACTAAGTTTAGAGCAGATTGACAACACCGTTGACATAGAAGCCACTTCTGGTTCCATACTGGAGTCTAGCTTTGTTGTTATTGTTGTGTGCCTTCAAGTCCTTTCCAACTAAAGGCAATCCTAAAACAAACCAACGATGGGGCTAAGAGTGTGTGACTCACTCAAGGTAGGTTTTCATGGCCGAGTGGAGAATCGAACCCTGGTCTCCAGAGTTGCAGGCACATTACTATATCACTTTGGATCCCAGAGACCAAAATGGAGGCATTATCCCCCAAGTGAAACTTCCCTTAAGTCCCCAAATTTCTTTCATTACATTAGCTAAAAAGTTTAGTTGAATATTTAGCAATATGGTTTAATATGTGATTTTTTTTTCATTTTTGCCTGCTTGCAGATACTTACAGAGGAAGGGAAAATAACTGTCCTCCCTCCATCTATCATAATCCAAACTTGCTTCAAGATGAAGGCTTTTACAAATACAGTGTGTACTGCTCAGCAGAGTTTACTCCCAAAAAAGCAATGTTAAGATACACTGTATCCATACTGGCTGAGAATATGGGGAATTGTAGTCCAATACATTGGGAGGGGGTTGATTGGTTGAAGGCCACCTGACTGTGTCAGTTGCATGTTGTATTCTGACGTTCCTCAACCTAAATTTCACCATGCACTCCAGATGTTTGGTATTTCAATTTCCACCAGTCCCACTTAGAAATGCTCAAATCTAACAAAAAGACTCCCCCAAAAATAACTTTTCCAAACTCTGAACCAGCCAGAAAGGAACAGCATTGTTCCATTTGTCTTCTTTCAGCCACACATTTGATGCTGAGGATTTTATGATCATAGAATCATAGAGTTGGAAGACACCCCAAAAGCCATCCAATCTAACCCCCTGCCATGCAGGAACTCACAATCCAAGCATCCCTGAGAGATGGCCATCCAGCCTCTTATTAAAAACCTCCAAAGAGACTCTCCCACTCTCCAAGGCAACTTGTTCCACTGTTGTGTTCCACTTTTCTTAGCCAAGGAACAGCTCTTACCATCAGGAAGTTCTTCCTGATATTGAGGTCGATTCTCTTTTCCTGTAATTTGAATCCATTCACTCTAGGTCCAATTCTCTGGAGCAGCAGAAAACGAGCTTGCTCCATCCTCAATATAACACCCCTTCAAATATTTAAACAGGGTTAGCATGACCCCTCTTAACCTTCTCTTCTCCAAGCTAAACATACCCAGCTCCCTAAGTCGCTCTTCATAGGGCTTTATGGTTTCCAGACCCTTCACCATTTTGGTTGCCCTTCTCTGGACAAGCTCAAGCTTGTCCACATCTTTTTTGAATCATGGTGCCCAGAGCTGGACACAATATTCCAGGTGAGATATGACTAAATCAATATAAAGTGTTACTATTGCTTACTTTAATCTAGATCAGTGGCTCCCAAACTTTGGTCCTCCAGATGTTTTGGACTTCAGATTTCCTGACTATTGACCAAGCTGGCTGGAGCTTTTTGGAGTTGAAGTCCAAAACACCTGGAAAACCAAAGTTTGAGAATCACTGGTCTAAATACTTTACTTCTGTTGATAAAGGCTAGAATTGCATTGGCTTATTTAACTGCTGCATCACACTCATGATCAACTTGTGGTCTACTAGTACTCCTAGATCCCTTTCACATGCAGTCTGGTCAAGCCAGGTGTCCCCCATTCTATATCTCTGCATTTTATTTTATTTTTTTCTCCCTAAGAGTAGTAGCTTACATTTCTCCCTGTTAAAATTCATTTTGTTAGTTTGGGCCCAGCTTTCTATTTTGTTTAGGACCAGGAGTATTTTGACTCATGTCCCACCTGCCCAATGCCCAAGCTGGCCCACTATCCAGGTAGTCTTGAAATGCCCCAGACTGCTCTCTTTTGTTCTCTCTTTCTCTCCCTTGTGAGTCACAGACAGGGAGCGAATGAGCACATCCCCTGCATCTGTCAGTATTTTTCCATCCTTCCCACGATCTTACATAACCAAAGCACGTTTTTAGAAATGCAACCCAAGGACAGCACCCCCATCATCACTTCTGCACCAATGCCTGGATGTGCAAGTGATTTCAGCAGACCTCATACATATGACTTGGGTGTACCAGAATAACCTGGCTTGGCAATTGTGGAGTGGAGAAGCAGAGGACTGAGAAGGAAAGTGGATTTGGAGACCAGGATGGAAAGAAGCTTTGCTTACACAAACATGCAAAAACCACAGATCTCCCCTACTTGACAACCTTCCCAAACCTGATATCATCTAGATGTGTTGGAGTGCAATCCTCACCATCCTCTCAAAACATGATTCTGCTGTTTTGGGAGAATACGAGTTTAGAGGGTGCAAGATTGAGACAGCCTGGATTAACCAATATGCAAGTTTTTCCAAAGTGTTTCAGCAAAAACTATAAAGAGATCTAGGGAATCTTAATGACTTACAGATTATAAGAAGAGCTGTGCTGGATTTTAGACAACTAAATGCTTGCGTGTGTCTCTTTGTGTATGTGCCTTCAAATCACCTGTTGACTTATAGTGACCCCATGAATTTTCTTAGGCAAGGAATACTGAGAGGTAGTTTTGCAAATTACTTTCTCTGAAATATAGCCTATAGCCCTTCGTTTTCTTTGGTGGTCTCCCATCCAAGTACTAACCAGAACTAACCCTGCTTAGTTTCCAGGATCAGATAAGATCTGGAGTATTTAGGGTATTTGAGTCATATTACTAAGTTGAAGTAGGAGAGTTAAATAATCCTTGTAGCCAGCCCCAGTTAACACACTGTTCTGCATCTGAGCAGGTCTATTGATCTTTTGTTTCTCCTTTTCTGTTCCTCCCCTTTTTGCTTTGGAGTTCTGTTTATAAATTCACTATTAGCCTGCTTTTTCCTCCATCAGAAATGGGTTTAGCACTTTGGATAGTTCCTTTAAGTGTGGAGTAATACCTGGAGTGGATTCACCACCCCTCTGACACTGTTTCAGAGCAAGATGGTTCCTCAGAAGCCCTTCTGTTGGCAACTGGGTGAAGAAGGCAAATAGGTTGGGATGTGAGTCCCATCACGTACACTTAGTATTTCGCCAAATCCATGAGAGAGCAATAGATTCTCACTAAAAGCCCCTTGCCAAATCCATCAGCTGCATTAACACCCCCTGAGGCATGATTCGCACCTCCAGTTGAATGCAATGTGATAAGCCAATCTTGGCAGGTCTTCTGTTTTCCTAACTCCCTCCTCTGTAATGTCAATTTATGCTGATTGCTTCCACATGAACATCAAAGAGACTCAACCAGATTTACAGAACATAAGCTACCATTAAACACTTAGACCAAATTACAGGAAATGAGCCCACAAAAATGTTGACTTTGTATTCACAGACACAAACCCTGGATTAAGCTGAAATCCAGGGATAATGTGGAAGATTACAATGCAAAAGATTCTGGAAGTCTAATGGTGATATAACCACACCACTGCTTTGCCACCATTGGTGATTGTTTCCATGGGAATTAAAAGGGTCTCCTTGAAAGAGAAAATGCAAAGGATGCTTCATAGGTGTCTAAGAGAGAAGCTTTTCAAGAGGTCTTGCTTTTCTCATCCTGACACATTTGACAACATGACTGACAATATACAGTGGGCCCTTGGTATTCACTGGGATTTGGTTCCAGGCCCCCCTGTGGATACCAAAATCCATGGATGCTCAACTCCCATTATAGAAAATGTTGTTTGTTATATTAAATTGGAAAATCAGTGTTTGCTTTTTGGATATTTTTATTTTTATTTTTATTTTGGAATATTTTCAAGCTATGGACAGTTGAATCCATGGATGCAGAATCTGTGGATACAGCGGGCCAACTATATCCAACATTTGTATAGCAGTTTCAAGTATTCAAAATTTTGCATTTCAATTGTTGTATGGAAAATCAATGCATTGATAAATCCCATTAATTCAATGGGTCTACTCTAGTCAGGATTAACAACAGGATTTAGGCTCTCATGTGTTATATCCTGTCCTGTATCAAAATAACTTCAGGGCATGCTCCCAGGAAACATATAGGCGGAATATGAAGGTGTTATTTATTCCCCTTTGGCTCTCCTCCTACAAATTGTATAAAGGTACACTGCTTCTGAAACTGGATGTTCCATCTTGCCAATACATTTATTATTATTATTATTAACCTTTATTTATAAAGCGCTGTAAATTTACACAGCGCTGTACATACATAATGGACCTCATTTCAAAACTGACTTCACATTGACCTAATCCCCCTTTAACACTATCTGAGATTTGAAGTTTTTGTGAAATATTTTATTTTCTCTGGAGCCACAACAAACTACAAGTCCCAGGATTCCATAGCACTGAACCATGGCAGTTAAAGTGTCAAAATGTATTATTTCCGCAGAGAGGATGCCACCTAAAGTAGAAGGCTATTATAGCATCTTGAAGGTTGCAAACTTCATAAAGCAGCTGTTTGTCATATGAAGAAATCACAAAGCAAAGTTCTTCCTGGGTTGCTGGTATGAAGGAGGACCTTCATTTTTGAAGGCCAGCTAGCAATCTACATGAGAAATTACAAATATCTAAAATCGTGGATCTAAAAATTGTACATGTCTAAAAAGCACAAATTGTAATGTCTGCGAAAATACAATGAAGCAATTCAAAAAAAAACAGTGGAAGGTGACATATTAAACACTTCTGTGTGCCCTGGAAGCATCTTACAAATGGAGCATTTATTAACTGGCACTTGAAAGACAACAGTGTAAACAAACAAAAAAAGACCACTTCATTGTGCATAGAAAGCTAGCACACCAGGGACAGAATCTTTCTCTTGCATGCTCCTTTTCTTTATGCAAGGAGTTATGCAAGCAAACACAAGTCCACCTCTGTTACATAAAGTTTCCCTGAACTCTGGCCATGCCATTGCAGCCTAACTGACTGCTGCAGAGCGAATCCCTTCTGTAGCCAAAAGCCCATTCTGGGCTTCTCTCAGCATCCTTTATCCTCAGATGACCGAGTTTTGATCCTGGATTCTGGCATCAAATTACATTATTAAAGCAATTCAACAGAGCAGTTCCTTTTTAACTCCCCTATTGTGGCATTCCTCAATGCCCTCAAAATGAATGCCCTGTGGGATTTTAGAATATGTGTGCACAACCCACATATTTGGAGCCCATGCTGGTAAAGCTGTTTGGCACTGAGAAGCTGGTGGTTTTCTTCCTAAGAAAATAAGGATGGGGAGAAGGCAAGGTAATCTTAAATTGAATGCCATCAAAAGTCCACATCCCAATCGGATCCAACTTGTGGCAATTTAGTTTTCATTTTGGACCTGGTACCACCCCATAGTTGGCACTTAGTAACCATTCCCCAACTCTCCCACAAGTTAATATTCAGTGGGGAAAGTGCTTTGAAATTCCAAGTAAAAATTTGAATTGGAGCAGCAGCAATAAAAAATATGTTTGTCACCACAGCATAAATACCAGGCTGTTGTCTACCCTGAAGCACTCCAAGGAAAGCCATAAAAACTGTGGAATCAGAATATTTTCCATACCCAGGAAAATACTCACCCTGCACATTTGATCATAAGCATTTTTGGAGTGGAGGAAAACCACTAATCCTTTTTTTTTTAATGCCAGTTGTGTAATCTATGAATCCCAACTCACAGGCACACCGAAAAATGCCTGCCTGCTGCTGTTTCCAGCCTATGGTCATTTGATCAAGAATGGGAGGATGCCAGCCAAGAGATTAATACTGTTACTAAATATGGATATTGTTACTGTGACCTGAGCTGGGTTTGCTTTGGGTAAAATGAAGCACTAGGTGGTGATGCTCTCTTTGTAATTGTTTGCTTTATTTGCAGATATGTAGGTAAAACATCTATGGAAACAAAGAGAAGAGACACAACCCTACCACTAGGAAGAGGGAAGTGGCTGCCTTGGTTGGCAAGTGGCAGTAAAGTAGACAGAACTGTGTATGGAGTTTATCACACTGGGGATAATTACAGCATTAAAGAGAGAATGCAGCACATTTAAAGTATCCCACAAAGAAAGCGGAAATGGCGAATAATTGCGCTAATGATTATCACACACAATTGCACAAATAAAGGATATCAGAAATGCACTGTCGCTGAAATCCTGAAAGTAAAAAGATATGTGTTAATGCTTCTTTGTGACCACTTTAATGGCGAGTTTTGTGCGATGTCGTGTGAAATTGTTTTGCGTAGTTACGAGATTTTTCCGGGATATTCGTGGGATAAACTCCCAATCTCTTTCATGTGATAATCTCCTATGTGTGTTAGATGACCTGCCCGTCTGCTGCAAAGGATGGAAAATTCACTTTCTGGGATTTCAGATCCGGGAATGACCAATACAACCTGGCTGCTGGCTTTCCCATGCTCTGTTCTGCTGTCCTCTAGTGAATTTTCCAACTCACTTCAGCGTATCTAAGAACTTGGATCCTGTACCATCCTCATCATCTCCTGAGATATCTTTCTCTAGACTTGTGTGTCAACCCACAGAGAGAGAGAGAAATTACAGTCATAATCTTTTCCAGCCATCCTCACACCCAGCACTTTCTTTCCTCTCTTTCATAAAACTCAGGATTTCAAAATTGATTTCTTTCATCAGTGACCTTGGCAGCTGGAAGTGGGTATGGCAAAACTTCTAGTAGCTTGGAATCCAAGTAGCCACCAGCCATCAACACCCAGTAATCTGGACCCCACAGTCACCAACAATATGGCATGTAATAATAATAATAATAATAGGTTTTATTTATATTCCGCCCAATCACTGGGAATCCGAGCGGTTTACAACAGAGGGGATAACAGACAGTTCCCTGCCCACAGGCTTACAATCTAAAAGACACGACACAAAAGGAGAAGGGAATGGTGAGGGGGGGGAGGGAATCAGGTCC
>NC_056526.1:8068509-8073411 GCF_019175285.1 Sceloporus undulatus | reverse complement strand
TCAGAGGCCGAACGATGACAGTTAGGGAGGGAGGAGCCTCTGTCTTCAGGCCAGCCCCTGATGGTACTGAGCCAGCCTTCTGTAAAAAGTGACTGCGAGAAAAGGGCCAATTTATATAACTGAGATGGATGTTGAGTTACACTATTGTTTCACCTGCTTGCTTTGTATCTTTCATCCTTTAGGACAAGCAAAGCAAATGTACATCCAGCCTCCAGGCTGAGAATCCCTGAAACCTCGTGACCTGCCACTGGCAGCAGAAGCGAGTGTCAATGTCGCTTTCTGAATTAATTAGCCAGCGATGTAAATAGCTTGTAACAACTTTAACTTTTAATGGCAAAAAGTCTCATTAATTCAGATGCGTGCCAGCAGACTTTCGTTCTGCTGATGATTTGTAGCCACAAATTTAATGTCTGGTTGCTAAAGCAGACTGCTGTTTGCAGAATTTTAGACTCTGTAGGGTTGGTGAAGGTGAAATGAGGACACAGCAGAAGGCTGCCTGGGGAATTGGCATTTTGTTTTATTTATTTTTCACAGGCAGGCAGGCTGTCTGCAACAGAAGCAGAGCGGCTATATTCCAGCCTTCACCACATCTCAGACAAGCACAGACGCACATAGTCACATACCGAATTTCCTTCCTGACCGCCTTTGGGAAACTCAAGGGGCAAAGCCATCTCAGGCTGCATCTGCACTGCAGAAATAATCCAGTTTGACATGGCTTTAACTGCCATGGCTCAATGCAACAAACTACAAATCCCAGAATTCCATAGCATTGAATGCTCTGTGGGTGAAAATGAACAGGAACCACCAACCCTTCAGTGTCTAAAACTGGCTTTTCACTTTGAATAAGGCACTAGGATTTTTATTTGTGTATTTAGGAGGGAGGGGCCAGTGCAGTGTAGCATTGTGTGTGGTCTGAGCATTAGACTATAGCACTGGAGGCCAGAGTTGAAATCCCCACTCAGCCATGGAAACATGGGCAACCTTAGGTAAGTCACACTCTCTCAACCTTCGAAGAAGGCAAAGGCCAACCTCCACTGAACAAACCTTGCCAAGAAAACCCTGTGATGCAGTTACTTTAGGGTTGCCATAGGTCTGAAATGACTTCAAGGCACAAAATATCACATCACATTTAGGAGCAAAGAAAAGGGTAAATTCTTTACAGAGGAATTTTTTTTACGCATTTGCGTCTATTTCATAATTTTTTATTTTGGGCTTTACGATTTGCATTCCAGTGTTGCAGTACAGCTGAGCAGCACAGGGAGAAGAATCCTGCAGTCATGTTCTGCATTGGCAACTCCTGGTAGACATGCAAATTTTGGAACAGCGCATATGTTTCAAACATAATACAGTAAATAATTTGTTGTACTGTTATTATATATTTAGGACGTAAATTGTGACTGAATTTGTAGTCTTCAATTACAATTGGCCTCAAAGAACACAGAAAGAGATACACTGCCACAGCAGGATGACTTGCATTTCAACTAAATAGTGGGACACTTTCCTGTAAATGATGCCAGTTTCAATAACCGTCATCTAAAATGGACGAGAACATTAACGCGGCAGCCTGACCGAGGTTGACAGGCCATGCCGGAAAGTCATTTCATTGTTCATGCTGATTCTCACCGATCTCTAAAAAGAATCCAAAGAGAAACACTCACAAAATTGCCAGAGGGTGAAGATGCAGGGAGAATGTTGTGTTGGATTACACACTATTACAATAATACAGCGTGACTTTTTGAAGAAGGGATCTTCTTTCATCCAAAGAATGGATTGGGCACAGCTTTATGGCTGCCAAAGAAATCAGCTTATCCTATTGGGAGCTGAACAACCATCTCTAAATTCTATTGTATTCTATAGAATGTCACTGGAATTTATTTTTAATCCCATTTGTCAAGAAGCCACAGCCTCATACACTGAGGAAGCAGGAGGAGGAGATGCCAAGGTGAATTTCACAGTTTTGTGGCCACCAGCATGAAGGACCTGCCAACCAAAACTCCTCCCTCTCTGACTGATGAAATGTAGGGTGTCCACATACCATGGGAGAGGGAAGGATGCAGATTTTGGATAACAATTCTATTGGAAATGCAGTGGGCTCTCGCCATTTGTGCATCCACAGACAGGAAACCCCATTGTTCTCAATAATGGTGTCAATAACGGTGTGCCACCATTGGGGACAACAGGACTTGAGGTCCTGCATTTTTTTTTATCTGCAGGATTGTCTGGAACAGATCCCCCATGGAAACAAAAGGGCCAACTGTACTTGCTATTCTTTTTGATACAAATACAGCACCATGAGCCCTCCACATTTTCAGTGGGGTGAGGGGTGCAGGACCCCCATGAAAGTGGAAAAACCACAAATAAAAAACTAGCCCATTTTTCCCTAAGAGAATTCCTCTCTAAGAATCTCTAGATCCTCCAGTGCAACTCTCTGATCATAGAATCACACTGGAGTACCTACAAATGCCTAGAGAAATGTTTTCTCTAGGAATCTCTAGGTATTCTAGTGTGACTTTGTGGTCAACTCCTGGCTGCGTTGCACTGAAGGACTTAGATATTCCTAGAAAGAATGTATTAATCAAATCCGTGAATAATCAAATTATGGGGTAGGCTAATTATTTGTTTATTTAGTGCTTGCATGCATTTGGTGGCTTTCCACATTTGGGGGGGGGGGCAACGTCTGCCTGAAAATCAATGCAAAATAAATAAAAACTGAATGGATGGAGAGACTGGGAGTTGTTGCTTTTAAGCATTATCTGGCCCCTGAAGTCAAAGGGTCAAAGGGTGAAAACTATGAGAAGAAAAATGCAATACAGACACCCCATTCAAGTACCCTTCTGTAACAACCATTTAATGCAAAAACATGTCGGAATAAAAAGTGCTTGGTCTGTTGGCAAGAGTGAAGATGAAGTGAGCCAATCTGGCCTCCCATGAAAGAGCGTTTCAAAGCCTGGGAGCAGCCACCAAAAAGGCCCCCTCACATGTCCTCATCAAATCTACCCATGGCCGTGGTTGGATGGAGAGAAAATGCTCTCCTACAAGTCTTCCTCTTCCCTGCCTTAATACCTAACAGGCTCCTGAATAATTCTGTTAAAATTTGGACTAAAACCCAGAATGGATTCATTACCCCCACCAACACAGAACTGATCAGCCACCACTCTTTCAGATTCTTCATTGCTGTCTGTGAGGTTACCATCTCAAAGGGCAGAACAATTCATCCAAATGGCTATCGATCTAAAAGGAGGCCTGTCCTCATTGGTAACTTGCCAGGCAGGTAGCATTGCATCACTGCAAGGTTTCCTAACATGGAAAGGAATGTAGAAACACCCGCAAAATGGAAGGAAGAGCTAGTGTGAAAATGCCCTGCCTGGCTAGACATGGCACATGAATAACTAGGTCAAAACGGCACTCCCAGTTGATCTTTGATACCTGTTCAATGTGTCACAGAAAGAAAAGAATCTGTAAAGGCATTGTTACGCAACCTTTTCCTTCTTTCTTTTCCTACCAATCTCTGAGAAAGATGCTGGGTTCTAGCCTGGCTAGAAAAAAAAGCCTAGTTTTGCCCGATACATTTAGTTGCATTCATTATTGTATTGCTCATTTACAGTAAGTGTCAAGTTCATTTTAAAAGCTGAAGTAGCACAAGGAACACTGGGAACTGCAATCCAACCTATATGTTCAGTTCCAAAGCCAGTGAGATCACTGTCCAGAAGCAGAGTCTTTATAAGCATCATGGCCAAATGTTAACAGCTGGCATAAAAAGGGTTCATTTGTGTTTGGCCACACCAGCATAGTGTAGGAGTTTTGACTCTGGAGAGCAAGGTTTGAACCCCGTTCAACCGTGGAAAAACCCACTTGTTTTAATGGGCAAGTCACATTAATCTCAGAGGAAGGCAAAAGCCAACCCCCTCTGAACAAATCTTGCCAAGAAACCCCCCTGATAGAGTTGCTATAAGTTAGAAATGGGAGAAGTAACATAAAAATGAAATAAATAAACAAACAAACAAACAAACAAAAGATTCAATGAGTTTGCTCTGGTAGGCATCAGTCAATAGGATGCCCGTCATCCACAGATACACATATCACTGCCTTTTTGTGTAATCGACTCACCCAATGCAACTTTGTTTAATTAGTTGAAAGTCCCACAGTTTTATTGCTCTTTGAAATAGCTCACTGCCAAGGCTCTGTCTCATTTGCTCCAGGCAAGCAGCAGACGTTTGCAGGAAGGAGAACGAAAGGCAGTGCATTAAAAAGACATGGCTTCATCCCTGGGAGTGTGGGGATGGAAATGGGAGGTGAAGTATTGACAGAGAGATCTGCAAAGGATTCAGGCTGAGAAGGAAAAATTCCTCCCACGCAGGCTCTAGCCTTGAGCTCCTGGCTTGAAGAAATAAACACTGCTGGACAGCAAGGCTCTCTCAAATAACTAGGGCTTTAATCACTTGTTGCAAGCTATTTACAAGAACGCACATAGTACCAGACAGCCGTCTTGGATACTCACAACTCTATATACAAACAAAGTCCTTCACCAGTCACCGACCACAACAACCCAACAACGGAAATAATCACCTTCTCCCTTATATAGATGGTCTTCTGTGAAGTCATGTGTTGTCTTGCCAGTGCCACCAATGAAACCTTGCTGGTTTCATCCCCAGTGCAGGTTGCATCATACCATTACCCATGATGCACTGCTGGCTGACTTCACCTGTTGTGCATGTTGCATCATCCCATGATGCACAGCTTCCAAATGCTGACCGATGCACACCTGCCACTTGAACTGTAGTTACCTCCAGTTCCACCTGGTGGCCACATCCATGTCATTTCCAGGCCAAGTGTGCCACATGGTTAAGGTTGCCATTAGTCCGGACCTCCAAACCGGGACAAATGTAGGACAAAATTTTCAAA
>NC_056526.1:7957800-8065509 GCF_019175285.1 Sceloporus undulatus | reverse complement strand
GGGCCAAACCGGGGCGGGACCATGCAGACCCGCCCCAAACCGGGAAAGTCCCGCCCCCAGGCGGGATATGGCATCCCTACACATGGTCTGACTCCATAAACTGTTCCTTCAGTCTCAAAACCTCTAGCACTGCAGGAACCTATATTTTCAGTGCAGCATTTAGAAATACAGTTTCAGTGTCCAAAGAAAAAGCAACAGTCAGACTGACCAGATCTATCTGATCTTGAAAGCTAAGCAGGTTCAGCCCAGGTTAATACTTGGATGGGAGACTGCCAATGAATACCAGGTGTTATATGCTATATTTCTGAGGAAGGAACTGGCACAACCTCCCATGAGTATTTCCTACCTAAGAAAAACCCATGAAATTTATGGAGCCACCATAAGTAGACAGGTGACTTGAAGGCACATATACATACACACAAAGTGACCAAGGGAATGCATATGCAGCAAATGTGTCAAGGTAAGAATGATTCCCAATAGTTCACTCTCTTCAATGCTAGAAATAGTCATGGAACTACTGACAGGAAAGACACAACAGAGTTCTACATGTGGAACACTAATGCTACACCATGTAGGATCTCAGCCACAATGTGTCACAGTTTGCATAAAACTGGCATGCAGATATATAGGCATTCAAATGCTCTCCCTTCTCAAGTTTCTCTTTCAAAATGGACTTGGAGTAGACAGTCTTTCAAGGAGAGGATCGTCCTCTCTAAAGTAGGACATGTGGCCAATAGAGCTGTGATAAATGAAGACAATTGAAGCATGTGATATCACAACAATCTAATGTTTGGATATTACCTTTCCTGTAGATATAGGATGGAGAAAAGCGGGCATAACAAGACTACATGTGAAAGGGATCTAGGAGTCCTAGCAGACCACAAGTTAAACATGAGTCAACGGTGTGATGTGGCAGTTAAAAAGGCCAATGTGAATTTAGGCTGCATCAATAGAAGTATAGGAAAGTAATAGTGCCACACTATTCTGCTTTGGTCAGGCCTCACATGGTATACTGTGTCCAGTTCTGGGCATCACAGTTCAGAAAGGATGTTGACAACCTAGAACGCGTCCAGAGGAAGGCAAACAAAATGGTGAAGAAAACCATGCCCTATGAAGAGAGACTTAGTAAGCTGGCTATGTTTAGCCTGGAGAAGAGAAGGTTAAGAGGTGACATGATGGTCATGGTTAAATATTGGAAAGAATATCATATAAAAGGAGGAGAAACTTGTTTTCTGCTGATCCAGAGAATAGGACATGGAGCAATGGATGCAAGCTACAGGAAAAGAGATTCCACCTCAACATTAGGAAGACCTTCCTGGCAGTAAGAGCTGTTCGACTGTGGAACACACTCCTTCTTCAGAGTGTAGTGGAGTCCTCTTCTTTGGTGGTCTTTAAACAGAGGCTGGATGGCCATCAGTCAGGGGTGCTTTGATTATGTGTTCCTGCATGGCAGGGGGTTGGACTGGATGGCTCTTGGTCTCTTCCAACTCTGTGATTCTATGGTTCTATGTTATTAAGCAGATCATTAAGAATTATTTATGTACTGAGCTCTGCATACTGATGTACCATTTACAGTATACTGATTTGTGATGAATGCATACGCACAACTCACATGTTCTTTGTTTACTTAGGATCCATTCAGTAACCTGCAATTCTATAGTTACTGCTGTTCTGCTGTGTCTGATGGCATCTTCAAGTGGATTTCCTCATTCATATCCTGAGCACACAACTGTGTCTGCTCACTGTCATGGCTAAGCATGTTAATTGCAGGAGAGGAGACGGCCTCACAATCTGGTTCCCATAGCAATGTCAACATTGATGAGTACCTAAAAGACAGTGGTGGCAACCAGGTCTAGTAACCCTAGATTTTAACATGTCATGGCATCCTTCTTGTTGGGGCATATGCTAACAGGCACATCAACATACCGATGTGTCTTGGTTGGTATATAGGGCCTTTCCAAGGTTGTGTCTGCACTGTAGAAATAATGCAGTTTGACCCCACTTTAACTGCCATGACTCCATCCTATAGAATCCTGGGATTTATAGTTGTGTAAGGCCCTGGGCCTCTTGATAGAGAAGGAAAAAAACCTTCCAATAGAAAAACCAATATAAACATCCAAAGAACAGGGGCAGGCAAAATTATCAAGAGAATACAAACACAACAAAGAGAAGATTTCTAGGTATGGAGGATTTTCAATGTCTGCAATGCTAAAAATCTGGGAAATGAAGGGAAAATATTTTGTACTTTGGGGTGTACTGTCCTCATTTTTCTCCCCCTCTAGCTACATATACACCCTGATTTCTGATTATTACCAGTGACATGCCTTGGGATCTCAGGCATCCCTTGAAGGTGGAAAATTTTTGCAAATTATGCTCTCAGAGCAGAAACAGAGCCCTCTGGTATCATTCCCTGACCCTTGTGCATGTCATTCCAAGAATTTCACCTGCTCTGGCAATGTAAGGAAATCTCATTGTTATACCTTGCCCTTGCTCACACAGGCACTTAACTCTAAAGTAAATAATCCACCCAGTTCCTATCACAAAATCAGGTGACATTCCTGTCATAACTCATTATGTATTTAATTTCTAGTCTACAAGGGAGAGTTCGGTCTGGAGTTAAGCTGTATCAGTTGCTGTTAGTCATGAAAGCACCTCCATGTCCAGAGGCAATGTATCTTCTCAGGTGAAGAAAATGTTAAGCAATCATCATTCCCTTGCCTCCAGTTTATGAACTTCTCAGAAATGCAGTGGACTTTTGGTGTGATCCATCATAGAATTGTTGTTGTGTGTCTTCAAGTTGTTCCTGATTTATGGTGGCCCTAAGGGTTTTCTTGGCAAAATCTGTTCAGAGGAGGTTTTGCCATTGCCTTCCTCTGATGCTGAGAGCATGTGACTTGTGCAAGGTCACCCAAATCCCTCAGCGGCAGGGAATTTAACCCTGGTTACGGTAATAAAAACCAACGCCACATTGTTCAATAGATCGTATCGTCTTGGAAGAAGGGCTTTTAAAAGTGTTTTGCAAATTTTTATCTTTTGCCTTTTAATGGGTTTGTTTACAGTGATTTTAATTCTATAGACCAGGGGTAGGCAACCTTTTTGAGCCGGGGGCCGGGTTGCTGTCCCTCAGACAACTGGGGGGCCGAAGCCAAAAAATAAATAATTAAATATTTTTTAGAAAATTAAATATATAAATAAACCAGGACAAATGTAGCACAATTTTTTTTAAAAAAATGGAGGACCGTGAAAAAAATTGCTGATTTTTTAAAAAATGTTAATATAAATGTATGTTTCTGAGGCTTCTATAGACAATTGCCCCCCAAAGGCCCCAGCGGCAATCGGTGGCAGGACCAGGCCTGGGGCCGGTCCCAAGGCCTTGCCGGGCCGCATCCGGCCCGCGGGCCGCAGGTTGCCTACCCCTGCTATAGACAGTGTAACTGGTTTTTAACAATAACTTTCCAGCTATGTCTTTGGAAATGCTTTTGAATCATTCGTAAGCTGCTTTTAGTGCCTATATTGAGGAAAAGGTACGGTATAAACTCACATGATGATGATGATGATGATGATGATGATGATGATTTCTAACAATATATATTATCAATAATAATAATGTTTATTTATTATATACAAGCAATGATGTAAATTATGGCACACACTATGCAAATTTCAACATGGTTGTTGCTTCAAAACTTGGAAATGTTACATCTGGACCGGAGAATCCTGGGCCCTGCATCCTCCAAAACTGACCTTTTTAGAGGTCTATTTAAATCCAATCCTTTCACTAACCCAGGGCCTAGTAAAGGCTGTGTATCTCCCTTCCTGGGTAATCCTTCATTTCCTCCCTGCAAGGTTAATATCACATGGAAGGATGAATCAGCCCCATCTCGAAAATCACATGGTGAGATATACCAACCATGTGAGTCACCGGAGAAAGGTATGTGTCACGTTGCTACCTGCTGGAAATATGATCCCATATTTGGCAGCGCTTGACTCATGCAGGTAAAGAAACAGGCAACTTCTGGCATCCAAGGAAAATTTCATCAGAAACAAAGGGGCAAGTCATCAGATTAAATTCATCCTTTTGACTGTCTCCACCTCATTCATTTTTCCATCAAAAGCCCTCAAACTGTATTATTAAAGAATTAGTTACACTGATAACCCATCCTTCCTCCAGTGAGATCCAAACAGCACACATGGTTTTCTTTTCCTTGCCACAATCTTCACAACAACCTTGCGAGTGAGGCTGGATAGAGAGATTGAGAGGTCTCACCCAAGATCACCCTGTGAGTTTCATAGACTCATGGATCCTGTATTGAGAAAAAGGTTGGCTATAAATACAATGATAATAAAAATAAGCAATGCCATTCAGCTGCTGAATTCTTGCTGCACTACATTTCCACTGGATCACCCCAGGAACTGCACTGCTGTTCTTTTTATGGGATGTCACACATCTGTATGTGGAACCTAAGCTTGGAAAAATTACCTTTCCGAACACAACTCCAAGAATCCCCAACCAGACTGTCCTTCCCCCAGTAGCATGACCAGGTTCCTTTTCTCCACAAACCTTTTCTAAGCTCTTCATGGAAGTCACATCTCAAAATGAGATTTTAACTGGTGGGCACTTGCTGCATGAGAAAAGCATTCTTGTCTTGAAATGCAGTGGAGATCTCAATCCTGGAAGAGATTTGGATGCTGATAACATAACTAGAGGGATCTTTGGATGAGTGCTGTTATCTAAAGCTATCAGTACTAATTGTCCATTAAGCTTAAGATAGCTGAAATAAAAAATTAACTCAGTGATGAACAAACTGACAGGTGACCTGTCTTGCATTGCATCCCATATTGGGAGAAGGTCAGGAAATAAATAAATAAAATTGTAGCATACGCAGCTGCTAGATATAGTGCATGTTTTCTTTTCCCTTTCAACTTCTCTTTTCTACACATAGAATTATGGAAGGGGGCTACAGAAGGGTCCCATGGGCTATCCAGTCCAACCCTCTGCTCAGTGCAGGAACTCCAGCTAAATCAACCCTAGCAGATAGCTGTCCATCCTCTTTTTGAAGATGTCCAGAGGATGAGAGTCCACCAACTTTCTAGTTGACTGGTTCCATTACTGAACTGCTTTTACCATTAAGAAGTTCCTTCTGATATTCCATCAAAATCTACCCTCCTGTAACTTCAAACTATTAGACTTGGCCTTACCCTCTGGAGCTGTAGAGAACAAACCTACACCTCTTCTCTGTGACAGCCCTTTAGATATTTAAAGAGGGCAATCTTGTCACCCCTCAGTTTTCTCTTCACTGGGCTGAACATGCCCAGCTCCTCAACATTTTCTCAGATCTACATAGTGTTGCATTCTGCAGCAGGATGAACCTCCTTCTTCCCATGCAGCTGATACCTGGTATAGTAAGTTGGGAGAGGAGCTATGACTGTGGAAATAATATTACCAGAAGAAGAAGAAGAAGAAGAGTTATTTCTATTTCGTCTTTTCCCGGTAGGGAATCAAGGCAGATTACAACAGGTACTAAGTAGCAATCATTTTAGGCCACAAAGCACCTGGAAACACCTGGCTCAAGAGGTGCAGTCTGCACCAGGTGACTCCAGTGCTCCTCAAACATCTGTGTTTTGGCAGAAACAGGCTGTGACATTTGCCCGTATCTCTTTACAATACTGAAGAGACAGTGTGAGTGGGGTGAGGGCCAGTGAGAGGAGAAAGGAGAGGCCCCAGTATTTTAAAACAATATAAAATTTCAAATTTTAATTTAAAAACGTTTTAAAATTTAATTATTTCAATTTTTTAAAAATCTTTAAAAATATCACATTTGACCAAATTTTCACTTTGATCATATGACACTATGTATATGTAAACACATTTATTCTGTGCATATGATAGTGTAATTTAATTTTAAGTTTGTCAGTTGTGTTTGTTACAACTATTACCATTAGATTCAGAGATATATGGGAATTACAATTTATGAGTAAATTAGTACAAAAAGCATTGCTAAGGATCCTATATGGGTGTAGTATGGGAGGAGGCCAATGGGGTGGGGAAATGCTATGTGTTACTGCACAGGGTGACCGCAACCCTAGGGACACCACTGCCTTGAAACAGGGATTTTTTTTAAATTACAACCACATATCCCCAACAAGCATTCCCATACAAGCTGCAATGTCCTGGGAACTATCATTATTCTACCCCTCATCCAGGGCTCTTGGTCCTTGTATGAAATCCAAAGTTAGAAAGACTCAGCAAATTAGCTAAGGAAAACTAATGGTATGATTGCTCTTTTGCCAATCTGTCACTTTGCTCAATTATCAGAGGGACCTTGGATAAACTGTGCAAACAACCTCTGACCAGGAATGAAGGGTAAGAGGCGAAGTGAGGGTGGCAGAGAGATTGTGTCTCCCGCTCCTGGAAATAGATTAGTCTGCGTGGAACAGGTTGCTATCAATGTTCCCTTTCACCCGCATCATTAATGACCCAGGAGCAGTTACATAATGTTCCAATAATTGCCTTTCCATTTAAAGAAGAGCATGTTCCACCTTGAGGTTAACTTTTTGTACAGACGGAAAAAGCCGAGAGAATATCCAAAACAGGCAATTTGTGCTGTTTGGTTATGAAGGTTGATGAAATGGCTTCGTAATGGGCCTGCGGTTCTTATAGACAGCTACCTCAGAGGCAAGGTATATATATAATCAGCGCACTTACATGACATCTCTGTTGGTGGTCAGGAGGCCAACTACAGTTGAGCCATTGAAACAGTGGTGACAGAATTCAAAGAAACAGTCTTGTTAGTCTGGAAAGTCAGTATGTAAAGGGATCTTGTAGCACCTTTGTGACTAAAGAAAGAAGCTTGTAGAATGAGCTTTCATTGACTTCTACAAAAGCTCATGCTACCAACCTTTTTCTTTCCATTAGTCTCAAAGGTAATACAAAATCCCTTTGCATTGAAACAACATGCTTTATTCATATTGATTCACTATTCAGCAATTGATGCCATCAGTCTATTTAGGTGAGGCAAATCAATAAGATTCAGACTTTATAGACTGTAGCAGTAAACCTGGATATTTATTTATTTATTTACTTTATATCCTCCCTTTCTTCCAAGATGACATTCACAGCAGTACGGTAGGTGCAGGATTTGAAATTCTCTCTCTCTCTCTCTCTCAAATGCTGCACATGAAGTACTCCCAAAGAGCCAGGATGGCCTGGCCAGCATTGTACAGTGGGCCTCAGTATCTGCCTGGGTTTGTTTCCAGGACCCTCCTTGAATACCCCTCCTTGAATACCAAGATCCATAGATGCTCATGTCCCATTATCCACAATGGCATAGTAAAATGATGCCCCTTATATAAAATGACAAAATCAAGCTTTGGTTTTTGCATTTTTAAAAAAAATATTGTCAAGCTGTAGATGATGGAATCCATGGATACAGAATACATGAATACAGAAGGCTGACTGCTGAATGTACATATGCTAATTTAGTTAATTAAATATGCTTAGTTAAGTTACACTCATGACAATAGTGTCACAACTGTGACTAAGTAGCAATCGTGTATACAAAACATTTACGGATGAATAAATATAGATACACTAACTGTTCTGTATTCACGATCACTACCTACTCACAATCGTAACTCCCCCCCCCTCCGCAACCTAATTTATCAGGCATCAGCTTTATGGGGAGAAGGTGATCTATTCTGTTGGCAATCAGAGCACAGGGGAGAGATGTTTCTGTCAGGTTTGGGGGACAAGTCATGAGCAGTTACTTAATTAAGTACATTTAAGTAACTAAACTTTCATTACTTAGTTACCTAATTAAGTAGCTTATAAAGAATAGTGGCCATTAGCATTTTTTTGATGTGGGGACAGATCTGATTCCCCCTTTAATTGCCTTTTTAAGTGTGAAGTCTTTTTCAGTGGAATTTTTCAAACTTTATGTCATTCTCTTATCAATTCTAAGGTTTCTTCCCCCACCCCTCAAAAACAAAAAGTATCAGAAAGGTAACAGGCAACTTTGCAAAGTTAGTAGCAATGAGTTAATCCAGTGGGTTTGTTTGTGTCTCAATTTTCAAATGAATTATTTTTTGAAAGGTAACTTTCCAGTTTCTGAATCAAAATGGATATAACGTGGGTATAGGTCTCCCTGCAGATTGTTGTGTTCATTTTGAAATGAAGACAGAAATGCAGCCCCAGGGAGGCTGACAAAGAAGGAGACTCCACCAGTCTCCAAGGCAGGCAGCATGTTCCACTTTTGAACAACTCTCACCATCAGGAAGCGCTTCCTAATGTTTAGGTGGAATTTCTTTTCTGACCTTCCTCAACCGGTTTTTCTTTGGAGGTGGGGAGCACAAACCTGTAAATTTCCCTTGCAAGTGGAAAAGTTGTTTTAAGTAGATAGTATTTTTACTGAAAACAGAATTAAGGATGTACTATATACTGTACCAACAGTATCAACCTTTGCATGTTTACCCCAATACACACCTTATTCTGAGTCAACATGCAATATTAACGGAGTTGGCCTCCGCATAAGTATTCATGAGTCTGTAGGTTAAGTCTGCAAGATGATAGTATCCTCCTATGATAAGAGCTAGAATAACCTTTATTAAATTTTACTTATTAAATAGTTATGATTTTATTTATTTCCTGCCTTTCTCCCATTGTGAGATCCCAAGGTGGTTTGCAATATCGATAAAATCAAAATACAACCAAAAATCTATCATAACAGGAAAAATAATTTAAAATCAATTAAATAAACTGTCCTAGTGACAATGGAGAGCAAGCGAAGAGTAGTGGTTTGAGTGCTGGACTACAGCTCTGGAGGTAAGGGTTCAATTTCCCGCTCGGCCATGGAAACCCAAGGGACCTTGGGTGAGTCACACACTCTCAGCCCCAGAAAACCCTGTGACAGAGTCACCTTAGGGTCGCCATTAGTCAGAAATGACAACAACAACCGAAAACAACACTAATATAAAACAGTTTAAGTAATTATCATACCCTCCAACATGACACAACAGAAAACCAAGATCTACGTGGCCATGGCCCAAGAAACATCAGAGTGTAGTCAAGATGGCAAAAGTTATTAGTGAGAAGGAAGACATAAGATAGCATCCTGTCCTCTCCCCAAATGAGTTTATGAAGTAAACTGTGAACAAAGGTCTAATCTGCGCTGCAAAAATAATGCAGTTTGACACCACTGCCATGGCTCAATACTATGGAATTCAGGGATCTGTAGTTGTGTGAGATATTGAGCCTTCTCTGTCTGGTGCCACAGAAAACTACAAATCCCAGAATTCCTCAGCATTGAACCATGGCAGTTCAACTGGTGTCAAACTCGATTATTTCTGCAGTGCAAATTAGATCAAAAGTGGGAAGGAGGAAATTAAACTATTACATTTTAGAAATGGCTCAAAAAGTGGGATGACAGAGGATTAATTGGGAATTTCCCTGTCAAATCAGAAAAGTTGGAGAGTATACTCTGAGTCTGAAATGTAGATGGGACAATCTCGAGGGCCAAAGGGCCATATTCCAGCCCCACCAACTGGAAACTGAAGGTCACTTCTTGTTTAATAGAGAAGAGGGTTTAAAAACCCCTCTGACAGAACAAGATGGGAGTAGGATACCTACACTTCTTGGAAACACCTAGTTTTGGGGAGGGGGGGTTCAATAATATTGGCATGGAAGTCTCTGGAAGCCAAAAAAACAGCTCTGGCAGATGCATAATTCCCAACTCTGCTCTAACATGTCTAGTTATTTTACCAGATAAAAGAACAGCGACAGAGGCCAGCCAGTAAGTTCAAGCATACATAACTTTTATTGATTTTTCTCTGTGCAGGCATAGTTATAGAGTTTCAGAGGTGTGTCTGCTACTTGCATAAATGGATAGTGACTGAGCAAAGCTGGAGAGAGAAAGTCTCATGCCATTCATCATCTTTTATAACTAGAATTTTAAGTAACGTGGCTGTCTATTAATTGCTCTTAAATGTGTGACTGTCTTATAGAATAAAAGAAGCAGAAACTGGGGAGCTGCCAATGAAATCCACAGAACAAACTGGAGAATTGTTTCATGATACTCAAAGGATGCCTTCTTTAAATTAGTAAATAAGCCCATGTGTGCTCTTAAGGTCTTCTTCAAGGCTCTGTTTAGCATCAAACCATTTATTGGACAAGTTGAAAAACAAGAACTCTCAAATCATTTACTGGAGCAGTGAAACCCCCTAAACTGTTTTTTCCCCTTGTCCAGTAGATGGTGGAGATTTCTAATCCAAAAATTTCTTAACTGTGATTCTAAATTACTCCCTGAAGAAGGCCCTGAGAATAACCAGGGCCAAAAATGTGTTGGACTTTTTAAGTAATAAAACAACTCTCTATTAAGTGTCTTGAGATGTGTCTCCAGTTTCTTCTGTCCTATAAAAGCCAGTGCATTTAGTATTCACTGAATGAAGAAAGAAAGAAGGCTTTCTGGCTTTCTGGTTACATAGCAGCGATGGGTTGACTAGGGGTGCATCTACACTGTAGAAATAATGCTGTTTGACACCACTTTAACTGTTGTAGCATCTTATGGAATCCTATTAGGATTTGTAAGTTTGCAAGGTTTTGCATTATTATCACAGTGTAGATACACCCTAGAGCAGGTCCAAGAGTCAGTTTTCTGCCTGTGGGATGCTTTGGGAACTACAACAACTGCCAAAGATGTAAAAAAATGGCTCAAGATCTACTTCTTCATTTGAAATATGTTGTGTGTTTGGGGGGGGGAGGTTTAATGGGAAACTGAGCTCTCTATTTAAAGGGACAATTTTTTGGCCAGAAAAGGTGTGTTATAAGGAGTCTGGATTAGTTGCAGGCTGCAAAACAGCCTTGGTGGTCACCTGCACCCCAGCTTGCAGTTTTTGAAAAGCCACTGGATAAGTGCAGCTGGAGTCTGGGCTGCATGTGGGTTGCACTCGCCTGACCACAGCTGCACGTAATAACACCCAATTTTGACTTTTCAATCCCACATCTATCCCAGCAGGATTTCCGGGTGTGATAATCTTCCAGGATTGTCCCTGGTAAATTGGGACAGATGGAAGATATATAGTAATCACTTGAGGGTAGTTTTATATACATAAGCAAGTATGATATAGGATCTCAGACAGTGTTTCTGTGGAAATTCTTCCAACACCCACATTTTCTGGTACTCTGGCAAACGTTGCTCAGCTCAGAGGGCACAGGGAAGTCTTCAGGAAGGAGACATCAGGGTACCTGTGAATCAGAAAGTTCTGGTGTATTGGCCTTAGAAGCCTTTTGTTGTTGTATGCCTTCAAGTCATTTCTGACTTATGGCGACCCCAAGGAAACCGTATCACAGGGGTTTCTTGGCAAGTTTTTTCAGAGGGGGGTTGTCATTGCCATCCTCTGAACTGAGAGTGTGACTTGCCTAAGGTCAGTGGGTTTTCATGGCTGAGCAGCTATTCGAACCCTGGTTGTACTAAAAAACCAAACCCACATTGTTCAATAGATCTTAGGGGTTGGTCATTCACACGTCCTTTTCTTAGTGTGATGATGCAAATCATCTCACTCATGCATTCTGGGTTTGTTTTTCACACTATGGAACTGCACCGATCTGCATTTCTGAGAGTTTGGTTGTTCACATATGCAAGCATTCAAATGAAGATGGAGCCAACAATGCAAATGAATTCAGAACACCCTTTTTGGTATGCAGCGTTTTATCCCAGGTCTATTCACATTGGTTATTCACACTGCCAACAATGCTGATCTTTTTGGGGAAAAAACTGTGGAGGAAAATGCAGTATCAATTACCCTGGATTAAGTGGGGGTTTTGGTGACTCTCCCCCCCAAAAAAAAAACCACCTTAATTGGGTGCATTTGGAATGTGTGTGAACAACAGAAATTTAACTCAGATTCATCCTGGATTATTTTCAGTGTGAATAACCCCTTACGGTCTTGTAAGTGTACCTATGACTTCAGCCTTAAACTTTTGCTTACACGTTGGCTGTGCTGTTTGCTTCCACAAGGAAAAAAACCCTACTTTGTCAGATGCACAGAGATTAGAGGAGCTAGAAAGACCAAATCGGGAGATACATGCCTCCTCCTTCATTTCCTGGTCAGATTCCCATCAGTATATTTCCTGCTTGCTCCATAGGAGACTTGTTTCATTATGAGAAGGTGTGGCGATGTGACCAAAGTCCAGTTTTGTGCGCTTCTCATTTCTCTGCAGTTTGGGAGATGAGTCAAGGGGGGCCGCAGATGTGACTGGAAGCACATAGAGAGGTTGAGGTTTGTGTGTGTGTGTTTGTATCTGCGTGCATGCATGCACGCACACTGACACCCAAACAAACGTACAGGCCAGCTTGCTTTCCTTTCCAGTCACCTCCATTTTCAAGGGTGTCACTACAGGGAGAATATAATGAGGGCATTGCTCCCCTCCAGTAAAAGAATTCCCATTAAATTTTCCTTTGATTCTAAAAATTTCTACCATTGTCATAACGGAAAACTTCACCTGAGCCTTTAGAAATGCAGCATAGGCATCCAAAGACAGGAGGCAGACAGAATTACTAGAGGAATATGAGCACAGCAAATATAAGAGTTCTTGCTGTTGATTTTGAACAGCGGTTCTCAACCTGTGGGTCACGACCCCTTTGGGGGTTGAACGACCCTTTCACAGGGGTTGCCTAAGGCCATTGGAAAACACATATTAATATGAAAACATGAAAATAATTTAATAATTGAGGGTCACCACAACATGAGGAACTGTATTAAAAGGTCACCGCATTAGAAAGGTTGAGAATCACTGATCTTGACCCATGGCAAACCTGTAGATGAGACATCTCCAAGACTCCCTATGCCCCATTGCTCTGCTCTGCTCTGCTCAGGTCCTGCAAATTCATACCCATGACCTCCTTAATAGAGTCCATCTATCTAGCATGTGGCTTTCTTCTCTTTCTGCTTCCCTCTGCTATTCCTAGCATTATTGGTTTTTCTAGTGAGTCGTGTCTCCTCACGATGTGGCCAAAATATGACAGTCTCAATCTAGTCATCTTGGCTTCCAAAGAGATTTCTGGTTTGATCTGCTCTAGGACCCATTTGTTTGACTTCTTGGCTGTCCATGGTAACCTCAGCACTCTTCTCCAGCACCACATCTCAAATGAATTAATTCTCTTCCTATCCACTTTCTTAACTGTACAGCTCTCACATCCATACATGGTAACAGGGAACACAATGGCTTATATGAGTCTAACTTTCATGCTCAGTTGTATGTCTTTACATTTGAGGATATTTTCAAGTTCTCTCATAGCTGCCCTCCCCATTCTTAGACTTCTTATAATTTCTTGACTCTGGTCCCCACTCTGATCAATATTTGATCTCAGGTATGAAAATTCTTTTATTGGTTCTAGGTATGAATTATTTTCAGTGTCGCACTCTTTGAAATGCTAGAAATTTAGAGAATGATGGAAAACGTCCTCTGGAGGAACAACACCCTCATCCTCCCTCCCCACTGTAGCTACACCCCATCCCTCCTGCAAACAGAGGTTGGGGGGGGGGGGGCTGGAAGAGAAACCTTTCTTTTCTAGCGACATTCACTCCCACTACTTAAGTAAACCATTTCACATGTTTCCACAGGAAGTATTAGTCCACTTCGGTATGGTTTTGTATTCTGTATGAATTAGTGTCTTTTTGCATTTCTATGGGATCTGACAATAGTCAAATCCATATTTGGCATAGTCAGACACTCCTCCAACCTCTCCTCACTTTCATCAGCCACAGAAAGCAGCGGGGCTACAGCATCTGAACAGCCAATGGAGGACTTTGGTCCTTGCAGAAGGTGGAAGAGGATACTAACCTTCACAACAACTACAACAAAAAAGACATACATAGGCATAAGGTACACGTCTCTTGAAGACCCTAATGGCTCTCAGCAGATGATATTATTCTGTGTATGGCTATGGGGGCATAGCCAGACACTCCTCCACCCCCCCCCCCTTCCACCAACCACAGAATGGCTAGCGGGTGAGGAATACAGCATATGAACAGTGAATCCGGGGGGGGGGGGCTTTGATCCTTACAGAAGGGGAAGAGTATACCAAGCTTCACAATGTCCAAACAAGACATACACAGAGATCAGAAGGATATAGGTGGGCATATGCCATTAACAGGATGTCAGCCACTGATTGTACTACGCAGTCTTTGTGTTGAATCCCTACAGTGTGCAACCAAATGCACAAATTAGTATACAACCAGAAGTACATGCTCATTGTGCAAGGTGTACCACATGTACAATTCTGCTTCAACAAACAACAAACAGATGTTTCATATCAGACAAACATGCTCAGCCACTTCTCTAGTGGAACTTACACATTTGTGAGAGGCCAACAGGATTCTGTCTTACATCTAACAGTGTTTTTTCTCTGTTTCCCATGGAAAATTTGAGTGCTACCTTTCATTGTTTCAGAGCATCATCCCTTGCCCCTGCAAAGAGGAGATTCTAGCCTTCTTTATCCCCACTAAGCAGGGGGAGAAAACCCCAATTTGTATAGGTGCGTTTCAACTTTGAAATTGTGATGAAGTGAGACAAGAAGGCGAGACAATTGGAAGATAAAATATTTTTGGCTTTGCTGATTTGGGGATAAAATGTTTTCCCCATATATTATATACCAAGATGTAGGGCATATCTTGATAAAGATGTTCCAGTTGAATTGTTGTTGTGTCTAGTGCTTGGAAGAAGCAGAGAGATAACAGCAAAAATGGTTTCTGGGAGGCCACTTTGATGCCCAAATTAACAAGTTATGCAAGGACAGAGTGAAATGTTATAAAACAAATGCAAGGGTGGAGGGATGCAGTTGCAGGGAAATGTTGTGGGGTGTTTTAATCCTTCAACCAGCTTCCAGTGCTTCATTGTAAGTGGTCCCCAACCAAGATCTAAAACCAACCTAATTTAGGAATGGAAGAATTGACCTGGAACTGTGGAGTGGTATGGGACTGTTTGCAAGTGTTAACAGTGAATTAACCATACACTTATCTTTAAGTTCTGCTTGGCTTCCAGATTTGCCTTCCCACCATCTCTTCCCTTTGACCAAGAAATTCCCTATGCTAAGAGTGTTCTCAGGTTCTGCATATAAACAGTCTTGTTGTTGTTGCTGTTGTTGTTAGTTGCCTTCAAGTCAACCTTGACTCATAGTGACCCTATGGATGAGACATCTCCCGGACCCCTTGTTCTCCACTGTTCTGCTTAGGTCCTGTAAATTCAGGCCCATGACCTCCCTGATTGAATCTATCCATCTGGTTTATGTATTCCTCTCTTTCTACTATCTTCTACCTTTCCTAGCATTATTGTCTTTTCTAATGAATCATGCCTTCTCATGATGAGGCCAAAGTACAACAGCCTCAGTTTGATCATCTTGGCTTCTAGTCAGAGTTCAGACCTGATCTGTTCAATGACCCATTTGTTTGTCTTTTTGGCTGTCCTTGGTATTCTCAGCAGTCTTCTCCAGCACTACATTTCAAATAAATTGATTTTCTTCTTATCCACTTTCTTCACTGTCCAGCTCTTACATCATCCATACATGGTGTAGCGAGATATCATAGCACCTTTAACTAAAGAAAGAAGTTGGCAGCATGAGCTTTCATAGACTTAAGTTTACTTCCTAAGATGCATTTGGTGACTAACACAGCTATATCTTTGAATCCATACATGGTGATGGAGAATAGAATGGCTTGGACAATTCTGACTTTAGTGCTCAGTTGTATATTTATTTGTTATTTTCATTTATATCCTGCTTTTCCTCTCACAAGCTCAAGGTAGCATACGTGGCTTTGATTCTCCCCACTTTATTCTCACAAAAGAACAAGACTCGGAGGTATGCTCATGCTAAGAGAAAGTGACCAGACCCCAAGGCCTGCCTACTGTATTTCAGCAGAGACTTGAACCTGGATTTCCTAAGACCAGTCCTACACTCTAAGTACTGCACTACATGGTTACCAGTATCCTAAGAGATGTAAGTATGTGGGAAACAAATTGAGGACATTGTCAGCCTAGTGAGAACATTTGCTCTCCCAGATGAAATGTTCCTTCAGTCCCTGAAATTTCTAGCATTGCAGTGAGTGAGTCAGTGAAAATCATTCAAGCTTCTGTTTGCTGTGTTCACATTCCCTTGTTCCCTCTCCCTGCCCCTTTCCTTTGGATGCCTAAATTCCTAAATGCTCAGTTAAATGTTTTAACTTACTGCAATACTAAAAATTTGGGGATTGCAGGAAACTTATTTGCGGAGGGCTGCAGAATTCTGCCACCACCCTGTGGCAACACCATGATCTCTGCAAAACTTGTATCAGTAGTTGAGATTCAATAGTCAATACGTATAATCATCAGGTACGTGAGAAGTTACTTGCTCCTCCACACATCTGAGATGTTCATGTGCAAGTCATCCCATCCACCCCCTATTCTGCCCAAGTCTCAGATCTTGTATTTGTGTTATCTCAGCAAACACATGCTTGGGAATGTATGTTTGCTGAGATAACCGTGCAGTTCCGTCTAATGCATTACAGAGAAAAGACAAAACAAGTCAATACATATGGAAGGATGTGGATTCCTTTGATTCCATTTTGCCAAATATCCCTTCTCCCCAAGGTCAAACTGTGTGCAACAGAATAGTGTTTTTTATACTCTGCAAAGTACACTTTGATACACGTGTGCCGCCCCCCCCGCCAGATATAGCAATAATTATGATTCGTGACAACAGCAGCAAAGCATAGTCATCTTTTTCTCTCTTGGGATACTTTCCCACCAGGGTGAAAGCAATAAATCAAACTAGACGTGACATTAATCTTGGTCCCTGTCATGTTAGATATCGGACAGCCCTCCAGATGTTGTTGGATTGCAATTCCCAACAGCCCTAGACAATATAGCCAAGGGTGTGGAATGGTGGAAGTTGAAAGGGCCACACAGTTCTCAGAGTACCCCAGATAGAGAGAGAGAGGAGAGGAAAGGAGAGAAGGATGGAGAGAAGAGACAGATGGATGGATGGATGGATGGATGGATGGATGGAGTATTTCCAAGCTCTGATGAGGATTTCAGTCCTTTGCCCTGGACCACCAGCTTTCAGTACCATGTCAGATTAAGCTCAACATAATTTAGCTCTTACAAGAATTCGCAGCTTGGATATCACCTTCTGGTTTGTGAACTGAAGAAGAATGGAGAATAAATAGCTTTTTTTTTAGTATAGAAATCTGTTTACTGGGCCATGCCTAGCATTGGGCAAAGTGAAGCAGGGAATGGTGAGCTTGTGGCAGCAGGAGCTGCTCCCAGGCTCTAAAACTCCTTTCTGAGACAGGCAAGGCTGGAAGATGGAAAAACCACAAATAAAAAACACTATTTTTTAACCTGAGAGAATGCCCTCTCTGTGAATATCTAGATCCCCCAGCGGAGGTTGACCATAGAATCATGCTGGAGGACCTACAAATGCCTAGAGAAGTATTTTCTCTACCAATCTCTAGGTCCTCCAAGGTGACTCTATGCTCAACTTCCGGAAGAGTCATGCTGGAGGACCTAGAGATTCCTAGAGAGAACATATTAATCAAAGCCATGACTAATCATATCCGCAAAAATCAAAGCCATAGATGTGGAGGGCTGATTCCATAGCATTGAGCCATGGCAGTTAAAGCAGTACTGTATAAAACTGCATTATTCTTGCAGTGCAGCTACATCCCTAGGTCTCACATGTAAACAAGCATAGATGTACAGTAGCACATTGCCCATCCACTGGGAAGTAAGTCTCACAGAAGTCAATGGAACCCATCAACTAAGTATATCCAGGGTAGCGGTGTTGGCCATGTAGCAAAGTACAACAACATCCAAAATCCACAAAACAGTGATACTTTTATTGGACCAACCAAAAAGCACATATGTTTCGAAGCTCTGGAGCTTGCAACATGTATTTTGTGCATTTCATAGGCCAAGAAAGGTATCCCTGTTTTGTGGATTTTAGATGTCCTGCACACCATGTAAGTGTGTATGTTAATGATGCTCTGCCCTTTAAGCGTGGAAACTGGCTTTCTAACCCCAGATTCAGGTTCTTTGGCCAAGCAAAATACCCATTTTATGGATTTTGGATGTTACTATGTAAGTGTGCATATTAAAGGTGTTCTGGCCTTGTAACCCCAAATTCGATTTCTTCTCCTTCCTCTCCATCTGATCACATGCATCTACAGTCTTCCCCCTTCTCCTCTTTTCGTATCCACCTCCTCCTGCACCAGCAGTTCATCGCCTGATCTTTTTCAACATCCAATTACAATCCAGTTTTTCCTAAGGCCAGGCATCAGAGCCCTCCTCATTGGTCCTCCATGGTGTTCACTGCAGTCAGTCACCACGGCAACGGAGGAGCGATGCTGCTGCCTCTTCCCAGCTCTTCTGGTCCTCTTGATTCTCTAAAGGATGCTCAGCATCCTTAACCCTTTCATGGTTTGCTGCAAGTTGGTTATTGCTCTAGTGGAAGTGGTTTCTGAGTTTTTCCTCCAATTCAAGCTCCTTCAATATGCCTGGAGAAATCCCAGGCTTCATCTGCCATCTTTGGCTGCTTCTGCACTATAGAATTAAAGTGGTTTGACACCTCTTTAACTGGCATGGTTCCATCTTAGGTATTCATTGGATTTGTCGTTGTTGTGGCAGCAGATATGCCAGGGTGGTGTAGTGGTTTGAGCTTTGGACTAGGACTCTGGAAACCAGGGTTCGAATCCCTGCTTGGCCATGGAAAGCCACTGGGTGACCTTGAGCAAGTCACACTTTCTCAGCTTCAGAGGATGACGATGAAAAAAGCCCTCTGAAGAAACTTGCCAAGAAAACCCCACAATACAAGGACATTAGGGTTACAGTGAGTCGGAAGGTACTTGAGGGCATGCAACAACAACAAAGTGGCACCAGAGCTCTTGAGAACAATATCACACTATACTGCTCTCAAGAACTATTGTAGTGTATGTTCTTTTTCTGAATGCTGAAACATTGCAAACAAATCCACAAGTAAATAATAGTTTACCCCTTTTTTTCACCTGGATAAAGAGAGTGCAAGGGTTGTTTCTCCAATAGGTGCCATCCAAGGCTCTTGGCAAAACCTGGCAAGCTGAAAAGAGAAAAGAATCAAGACATTGTTTTTTGTTCATTTCTACCCCATCTTTCTTCCAGTGAGCTCAATGTGACCTTCTGGATGGGATCCCAGGATGGTCCAGATTCCTACTGTGTCACAAAGTTGTTACACAATGTGTCTCCAGGACAGCCTTTTCCCATTAATTTGGGTTATAACTCCCATCCTCGCTAACCAGTGGCCATGCTAGGAGGGACCGATGGCTATCATAATTCAAAATAACAAGCTTAGTTTCATCCACTTCATTAACACCCTTTCTCCCTCTTCTCAGTTAGTATTCAAAGCATTCGGAAGGCATTGTCTCTTCCTCCCTAGTTTGATCATGGCTTCATCCGCACTGCAGAAATAATCCAGTTTGACACCACTTGAATTGCCATGGCTAAGTGCTATGGAATTCTGGGAACTGTAGTTTTGTGAGACAATTAGCCACCTCTGTCAGACAGCTCTGGTGCCACAACAAACTACAATTCCATTATCATTGAGCCATTATTTCTGCAATGTGGATGCAGCCTATGTCTTGTTTGTTCATTTCCAAGGACTTTGTCAGACTGCATGAATCCCAGACAAAAATTAGATTTAAAAGTAGAAAAAACCCACAAATGTGGGATGTTTTTCAGATGACATTTGCCCAAAACTGAAATAACATGAAAATAACCCAAACGGAAAGTCGACAAAAACAACTCCTTTTTTTACTTTCAGGAAATTTTAATAAGCTGAAAAACTAAAGACCAGAGACTTGAGTATCTTTCACAATTTGTTGCAGTCTAAATACCCTAAAGGCAGCACATCCCATCTGATCTTGGAAGCTAAGCAGTGTCAGCCCTGGTTAGTACTTAGAAGGGAAGCTGCCAAAGAATACCAGGTTACTGTAGGTCTATTTCAAAGGAAGGAACTGGCAAAACCACCTCTGAGTTTTCCTTGCCTAAGAAAATTCTTATAGGATTGTTGTAATTCAAAAGGAATAAACTCTTCTAGAACACGCCACTTAGCCCATAAGCCGCACAAAAAAATAGAGACTGAATGGCTATCTGTTGGGAGTGCTTTGATTGTGTATTCCTGCATGGCAGGGGGTTGGACTAGAGGACCCTTGGGGTCTTTTCCAGCTTTATGATTCTATAATTCACCTTAACATGCCTGAAGGAGAGAGGGGTGTTATCTGCGGCTCTATCTCAGAGAGGATAATGTATCAGGCTTGTCATTTACTTTCCCAATGGAAAACTGTGGATGGTGTAGATGTTTCCACAAGTCCTCTGTAAAAGAAAGGTTTCTATAGAGAGGAAAGGCACATTTTAAGAAGCTTATGTAATCTGGTTTCCAAGAGGGAGGGAGGACTGAGAGTGGCGAAGCAGAGCCACGAGGGAGTGCCACCACAAATTATTCATCAAGAAGATGGTGCCATTTACCTTCCTAGGCAACATCTTCTACAGCGAAATCCCGAAATAACCACATTTTAAAATGTTCCTCCTTTTCCCAGGCGGGTCAACGAGGCTTCTCTTTACTGGAGAAGCAAAGAAGGGCATTTAAAACCATTTCTCATGTGGAAGGGCTCCACTTTTCCTCCAGTCACGAGATTTCTAAACAGGGTTGGCATTTGGCCGCCATGTTCCCTTAGGAAGCCGAAACTGGAAAGCATCCAAGGAAATCTATAGAAGCACAAGGAGACACATTTCTACATGCTTAAAAGGGGGTTGTTTTATTGGTTTTTAAAAGCCAACATGTTTCGGCCTGTGTATATCCTTAAGGTCTTATTCAGGGGCTATTTAGAATATAACTTCAAACACTTCTGGACCAAGGGCACACTCACATTGTACAACCACAGTGCTATTATTGTTCTACTGTGAGCATTACAGTGCTATTATGGGAGCCAGTCTGGTGTAGTGGTTTGAGTGTTAGACTGTGACCCTGGGTTCAAACCTTGTCTGGCCATGGAAACCCACCGGGTGATTCTGGGCAAGTCACACTTTCTTGAAGAAAGAAAGTAGAGGGAAACAAAAGCTGATGCAAAATACTGTAGTAGGAAACTATTGAAATGGCATATACTGTATTAAGACATAATTGAAATCAGGTGTGAGACTAAATGGTTCTGCCAAAGGCATCATAGGAAAGTTATGTTTTGGGGAGGGATTTTTTCACAGTCAGGATTTTGGACATTGGCACAGAACTGGCAGAGAATCCAAAACCAGGGGAAGATTGGAGGGGTAGGGATACTCTAAACATGGAAGCCTGTGTGAGTTTGGAAGGGCAGCAATGGGTTTAATTCTTAGGGTGCATCTACACTGTAGAAATAATGCAGTTGGACACTTTAACTTAACCATTTTAACTTACATGGCTCCGTCCTACAGAATACTGGGATTTGTAGTTATTGTATTTATTTGTTTGTTTACTTACCTACCTACTTTATTTATGTGCTGTCTTTCTCCCTGGCTGGGAGCCATGGCAGTTAAAGTGGTGTCAAATTGCATTTGTAGTTGGGTAAGGGACCAGCACTTTTTGGCAGAGAAGGCTAAAGACTTTGTAAAACTATAAATCCCAGTATTCCATAGGCTGGAGCAGCAGCACATAAAATGATGGTGTCAAACGACGACTGGCTGCTTCCATCTTTTCACTCCTGGCCCATATCCTATGGGTAGTCCGAACAAGAGCAGAACCATTAAAGTAATTGAATTTACCCATTTGTTGACTCTATGTTCAACAACTGAATCAATGAGTCTACTCTAATTGGGGTAGATGAGCTGGATTCCAGCCTCTGTTTCAGTAAGCCAAAGGGAGGGAGGCTTATACACTGAATAAAAGTGAATTTTGAGGGAGGGCTCTGAATATTCTGTGGGTACTATCCCTTTCCCTTTCCACCTGCTCTGACAGCTACTTTTCTGCTCTGTTGTGTCATGACCCAGCAGTCTGAATTCATCCTCTGTTTGTCAGACACTGACACACACACACAGACACACCACTCCAAGGTAAGGTTATCAAATTTTCATTTCTTTTTCTCCAGAAAAAAATCCTCAAAAAACAAAACAGTTGAGCTACTTGTTACATAAACCCTAGACTCAAAAGCACGTTAAAAGGTGCAGAGAGACAGGTCTTAAAAGGGAGAATTTTCCTTCTGTTGTTTCAGCTAGAGTTCAATGGCAGAATCTCTCTCTCTCTCTCTCTCATGCACATACACAAACACACATGCCATAACATCCAACATTTCACAGATGAAAACCAGGACACGTGTACCTGAACAACATGAGAATGTGGTCAAGACGGTGCCGGTCTGTAACCGACCTATAAAAGTTATTGAGAAGAACACACAAAGAGAGGTTGCAACAGTTTGCTTTTGCCTGAGTCTACAGGGAAGGATAACATTCTGTCCCTCTTCTCTTTCTCCCTCTGCCCCTGATGAGTTGAGCACAGATTACTTTTGCACTTTCAACATAGTTTGCAGCAACTGAAGGAAGCTAAGGACAAAGCAGGAAAGTGGGAGGAAGAGAGAGAAACTGGGACATTTTAAAAGCAGTTGAAAACTTGGGGTGGCAAGAGGATTAATCTGTCAAATCAGGACAGTTGGAGGGTATGACATGCAGTATGTGTGCAATGTGGAAGGCGTGAGTTCAATATGTGGTATGTCCAGTTCGGAAGCTCTCACAGGGGTGGCAAAGGCAAATGCCTTAGAAAACAGGTCACAGTTACTAAGGAAGGTCAAAGAAGAAAGTTCAATGACAGACTTAATGCTGTTCATAAAGAAACCAAAAATAATGACCATGGAGGGCCTATATACATTCAACCTAGACAATGAGGAAATTGAAATAATAGAAAGAGTTCTCATGCCTGGGATGAAATATTGATCAAAACAGGGACAAGAAATCGGAAGAAGATTAGGAATGGGGAGGGCACCTATGAAAGAACTCGAAAAGATCCTAAAGAGCAAAGATATAATTGAGCACTAGAGTTACCAGTAGTTAGCTACAGTCCGTGCAGGCGATAGTATTCCCCATATACAGATGCAAGAGCTGGACAGTGAAGGAAGCAGACAGAAAGAAACTAAACTTACTGAATTTCTAGTAAGTTTTATCAGTCTCCATAGTTGTGTGAACATCTCATTAAATTTATTGTTCTTTCTGCTGTTATTTGTATTCTCTCTCTTCTAACATGGTCCCATATTTATATTTGTCAAGCTTTGGATATTTTTGGATAGTTTATATTGAATATTTTACCATTTAATTTGATGTTCTACAGGCCATCGAGGAACTATTGGATCGTTCCTAACTAGAACCCATTTTTTCTCCTCTCAAAGATTTGTCTTTCAACCAGAGGGTGATTCTATCCATTTCCATCATATCTGCCATTTTCAAAAGCCACTCTTCCAATTGTTGGCAGATCTTTGGTTCTCCATTTTTGTGCATATTGAATTTTTGCTGCAGCTATCATGTATAAGATCACTCTTAATTTTTTCCTCTCAAAGTTTTTTTCCAACCCCAAACTTATGTTTAGTAGAAAAAGTTCCGGAGATACATTGAGAAGACTTTTTCAGAGACATTTATCATACGCTTATGAATTTTTTTCCAGGCCTCAGTTTTGGGGCATTTCCACATCAAGAAAAAAGTACCTGTTTTTTCCTGACATTTCCAATACACTCTCTTTGCAGTTTTGCATATCTTATCAAGTTCATTGGGTGGGATTTCTGGGATTTGTAGTTTTGTGAAATACTATAGCCTTCTCTGTCAGAGCGCTCTGGTGCCACAACAAACCACAAATCCCATGTTCCATAGCATTGAGTCATGACAATTAAAGCAGTGTCAAACTGTTTTATTTCTGCAGTGCAGATGCAGCCCAAGTCGCAGGATCGAGGTGCTGTGCATATGACACAAAAGAGGGATCCCATACTACTCAGCAGTGGCACTTTACTACTCAAAAGAAGTGGGAGGAGAAGTAGTATAGGCTGGCTTGCAAGACAGACTGACCAAGTGCAGGGATTTTTCCACACAAAGGGTATAACTAGGTCACAAGTACACAAAGAGTAAAGGTTCTTGCAAAGGGATTTCCTGAACAACCAGGGAAAACCAGCCTGACTCGAACTAGACTTTGTTGTGTGTGGCATTCTTATCTCACCCAGTGAAAAGGGACCCATCTTTTCAAGCTGGTGTCTCTCCCAAAAGCAGAAGCAGGGACCGCATCTGGCTCACCTGCTTGTAGCTAACGCAAATATCTGTTGGCAATGAATTCCAAAGTTTTGTGTTGGTTTTTTTTAAAGACAGCACATGTATTTTCCAAGTAACTTTAGAAATATATGTCTGGAGAGGGATGCTTCAGTGCAAAAATCCAAAACTACAGTAGTAAATTACTACAGCCTCAGATCTTGCCTTCTGAGTAGCCATTCAAAGTATATTAGAATTATTGGCTGGCACCTTGTGATACAGTTATAGTGCCGTAAGCTAGACCTCGCAACTGGTATTCGCATTTATGATCATGACACTATTACCAAAATTGTAAATGCCCCCCAATCCACCTTAAAATCCAGGGAGCTGAAAAGAAAAAAAATATTTTATTTTTATTCAAGGCAGAAACCTGAAATATTAAAGTTTCAGTCCACTGGGTCTCTCTTTAGAAAGATTTCCCTGTGCAATCCTTTACTATTTGAGGTTTCAACCTCAAACAAAGGCAAAACAATAGTCTCTACCTCAAACAAAGGCAAAACAATTTTGTTCTTATAAATTGGGACTGCATTGGTATGTTTTACCTTAACAACACCTGATAGTTTTCCTGATGCAAAAACATGGAGGCTTCCTGAGATATTCAGTGTTCGCTTCCTAACAAAGGGGCTTGCAACCTCACAAAGGATTCAAGACAAACTGGATCTCAAAGGCCGTAGCTTTTTGTCTTGCTAATAGAAGTTTGAGTTTATTTCCTGGACTGAACCTCCCAGCATCCACCTTTGCCTGATGAAGAAGCCAGTGGAGCTTCAAAAGCTTGTAACAAGTGTAATTTGCATTTTGGTTGGTCCAATAAAGGTATCACGGTCTTGTGGATTTTGAATGATACTGGACTTTGCTATATAGCCAACAAGAATATGTTGTGTTGATGTAACACCTAGGAAAAACAAAAGCACTGGATGGCTCTTTTAGATCAACCAGCCTGTCCTTTTATGATTGCTGTGTGTATGTGTGTGCAACACCACAACTGGAAAAGACCCTTTAAATGGTTTAGTATGTTTTCAGCCTGTTTAAATTATATTTTTGTTGTTTAAAAAAGAGTCAGTGTGGCATGGTGTTTTGAGCATTCTACGACTCTGGAAACCAGGGTTCAATTCCCTGTTCAGCCATGAAACCCACTGGGTGACCTTGGGCAATTCACACTTTCTCAGCCTCAGGGGAAGGCAAGGGCAAACCTCCTCTGAACAAATCTTGCCAAGAAAACCCTATGATAGATTCACTTTAGAGTCACCCTTAATTGGAAATGACTTGAAGGCACACAACAACCAATGTTTTAAATCTGTAATTTAAACCATTTAGATTGTTTTTTGGGTGAGATATAATTATTGAAATAAACAAATGACACTAGATTAATTATGCTTTGCACAAACTGCAAAACTCAATTGCAAAAGGGGTGAGAAGCTTTTAGCAATCCTGGCCTCTTGTAGGAGGTGAGATCTCTTGGAGAGATTGGAGAATCCTTGAGGTCCTCTTTCCCTGTCTTCAGATGGACCACTCTTGACCAGAAATGCAGTGGTGATGACTTTCTACTTGTAGCAATTCCCCCACTAAACTTCACAGTTTAATCAAGTTCAGGCTTTCTTCCTATCTCATCTTTATCTTTCCTCTCCGGCAATGGGTGGACCACACAGCTACTCTGACCTATTTGAATGCACGCACGTACACATACACACACTCCATCACTGACCACACCATGCACGCTCTGCATTGAAGTGCCACAGCTCCAACCTATGGAATCCTGGGTTTTGTAGTGTCATGAAATACAATGGACCTTTGGTATCTCCCAGGCTTTGGTTCCAGGACCCTTGTGGATACTAAAATCTGGGGATGCTCAAGTCCTATTCAGTACAATGGGAGTAAAATGGCAAAATCAAGATTTGCTTTTTGGTGTATTTTTATAGTATTTCCAATCTGTGGATCCTTGAATCCATGGATATTGAAGGTTGACTGTATTTAGCGTTCTCTGTCAAATATTTCTAGTGCCCCACTAAAGTACAAATCCCAGGATTGTGTAGGATGCAGCCACGGCCATTAAAGTTGGATCAAGGTCCTATAATTGTGTAGTGTGATGGATACACAAGTCCAGATGCTGTCAGGCACAGTGGGGTTTCAGCTGAATAGAGATGGAAAGTCACTACTCTTTTTTAAAAAGCACCTGTCAGGATTTTGAAATCCAGCTTTGATAAAAGGAGGGCTTATTAATAACAATGATGTCTCTATTGGGAAGAGGAGAAAAACATCCTTGAATTACCCTTTGTGTGGCCAAGAGGAGGAGGGACAGTGGAAGAATTTAGTAACTGAGCTGTGTACAAAGTGCTCTTATCATATTCCTATGCCTGAGTCTAGGGCCAGGAGAGACTATTATTATTTGTCTTTGATGAAAACTATCTTGCCATCCCTCATCTGATATTTAGCAGTGCTGTAGAAAGAAAAACTTTATTCTCCCCTCTCTCTGAAACCTGAAATAAAATTGACACATCCATACACAGGTTGTCGGACATCATCATATTAGCTTTCTTCCAAATATTTCTCTACCTGATGGGTGTGTGGGATGGCCACCCCATTTGTTCTGTTGCATAATCCTATGAAGCTGAATCTTGATTCAAATTAATTGCTCTTGCTACTCAGCTTGAGCAAAATTATAAAAAGATAAAGGGGAATTATTATTTTTTCTTATACACCTTGTACACATAGCCTAAAGGTAATTTTATAGACAATATTTTGAATAATTTTGTGCATGAAACAAAGTTTGTGTACACTGAACCATCAGACAGCAAAAGTGTCACTGTTTCAGCCACCCATGTGGTTGGATTTTAGAGATATTTCAGAATTCTAGATAAAGGCGATTCAGCCTGTATTTTCAGTAAACAACTGTTTTCATCTGTGAAATGATCATAGAATCATAGAGTTGGAAGAGACCGCACGGGCCATCCAGTCCAACCCCCTGCCATGCAGGAAATCCAAATCAAAGCATCCCCAACAGATGGCCATCCAGCCTCTGTTTAAAGACCTCCAAGGAAGGAGACTCTATCACCCTCCGAGGAAGGAGTTTGTTCCACTGTCGAACAGCCCTTACTGTCAGGAAGTTCTTCCTAATGTTGAGGTGGAATCTCTTTTCCTGGAGCTTGCATCCACTGTTCCGGGTTCTGTTCTCTGGAGCAACAGAAAATAAGCTTGCTTTCTCCTCAACATGACATCCCTTCAAATATTAAAACAGCGCTATCATATCATCTCTTAACCTTCTTTTCTCCAGGCTAAACATCCCCAGCTCCCTAAGTTGTTCCTCATAGGACATGGTTTCCAGACCCTTCACCATTTTAGTTGCCCTCCTCTGGACACACTCCAGTTTCTCAATGTCCTTTCTGAATTGTGGCGCCCCAGAACTGGACACAATATTTCAGGTGGGGCCTGACCAAAGCAGAACAGAGTGGCACTACTACTTATCTTAAAGTATAGTATCTAGATCAAGATGCAGCCTAAAATTGCATTGGCCTTTTTAGCTGCCGCATCACACTGTTCACTCATGTTCAACTTGTGGTCTACTTGGACTCCTAGATCCCTTTCACAGGTAGTTTCATTCAGCCAGGTGTCCCCAATCCTATATTTGTGCATTTCATTTTTCCGCCCTGAGTGCAATACCTTACATTTCTCCGTGTTGAATTTCATTTTGTTAGCTTTGGCCCAGCTTTCTAGTCTATTCCGATCATTTTGAATTTTGATCCTGTCCTCTGTGGTATTAGCTATTCCTCTTAATTTGGTGTCAACTGCAAATTTGATAAGTATGCCCCCAATTCTGTCATCTAGGTCATTGATAAAGATGTTGAATAGCACTGGGCCCAGGACAGAGCCCTGTGGGATCCCACTGGCAAGCAAGAGATTGCAGAGGGACAGGGCAAGCAGGTTAAGATACATCTCAGCTATCCATTTCAGCCTGATAAACTTCCATGTTAGAGTACTGTAGTGCATTGTATGAAAGGCTGCCACTGAAGATAGTCTGCCAACACAAACACACACTAATGTAAGAAAATCAGGTTGAAAATTAGTAATATTAGAAACATCCACTAATCAGGAGAACAATTTGCAAACAGAAACACAGACCCATGAGTTTCTATTTCAAGAAGGTATTTAATTGGTCCAGCAACTGCAAAATATACAAATTTCCAAAAGGCAGACCTGTTTTACAAGCTGGCACTGCTTCATCTCAGGCAACACCCCCACCCACCCACCAAAAACAAAACATTATTCCAAACACATATATAAAGAATTAACATCACACGCCAAGAAAAAAAGCACATTCCTTTCTCAGTTCCACGATGTCTGTTAAATAAATAAATAGCGTATTTGCTATTAAAAATGATAAAAAATATAAATTCAAGTATCAAAGGAAAAACACAATCAAAGAATGAGTCACTGGTGTGGTGTTCAATGGCCTTTCCCTACTCAACCAATGGAAACACTAGACTGGCTGAGCCTCCTCTACTGGTAATTGTGCAAAATCAACCACTCTCCCACTCCAACCCTATATGTTCCCTTCTTTCACTCAAACTGCCTGAAGCAGGAATGTTTCTTCTAGTTGTCCTAGTATTTCCTGCTTATAATCCAGTTGTTTTTCCCCCCACCAGTTCCCATCCATTTCCCAAAATATCCACAATCCACAAGCACGGAACAGCTTGCCTAAAGTGTGTTGTCACAGGGCAACAGATGTGTGGCATTTGCTTGCGATGGCTTTATCTAATCGGGGCAGAAGGCAGCACAAGGACCAAAAAAGCCACTTGCTGTATGCATGATAAAGTAATTTAAAAAAAAAATTAAGGGAGAGAGATTAGCTAAGAAGCTGGTGCAGGGAGAGGAAAAAACCTCAGTGTGTCAAAACAATCTGAAAACACACTCTTCCCTCCCCAACATGGATGGGTTTTTACAACTGTAATTAGAAAAGAGAAGGGTTCTTCCACCTTTGCACAAGGACACACCTATAAATTCGCTTGCACAGCAAACCCCTGTAAAAATGGTCACTTTAATACTATTTTTTTAAAAAAAGAATAACCTACTAAAGCACTTGTCACAGCACAAGGCTAACGCGGAAGGCACTGCTGTTCGCCTTGGCAAAGCCGACCTCAAATGTCTCCCCAAATCACAAACACACAAATCACTGCACTCCTACCAAGTCATTCAGTCTGGGAAGACCTTGTGTATTAACGGTTACCTGGAATTAGGATGTTTAAATGAAGGAGGGAAAAGGGGGATGGAAATGAACCTGTTCCTGCTTTTACAGACCTCCAATGTCTTTGCATATGGGGCTGTGCAATCCCTCAAAGAACTAGGTGAGCAAAGTGTGTCCCTCAGGTGGGACTACAAGTTCCATCAGCCCTAGTGAGCAGAGCCAAGGGTGAGGCACACTGGGAGGTGCAGTCCAACACCATCTGGAAGGACCCACTTTGCCCGACCCTGCTCTATAAATTGCACTACTAGATCCACTTTTAAGGGGTTTTATTTTCATTGGATCAAGAGCTGTCCAAGTTCCCTGTTCATTAAAGCAGAGTAAGGAGAGCTCTTTCAAAAAAAGGCTGGGTGGCTGGCTGGCTTTCACATAGTGAACTGACACCCTAGTGGTAGTGGAAAACAGTAGATGGTCAAGATGCTTCCCTAGACCTAACAAAACCAACCAACCAACCCTCAGCTCATCCCCAATAGGTACTCCAACAGATTAGTCTCTTACATTTCCTAATACTGCGTGCCTACAGCTGCTTTGATGTCCTGCATGAACTAGAGCTGAAAAGCCAGGAGGGAATAACACAATGAGGAACTAACTTGCAAAAAACACAATTCATACATACAGTCCATGGCACCTACACACATACTCCTTTCCTCTGTGCAGTCAAATCAAAAACAAACATTTCAGATGGTCACGTTCTACTTATCACACCTAGCCACTCCACCAGCTGTTTGCTGGTGAGATTTCCAGTACAGAAGGGCAGATGAAATTCCCTCTTCAGAAAGAGATACAAATTGGGTCAGGCTTTGTTGTCACTGAAAACCAAACAGCCAATTCTGCCCCCACCAAACCACAAAACAGTCATCGATTTCTGCAGGTGACATCCAAAAATTTCCTAAGGGTACATGTGTAGAGAAGAGGCATGCAAACTGTGAAGTGTGGACACACTTGTTGGTGTGTTGGCCTAGTTTTTATGGCCATCTCTCTAAGCTACATTCCCCTTTACGCACACATACCCCAAAGATAATCCATTTAATTACACATGTTCCAAGCAGCACAGTGCCCCTTCTACTTCACTGCAAGGCAACTGTGTCACTTTAGAAATAAAATAATAATAAAAATAAAAACAAGAGTAATTGAATTAGGCTATAACAGTATGCAAAGTAGTACTTTAGAGCTTGCTGTGGTCTACTGGAATCTTGGAGAGAAGAGATGAAGAAACAGTTTAAAGGTCAGTGTAATCCACAGTTTACATTATAATGAGATGTCTTCTTTTTCCTCCTTCCTTTTTCTCTCTCTCTCTCTCTCTGTATTTCACCAACCTCCCCAAAAGTCCCATTTCTGTTAAGTCCAGGTAGGTAGGTGATCATCAACAAAGGGCCATCAGCCTCGAGTCAAATGGAGCCATATGACAAACACAAGCTTTGGAGATGGATGACACAATGGAGCTGGGCTTCCGTCTGCGGTTTTTCAAGCATCGCCTGAAGAAAATTCAAGATTGCTTGTGGGAGTTGTTCAGGTTCTATGATCAAAGAGAGACAAAAAGGGGAAAAAGTTTTGAGCACATGGTTTTAAAATATGAACATTAAAAAAAAGGCAACAGAGCAAGAAAGATGCAAGATGTCATTGTTTGCATGCAGATGGTTTTCAAAAGGCAACAAAAATCTATTACAGAGATCACTTCAGAAACATCATCCAAGGAAGTAATAACTACAGGGGAAGATGACCTCATTGAAGAAACAGACGAGTCCTAAGAAAAACAGGCCAGAATCTCAGTCATTGCTCTCCTTCATCTCCTCTGTGTCCCCTGGACTAAATTGTGATAAATAATAATCTCATAAGCATGGGTCACTGAGCCAGTTAAATGAAAGACGGTCATTTCTGCTTGCCTAGCCTTGAGAAGGATGCTGTATGATGTTGTCACTGGGTATCATGTGAAGAATTAAATGCCTCTAGCTTGAAGTAGTTGCTCACTAACTACTGGTACAATAATCCTATAGGACTAGAAGAAGGAAGAACCTGTAGGTTTTGCAAGCAAGAAGGAGCCTTGAAGAAACTTATGCTATTTCTGAAGATAACAATTATAGTGGAGCCTTGGTTTGCCCTGTTGGGTTTGGTGCCAGCCCCGCACCCCCATGGATACCAAAATCTGTGGATACTCAAGGCTCACTGAATGCAATGGCATAGTAAAATGGTGTCCCATTTTACCATAGTAAATGTCAAAATCAAGGTTTGCTTGTTTGGAATTTAGATATTTAAAAAAATAATTTTCAAGCCATAGATAGTTGAATCCATGGATAAAGAATCTGTGGGTATGGAGGGCCGGCAGTATCTGTCAAATAGCTGTCCTCTGCTCATGCTTTTCCCCTATCAAATGACAGTATTACAAAAATATTGTAGCCTAATAATATTCAGTGCCATTGGTTTCTTTACAAGCTCCCCTAAGTTCTCCTCAAGCTAGAAGGAGCTATGTAGAAAAGGATTAGGGGTAAGAGAAGGAGCTGGCTCCTGCTATGTGCTAAACCTCCACTCTGCACATAGCTATTCTGGCAGTTGCAGGAAACTGGTGGACTAAACACTTTATTTAGGGCTGATCTAGGCTGCATTTACTCTGCAGAATTTAATGCAGTTCAACACCACTTTAACTGTCATAGCTCAATGCTATGGAATTCTGGAATTGGTAGTTTTGTGAGTTATTTAGCCTTCTCTCTGAAAGCTCTGGTGCCACAATGAACTACAAATCCCAAGATTCCACAAGATGGAACCATGGCAGTTTAAACAGTGTCAAACTGCATCCATTCTGTAGTGTGGCAGCCCTAAACACAAAGTACAATGAGGTGACAGAGTCAACAGGTGACAAGATGGGCTGAATCACTCCACATTGCAAAGATGGCACATTAATGTTAAAAGTTTCTTTATATTTCATCTTAAAACTTCTTGAAAACATCATGGAGTAAGCCAAAATAAAACTTTTTTTCCCATGGTATGCTTAGCTTCTACTTCTAGGGAATTTTCTACAGGGAAATCATGTAGAAAGTGTTACCTGCCCCTCTACACCTTTAAGTGGAACGTTCCTGTCTAGAATCTTTTCCTTTATGAGATCAATCACATACTTAAGTAAACGCTGAAGAAAATTTAGTTTCCCTGTCATATCTGATAAAAAAATCCTATGCAACTCTAAAACTGACACATTTTCTACACTAGTAAAGACTAGCTTATCTACACTGGTTTATTACTTTCCATCTATTTTTGTCTAATGTGTGCCCTTGAAGAGTTGGAAAGGTAAGAGGGGAGGCAGCAGAAGAAGGTATAACCCATTTTGCTTAGCAGAAAGCAAATGCTGCAGAAGTATCTCAGGACAGAAAGAAAGATTTGAGAAACACACACTTGCTACAAATGGCAGGGTATCAAGGAAGGGAAGCAGCTGCTGAAAGGGACTCCCCTGTTCTCACTCCTGCATCACCAAAAAACTACAAGTTTTTGTAGTTCCACCTAACCTCCATCTAACCTCTCTCTCCTCTCCCACACAAACACACACAAAAAGAAAAAGCCAAGGCAGAAATGATCTTGAGTAACTGTTATTTCAATGAGCTGAGGGTAGGCTTGGGGAAAGCACAACACGCAGAGCAGCAAACCATTTACCTTGGAAATATTAGTAAAGCAAAATGGTTGAAAATGTGACAAAGGGAGCGTCTTTCAGCATGAAAAGGGAAAAGAGAGAAAAGTGGTGAAGGAGAGTGGCCTTGCAGCAAAACTGTATAAAACAAATGCAGCAACTTGAGGGGTTTTCTCCATCACCAAGGCCAGGTGGCCCATGTTTCAAAAGTGCAACAGAGAAAAAGGTTCATCCACGCCAGAAAACAAAAATACAAAAGCTGTCTTATCACCAGGACACATGTGTTTAACCCTCTACCTTCACTTCCCCAGTGACAGAAGCAATGCAAGGTTGGCAAGAAGAGGTCCTTTCCAACATATTGCCAGTTATTCTTTTATCAGAGGAGGGAATATGGCTCCCAGACCCACCATGGCTGGGAAACAGATCCAGCTAAATATTGATGGTTGCACCCCCAGAAACTTCTAAGGCTTGTTGGTGTTATGCATCTTCAAACTGATCTCAGACTTACGGAAACCCTTTCATAGGGTTTTCTCGGAAAGATTTGTTCAGAGGAGATCTGCCTTTGTGGCTGCGAGAGTGCGATTTGCCAAAGGTCAGCCAGTGGATACCTACGCCTGAGTAGGGAATTGATCTTCCAGAATTTTAGCCTGACACTCATATTACTATACCATACTAGTTCTTCGTCTATCCATTTCAATTATATTTTGGCGTGAGCAAGCCTTTTTTGGCCCTAATAGTCTTTTTTTTCAGATCCAAGATGTGACTTCCAGGTTCCAAGGCTGAGGAAACTGCAGACCTCCAAAAGTCAAACTGGTATTTTCATCACCCCCTCCCACCCTGCTACAGATGGGAACTGGTGTCCAACAACATCTGAAGGATTACCCAATCCTGTTATATTCCTTTATAGTCTTGCAAGCCCAAGGCTCTAAATATAACAACAAAATGGCAGGACATTGCTTCCCTCCATCCCAAAACTTTTTGCACTATTGGTAAACTTAGTCTTGCGCCAAAGCTTTTGAGAACATACAGAGGGTATGGAGGAAGATCAGTTCCCCATCTCCCTGGGATTCTGCTGTTCCACAAACTGAAGTCCAATATCAGACTCTGTCCCAGATCTCTACCTAGATTTTATTTCACAACTAAAGAATCAGCCATTGTGAACCGGATACTCTCCCAATACACTGGACAGAAATTCCCAACCAGCAAGGACAATAGGCACAGAATGCAACATCTCAGATCAAGAACATGCTGTCAGACCATTGGTTCATCTAGCTCAGTACAGCCTGTCTATATAAATTGCTTGGTAATTCTCTACTGTTTCAGGCAATTCTTTATACAGCCTGTCTAGAGATCCTATCTGGATTGAACTTGTGCCCTTCTAACTATAAATTACATACTGTACAGGCTACTGTCCTTCTTCTAAAAAACATGGCAGCAGGCAAGATAGATAACATATAGAGTATTACATTTCTCCCCTCAGTACAAGGGAGGATTTTGCAATTAGCCAATACTCTGCCAAAGTAGGGTTAAATCCATAATTTTACATTCCCAAGAGCAAAAGAGAACTTCCCCAGGTTATGAACAGTGGTGCAAGCTGGGTGTGAAAAGCCAATCGTCCACTTGTGTGGAAGCAGAAGGAAAGAGAAAGGCAGGCAGTCAAGAAAGAAAGAGATCAACCCACAAGAAGATACTTACAGGCAGGCCTTCCCCAGTAAAGGCTGTAAAGAGACAAAGGGAGGGAAAAGAAGAATGGAAAAGAAATCAGTATGGTTTGCAAAGCTGGTTCTCATGACAGGAGATAGAAAGACCAGGGAGAAGGATTAATCAGACTGCCAGAGAAAAGACAGACCAAGAGACACAAAGCCATCCAGCTTTAGCATCTACCCACATTCATGCCCGAAGGTCACAAAATGTCAGCAAAACGGTCTCCAACATTTCAGATCCCAAGCACAGAGATGGCTCAACAAGGATATGGAGAGGTTGGGCAGAGGAGCATGGATCCTCTCAAACACAGAATTTACTACCAACAGAGGCTGATGTTGAAAGATAAGTTTGGCTTTCAAATCACCTGAAAGACCATATCTCCCTATACGAGCCTGTATTGTGTGCCTCCAAGTCATTTTTTATTTATGGTGACCCTAAAGTGAGCCTTTCACTGTGTTTTCTTGACAAATTTCTTCAGAGAGGATTTGCCATTGCCCTCCTCTGAGGCTGAAAGAATGTGACTTGCCCAGGGTCACCCAGTGGATTTCTTGCCTGAATGGGAATTCGAATCCTGTTTTCCAGAGTCATAGTCCAATGCTCAAACCACTACACCACGCTGGCTCTCTACCTAGCAGCCTACTAGAGTTTCAATTTTCAGTCCCACCAACATCATGGGTACATCTGATGAGAACTCAGGAGAGAGTCCTCTCTATCGAGGGATGCTCAGTTGCCCCCCTTTTTGCTCTTCTTATTTGAACAGGGATCCAGTTGGTTGAGTTAGTGCAACAGATGTGCTGGTTCTTAAAATATACGTTTTTTTAATGTGTTTTCAGCTGTTCTGAACTACCGTTTTTAAGAGGGTTGTTCAATGCTTTTAAAAACTTGTATAACCAATTGTTGTAGCTATTTTGCTTTTATGTTCAGTATAAACCACTTTGGGTCCCCTATGGGAAATTCCTGGTGCTGGATGGTCTCCTACCCAAGTACTAACCATGTCTAACCCTATGTATAACCAAATTTACAAAAGATCAGAGGTGCTCAGGGTGCTCTAGTGGTCTTACCCAGCTCTCCTTGGCAGCTGGGAGTCAAAATCCAATGCCCATAGAGCAATGCATCTGATACAGAAATGAAGTAGGTATGCTGATGATACCAGGAGACATTGCTATATTATCAACAGATTGACATTAACATTAACTTTTAAATTATGAAATGAGGGTGCAGGTAGGAAGGTTTGGAGCAGAAAGACAACTAAATACAACATTGTTTAAACATGTGTCATTTCCAAAGTCCAAAGGACAGAATGAACCTATTTCTGATCATCAAGCATAACCTATCTTCGTACTGACTCTAAGCATATGCCACCATACAACCAAGCTCAAAACACAACAGAGTATAATCAATCTGACTGTTTTTTAAAGGTTAACATAAGACTTATTTTTAAATTATAAAGTCTTTTACTACTGGTTTTTTAGTGGAAGGAGATGAGTGCAAAAATGATGTTGGCTGTGATCTCAGAGAAAGTACTGCCATTAAAAAAATGGAACAAGCCATGCCAAAGTAACTACCTCCCAAGATTTAAAGCAACAGAAGGTACAGACATGCAATGACAACAGCCACAACACTCTGCCATCACCACCACCACCACCACACAAACAAAGGAAAACCACCAACAAAAGAATGTAACCAACTTGTCCAGGCAGCTGGGTGGGTACTTCCTGGGGCATACAGATGGGCAGGGCAGCAGAAGCAGCAGCGGCCACATGCTCCTCAAAGCTGTTGATGCGAGGTTTTTTGGTGGGCTCTGGGCTCGCTAGAGGGGTAACACTATTGCGTCTCATGAGGGTGTTAGGTAACTTCTTTGCATCCTAAATTAGAGCGAGACAAAGATAAAAAGTAATGAGGACGAAGGCGAAAGGTATGAAGAAAGCAGTTTTATATTAAAAAAAACACATGATGGGTTAATTGATCGGCCAAAACATACCAAACAAAAAGGAAAAAAAGGTGAATGTCAGAAAAACTGGGAGATATTTTGCAAGGATGAGGGGTACTGCTACTGCAATCTCCTGTAGCAATCTTTCTCACTAACACAAACATACAGAGTGAGCATACTTTTTAAAGCAATGTGAGGCCAGGAACGAAGAGGTTCTGGAGTCAATCTCAAAGTCTATCTTGGAGCTCTGAAGAAAGCAAGTATAAGGGTCTCTATAATCTAGAACCTGATGCTTCAGTATGATGCAAAGACATGCTGAACAAAGACATGATGGATGTATTACAGAAAGTGAAAAGCCCTAGCCAAATTCCAAATCCCTGCCCCAAAACATAGTATGGCAACCTAGTGTTATCTATGTACAGCCTGCCTTCAGATGACAAACGCAGCAATAAACCAGGCATTACATCAATGCCCTTGACACCCAACCAGGGAACATGAGACTTTTGACAGCTTTCTAAAGCTTAAGAAAAGGGAGAGAGTTCCACCAGGCAAGGGGCCATCAAAGAAAAAGCCCTGCTGCTACCATGGTAATGTCACAATATAGGACCTTTGGGGTGCTGAAGAATAGTGACAACCTCCCACCTCCCCAGTCTATGTTTGTGATATCACGTCTTGTGATGGACCTCTCATGTGTGTGCATATCTGAAGAGGAAGAGAATGGCTAGAGAGATGGGAAATGGCTTGGAGAGATTTCAGCATCCTTGACTCAAGTGCTCTTTCTTTCTGGTACTAAGTACTGGACCTCCCACACCACTATTCACCCACTGCAGGGAAAGATCTACAGGTAAAGAAGTAGGGTAGCTGATTCTTATCTTGTTCTGGCCCCAAGTGTGCATGAGGTCTCAATTTACACATCCTTCGTACACCAGGACTCTGAAAGGGGCACTCTGACAATCCAGGAATACCTTCCCCTTCATCACTGCATACCTGTGCACTCTGGGGGGCTTCCAACACTCACACCACATGCTGTCACAGCCTCAAATGCCTGACATCAGCCTTGTACCACCACTGGAGCCCACCTCCTGTGACATCATGAGGGGATCAACCCTAGGTCCCAGGTTTTGGCCCTGAAATCTCAGCCAGGCATAGTTGTAGTCTGGCAATCTGGGGTGGGTCAGTACTGAGTGCTTTTCGTTTATTTATATAAACTAAAATATGCCCTCTGCAAAGTTTATACATCCACCTAGACAAGAGGTTGCCTCTCTGACATACTGGTTTTCTTACATACTGATGTGTTGTTGTGGGGGTGCAAAAGCATACAACCATTATGGTCCATATTCAGCCTGATACAAGATGCCCACTCCAGTGCTGTTCCTCGTACAGGTTGAGTCTCCCTTATCTAAAATGCTTGGATTGTGGTGTATTTGCATGTACATAATGAGATGTCTTGCTGATGGGACCCAAGCCTAGACACAAAATTCTTTTATGTTTCATGTACACTTTATACACATAGCTTAAAGATAGTTTCATGCACAATATGCTTAATACGTTTGTACATGAAACAAAGTTTGTGCACACTGAACCATCAGAAAGTAAAGGTGTCACTATCTCAGCCACCCATGTAGACAATTGTGGATTTTGGAATATTTTGGAATTCCAGGTAAGGGAAACTCAAACTGTAACACAAGGCACTTCAGATACTCATAAAGAGTTAGTAAACACGATCTTTCTGTATTACTTGCTGCTGCTATTGTTATTCTGCTACTACTGCTATCACTGCTACCACCACCAGCCTTCCACTACAAACTATCAGGGGAAAAAACACTGCTTACAACAAAAGAGAATCCGTCTTTGAACGTTTTTCTAAAATTCAGGTGTCTACCCAAGTTCTTTCCATGTACACAGGGCTGGGGGGATGAAGGCACAAGTGGAGGGCAGAGGCCCCTCACCTCTGGTCTATCCCGGTGAGTGTTCACAGCGTCGACATTCAAGCAGATGGATTCAACTCTACAACCTTAGGGAAGGGTGAGAAAAAAGAAAAGATGCGGAACGTGGTCAACTATTTGGGTCTCAATGTTCAGCTAAGTAATTAAACTGGGGGGAAATGCTAATCAAGGTTGATTTTATTAAAATGTAATTAAAATCAGATAGATGATTAAGAAGCAGTTTAATTATTCTTTGAATCAAGCATTCAGAAATCTGAGAAGGAAATGGTAAATCGTTGATCTGTTTTTCACTGTGGCTGCACCTGAACTGCAGAATTGGACACCACTTGGCTCACTGCTATGTAATCCTGGGATGATTAGTTTGTCATCGCACCAGAGCTCTGACAGAGAAGGCTAAATATCTCACAAAACTACAAATACCAGAACTCTTGAGCACTGAGGCAAGACAAGTAAAGCAGTGACAAACTGCATTATTTCTGCAATGCAGATGTAGCCTGTGTTTTATGTTTTAAATTGTTTTAATATTGCAAATAGTTTGATTCTGTTTTAATGTTGACTTTTGAATGTTTTCAGCTATATTGTAAGTACAGTAATTTAAATTGTAAGTTGCTTTCAGTTCCCATTTGGGGGAAGAGGTGGGGTATAAAGATGATGCTGCTGATATTGTCATTTTAAAATTAGGATGTGCCCCTTCTCACATAAAGAAACAAACTATTTAATGATTTTTTTAAAATCCATATACAAAATGCACAGAGAACGCAAAACACCAAATCACTGGATTAAAACTAAACCCACTGCATTTTCTTTAATCAGGTGAACAGCCCCAACAATTACAGAATGTAAAGAGCACTGTCTGACACACCCATCTGTTCTACGGTCAAGGAAAGGTATGTTGTTTCTGACTTCGACAGCAGCAAAAGGCGTGAAAATTCATTTGAGTGAGACACAGGCCAAGCTTCCTGGGCTAAGCCCTCTGTCCTAACTGCAAATGAAATTAAATAAGGAAGATGAGGTAATGCTCAGGACCTTACGTTCAACAGAAATATATACATAATCCATCTGAATTATCTAAAATGTTGAAAAAGCAAATTATGTGAACATGTTTGTGTATGAATGTATATGCATTATGTTGTGTTGTTGTGTGCCTTCAAGTCATTTCTGACTTATGGCAACCTTAAGACAAACCCATCATGATGTTTTGGGGGGTTGAGAGTGTGAGACTTGCCCAAGGTCACCCAATGGGTTTCCATGGCCAAGCAAGGTATCAAACTCTGATCTGCAGAATCAAAGTCCAACACTCAAACCACTACACCACACTGGCTTTCATATATGCATATATAATAAGCAAATTAAATGTTTTCTTACTATGCACAATTTTACATGCATAATTGTGTATATAATTCATTAGGAATTAGGTAGACCTTGGGAGAGGAGGGGAACTTTCTTCTAGCCAGTGGAAGAGATACTACTGGAAAGCCACTGGTTTCAGATAACCTTCTGGCTCTGGAAATTACACCCTACGCTGCCTACGCACATTCAAGTATATTTCTGAAGTCACAACAAAAGACTGGAGAATTGGCTTTTAAAATGAAATCAAATGTTCTCGAGAATCCATTGCCACCAGCTACGGTGCTATGAGGCACACAGCACCTTGGAAAAGACAGAACAGGGAAGCTGGGTGGGAGCTCACGGAAATCCTTGGACAGACAATAGGAATGTACTCAGGAATGTACTACAGCACCCATTAATGGAGAGGAATGTGGCAACCAGTAGACCTCCCACTCATCATCTGTTCTCATTGATCCCTCACACTTTGACACACTTTGTTGTTATTTTTTAAGGCTCATCTCTATCATACAGTGGGGACTAGAAAAGTACACTTTCATAGGAGAGAGGGGTTCTGAAAGCCTTGACAATCTAAGATTCAATCAAGGTCAAATAAATCATCCCTTAGTTGCAACCTCAGGCGTACCCTGATATGAAAAAGCTTTGTGAGAGAGGAAGGAAGACTCACCATAGGCCACAGGGGTCAGCTTCAGTACTGTGTGAAGGGGGCATTTCAAGTAAGGCATTTCCTCTGGGGAGAAAAAAATGCAAGACAACAAAGTGATGAACTGGACAAATAAATCTATTCCACAAATACTGCATAACCTACAACTGTCAGACTACAGCGCCCATCAGCCTCAGGCACTGCAGCCCAGGTTGGGGAAAGGGTTTGTGGAGTTACAAGAAGAACAAGAGGTGAACAAGAAAAGAAGGTTAAGAGGTGACATGATCGCCATGCTTAAGTAACTGAAAGGATGTCATACAGAAGAAAGAAGAAGCTTGTTTTCTGCAGCTCCAGAAAATTGGTCCTAGGGAGCAATGGATTCAAGCTACAGAAAAAGAGATTCCACCACAACAATGGGAAGAAAATCCTGACAGTAAGAGCCATTCGAAAGTGAAACACACTCTACTGGAGTGTAGTGAAGTCTTCTTCTTCAGAGGTTTTTAAACAGAGGCTGGATGGCTGTCTGTCAAGGGTGCAATGATTATGTGTTCCTGCATGGCAGAGATTGCAGGGCTGCATGGCCGTTCTGGTCTCTTCCAAATTTAGGTTTCTATTATTCTATACTCCCTGGCAACAGTGCTTAGGTATCACAGCCTAAGAGTTTAGAAGAATAATGGGTGCTGCTGTTAACACCTGGCCAATGGCTGGAATGACGAGACACACACCTGCACTCTTGTCAAGGAAGTAGGCCAGAAGACACCTCATGACTGCCTGGTGACAGATGACAAGGACATTCTCCTGTCTCTCCAGCTCCATGATGACTGGTTCTAGACGCTGCACCAAATCTTGGTAGGACTACAGGAGAAGAAAGAAGACAAAGAACAGATCAAGATGATGCAGAAGACAGAAGAACTTGCAGCCAAATTAGGCTGACAAGGAAAGTGAGATGGCCTTTCTCCTGATGTTGACCATCACACATATTAAAGATTTTGAAGAGACCAGAAACCCAAAGATGAATAATTGCCAGTACAGTGAGCATAGAATACTTGTAAAAAAAAGTTGGTATAAAGAAAGGATGCAGCCCTCCAGATGCTGTTGGACTACAGTTCCCAACAAGCAGAACCACCAATGGTGAGGAAGGCTAGGTATTATACTCCAGCACCTGGAGAGCTGTACAATTCCTTGGTGTTTAAGAACATTGTTTTATTGCTGATTAATGGCATACTTTACAACTCCTAGCTATAGTTGTAATACCTACTAGTTTCAGTTGTAATAACTACTAGCCCCTCCTTCCACAGGACATACCTCTCCTGATGGATAACGATAATAGTATTTGTCCTGGTCACGCAAAGCAAACTCTTCAGGGTACTTCTCCTTTATTTCATCATAGGTCATCTCTTCACATACACCCTGTAAGAAGCAAAGAGAAATATTCCTGCTGCTGCTATGGCAGCCCTTCAAGCAGAGATGGGGAGGTCAAGGCATCCATCCCCAATTGTTCTGTAGTCTATCAAGGCATCCATCCCCAATTGTTTTGTGATGTTCAGCATTAGGAGGAACTTGCTGACAATAAGGGCTGTTCGACAGTTCGAACACACTCCCTTGGAGGGTGCTGGAGTCTCCCTCCTTGGAAGTCTTTAAACAGAGGCTGGATGGCCATCTGTTGGGGATGCTTTGATTGAGAGTTCCTGCATGGCAGGAGGTTGGACTGGATAACCCTTGTGGTCTCTTCCAACTCTATAGTTCTATTATCTGAAGTGAAGAATTGATGCAGTCTGACATTGCTATAACTGCCATGGCTCAATGCTATGGAATTTTGGGATCTGTAGTTTTGTGAGATATTTACTCTTCTCTATCAGAGCGCTCTGGTGTCACAACAAATTACAAATCCCAGAATTCCAATGTGACAGCAACCCCAGGCTACTTATGTCCTGATGTCTTCCACTGGTTCCTTTAAAACCAAAATTCCTTTTGGAAGGAGGTGGTTAGGGAAAAGAGGACAACTTTCCCTATCAGAATTTCACTGCCAAGCCTGCAAGCCAACAAAGCCAATACTTACAGCATCAATTTCATTCAAGACTTTCCACTGCTCATAGGGCAGGTCAAGAGCTTCTGCTGTCTGGATTGTCCTCTTCAACTGGCTGGTCCAGACTTTGAGATCTTTCAGATTCTGCTCCTGGACAAAATGGTTCAGTGCAATGGAAAACTAGAAAAAGGAAAATAAGGAGGGAAAAGATGATGGAAGTGGCTTCTGATTCTCTGTTAACCCTCACTCTCATCAGGGTTGTTTTCAGAAATGGCAAGGAGAGGATCAACTGTGTCAACAATAAAGCAGGTATGTTTGCATTGAACTGAAGCCAAATTACATTGGGCCCTCCACATTAGCTGGAGTCAGGGACAAAGGACCCCCATGGAAGTGGGAAAAGTGGGGGGGGGACTATTTTCTAACCTGAAAGAACACCTCTCTAGGAATTTCTATGTCCTCCAGAACAACTCAATGGTCAACATCTGCTGGAAGATGACCACAGAATTGCACGAGAGGACTACAAATGGCTAGAAAAGTTTTGTCTAAAAATCTCTAGGTCCTCCAGCATGACTGGTCAACGTCCAGTAGAGTTACACTGGACAACCTAGAGATTCCTAGATAGAACATATCAAGTCCATTAATAAACAAATCCGGAAAAGTCAAAGCCACAGATGCAGAGGGATGACTATATACAGAAAGAAACCAATCCTTCACCCCAGAAGACAGGACACCCTCTAGAGTCCTACCTTTTTGCCTCTACCAGACAGCCCTGAGTCTCCTCCAATCTTCCCTTTGAGATTGTGTTCACTCTCGCCATGCCGGCACAAGTAGATCGTGCGGGGCTGGACATGGATGTTCATTAAATAGTAGACTATTCGACTCTGGATATGGTCTTGGACCCTGTTTACTAGGTACCGCCGGCCAACATCAATCACTTTGATAAGCGATAACTCTCTGAAGAAGAAAAGAAACACACCATGCAATGAATCAAAACCATCTGACCCAGTGAAATGTCAAATACCAAGATGGTGGAACACGTGTGATGTTGCACAGAGACCTTAGAGAAGGAACAGCCCTGTCCAAAATTTTTAACTCCATGAAATGAGCAACTCAGCTGCCATAGTGGGCAACATAAAACCATTTTAAGAATACACAAATCCCATACAGTCAGAGTGGAAATTGTGTGGACCTCCAGGTGCATTAGTCCCAACACCCCTAACTAACTAATAGTTAGGCCAATAGTGAGGAATGCTAGGAGTTGCAGTCCAACATCTGCCACATGATTCCCACCCTGATTCACAAATTGAGCCAATGATTTCAATAAGCTCAGACCCCACTGAAGTGGGGATTTTTCTCCTTTTCTGACTTTCACAACAGAGTCAGAGCAACTAACTTCACTCCTTAACCTGAATGTAGATTAAAAGATGCACTGTACTCATCCCAATCTTCTTGCCAGCAAGCTCACAAAAACAATTCAATGCTCTGGATTTCCTGTTTTGCACCTCAGTGCATTTTGATAGATTAAAATCAAGTGAGTAAAATTGTGAATATTTTCTGTGTGTACCTAGTGACTTTAGCAGGAATAATAAGCTTGTCAAAACTATTTCTTCATCCATTCTTCATTTTTTTCTCCTCCTAAGAGGAATTCTTAAAACAAAAAATTTAAACCTTTTTTTTCAAAAGAGTATATATATGTGTGTAAATTTAAATGCAATTTAAATACAGTATGCAATTTAGTTTTAGTAGTTTTAAAAAAGGAAAGACTATACCACAGTGAGGAGTGTTTGAGTTTTGGATTAGGACTCTGGGGGACCAGGGTTCAAATCCTCACTCATCAAAAGAACCCACTGGGTGACTCTGGCCAATTCATACTCTCTCAGCCCAAGAGAAGGGCAATGGCAAACCTCCTTTGAAAAAAAAATTACCAAGAAAACCTTAGATTAGGATTACCATAAATCAAAGTCCATTTTTAACAACACCAACACAGTATCCTTACCTGTCATAGTCATCTGGGTCAAGAGGCTGGTAACTGGACTGGTAACAGCTGATCCTCTTCATAAAATCTTCCATAGCATCATTTGAATTGCAGTCCTTATAATCTGGGCTAGACAACTTGACTTCCTAAAGACATACAAAGGGAGGAGAAGGGAAAGAAAATATAGAGAAACAAGATTTGGCATAAAACCAAGATAATTTTACTGCTGTGTTGGCAGAAGATGATTCAAGTCATCGCAGTGCTTGAGTGCCAGTTATAAGAATGTGATGGAGAAATTAGTGAGCCATTTTAGTCTCATGGGAAAAGGCTGATTCAAACAGCCCTTCAGAAAGAGAGCTGGACTTATGATCACCAGTTAATCTGAACAAGGCAAAAGTGAGGACTGATCATCTGGGTGGCCAGTAACTCTGCTCAGCTTCTGATCTAAAGATCCACTGTGGCCTGACTCCTTCCGGGGGTGGAGAATGAAAAGCAAACCATCCTTTGGCCACTGGAGCTCTCCATGCCGTCACAGTATCATGACTGGTCTAACTTTTACAAAGGAGCTAAAAGGCTGAAGGAGGACTTACTCAAAGTCACACATTAAGTCCAAGACCAGGTAAGTTCAGACAAGCCCAGTATAAACCAAATCTACTCAAGAATTCACCAGGTGTATCAAATCTTGGAAAAGTTAATTTTAGGGCTATGAGAGCCAGCATGGTATAGTGCTTTGAGGATTGGGGAAAGGGTCTGAATACCTCCTCAGCCATGGAAACCCACTGGGTGACCTTGAGCAAGTCACACTCTCTCAGTCTCAGGAGAAAGGCAAAGGCAGACCCTCTCTGAATAAAGCTTGCCAAGAAAACCTTGTGATAGGTTCACTGTAGGATCCATGTAAGTCAGTAACAACCTGAAGACACACAACAGGGCTACAATTGCCAGGTAGGGTTTCTGAAAATTGTAGTTCCAAAAAGAACTTTTATTGAGTCTATTCAATATCCAGCTCCCTCCAAGCCTGGAACGGATAAGACACTTGACAGAGAAAAGACACTTTTCATGCTTACCATAATGTTGGTGGCAACAACGGTTGGATCATTGCAGATAGATTCAATGAAGAACACCTGGTGGGTACAGGAGGGAAAAACACAAATAAAAATGGCAGATAGCAGAAACATATTTGAAGACTTTTTTTCAAATTATTAATCCATCTACTTCCCTATGAGCCATTATGACAAAAGCGACCACACTCATTTTCATCACTACCTTGGGGTTGTTTTACTCACTTTGAATCCATTTTCTTTGGCAAAATGCAAGATCATTGATCTTCTCTCTCGGGTTGTGTTTGTAGCATCAAAAACCTTTATTGCAGAAAACAAATTTTAAAAGGTTAGAATGCTTATTCTAAAAACAATAGGCATCTTTTTAATAAGCTGTTTCTCCCAAAGGAGAAGTCTAGAACCTAGCAGTAGAAAAATGGATCACTGGCAAATTGGACTACTGCGTATTGGCTGTCTTGTGAAGAAGACTGGACTTTAGAAAGCCGCCTTATATCAAATTAATTACCTATTTGATCCCAGATAGCACGAACTGCCATCATATCCTCAGGGACATATTTTGAAAATGACATATTTTGAAAACAAAGACTTGGAGACGCTGTTGGCTGAACCAGGAACCTTCTGCATACAAAGTATCAATTCTAGCACCATACAGAAGGACTCTACTCCAAGCAAGAGGGCAAAGCCAACACACAGAAATTGAGCTGTATTCAGGAATCCTAATGTTTGAGAGATCCTCAGCATGACCTCTTACAAATGTAAAAACACAGCAGTGGAGCCAGGAATAGTCAGAAAAAAAGAAAGAGTGGTTCAGACTGAAGATTCAGCTGAGCAAACCTGGAGAAAGGTTACTTTTTCAAACAACATCTTCCAGGATCCCCCATCTAACACGGCCAGTGGAAATGTGGGCAGTGAGGTTCTAGGAGATGCAGTCCAAAAAAGCAAACTTTTCCAAGCTTTGTTCCTGAGAGAAAGAGTGTAATGAATATGTTTTTTTTACTGCAGACCAGTTGCACATAAATGACCTAATACTGGAGAGCGAACATTATTCTGCCGGAGGCAGGGCCATAAGGGTTTTTGTTTTTTTAGAATAACAACCAACCACTCACCGCAATCTGACCCCCTTCCTCAGACAAGTACAGTTTGACGTCTCTCAAGGCAGCTAAGGCACACTGCCTGCAACAACAGGAAAAATGGGTTAAGGACACTCCAAATTACAGAGCAAATCAATCCATCTGTTTCAAAATCCTCCCCAGTTTCATCCCAATACATAATTCAGAATATGGTGGACTACCAAGGAAGTGATGCACAGAGGATTGTTTCCAGGGGAAATACCTACAGGGTGGTATAAGCATATTAAACTGTGGCTGATTAGTTAATACATTTATATGATGCAGCAGGGGTTTGTACAAACAGCTAACTATGTCCGGTCATTACCATTCTGATCAAGAGGAAGTGAAATTTCTCTGCAGATTTATCCACCACAATGAGGATTAGCATCTTACTTAGCTGAGAGGTATGCATGAGATCAAACTATTTTACATTCCAGACTTTAGTGATGATTCCACTAGAAATAACAATTGCACCACTCCTGAGATAGTTCTCTCATCTGAATTCCGCAAACCCGTTTCATATTTACTGAGCTGGACTGGGGGCCACAAGCTGTACCACAAATGTCTTCAACACAGATTTTCATTAACAAAACAAGTATCTGGACGTTTCCCTGACTATCCAAGGAACAGGAAATTAGGTAGAGGAGGTATTGTGTCTTGTGCAAACAGTCAGCTTGAACAGTCAATACAGAACAATGCTTCTATTTACAAAAGGTTGCTTTCAGATTATACCAGATTCCTCATAATGCTTTTCATAATGACAGAATCTTCCCTCGAGGGATGCTGAAGGCATAAATATCACAGACGCGTGGGGCCTGCAAAACTGGGGCGGCCTTCTGCTCACCCTGCAATTATTTCAGTGCCTCAGTATTTAATAGCAGAAAGATGGAAGAGGGATTTATCTGGGACCCAGGGTATGTGGGGGACACAGTAATAGGGTAGAAAAGGCTTGGCCTTTGCCATTGGATGTCTATTTTTTTTAAAAAAAATACTATTTTAAAAAAATGTTTTTAACTCTCTTCCAATATGATGAGACCAGACAGAGCCAGCTTGCCTCCTTTTTGTCCTCACACTTTCACCTTGACTCTTGATCTCTATCTTTGCCACTGTTGTTGTTGTTGTTGTGTGCCACTGTTGTTCTTTTGTGCCTTCAAGTCATTTCCGACTGATGGTGACCCTAAGGCAAACCTATTAAGGAGTTTTCTTGGCAAGTTTTGTTCAGAGGAGGTTTGCCATTGCCTTCCCCAAAGGTTGAGAGAGTGTGACTTGCCCAAGGCCACCCAGGGGGTTTCATGGCCCAGCAGGGAATTGAACCCTGGTCTACAGCATTATGCTGGCAAGAACTAGCTAGCCAGGACAGAGGACATTTGCAGAGTCAGGTACTACTCGCAATTGTTACAGATGAGAAAGCATGGTGGCCTGATATGAGGAGCTCTTGGACACATAAAAAGCCATACCTCCTAATGCACCTGAGACAATGTTCTACCACTTGTTAATTTGACTACAGAGAACCTGAGTCAAAGACTTCCATCTGTCAAGCAAAAGCAAGGTCATCCTCGCCATTTCAGATGGGTGAAAAACATCCTTTAATCCAGAAACAGCCCATGTCAATGGGGCAATGAATCCATTCCAGCGCTTACTTCATCCTTTAAAAGTGCTATCCAAGGTGTTGAAGTTATGGGAGAAATTTGGCATCTTGGATAGTTCCTCCAGGGCAGATTCACAGTTCATTAAATTGGAAGCTGCAATCTATTAAATCAAATATATATTGCACTGAAAAACATGTCAGTCCCAACAAGGGCAACTTGTTTCTTTTACCTTTCCTACTCAATAGGGTTTACCAAAAGGAAACAGACCATCAGCAGGAGCAGTATCTTGCATCTCCGCTCTGTCACTTGCCATGTCATCTTGGGGCAGTGTATTCAGTGGTATAAAAGGGTATTGCCACTTGGATGGCTGCAAGAATGACAAGGGGGCACTTGGCTCAATGGAATTCACAACCAGAGTCACACTTACTTGCGGACTTTCATCGCCTCCTCATTATCAGAACGAAAGAAGTTGTAGGAACTGTAATGTCTGACAGCCTCCCTGCGATATTCCCCAACGTTGAACACTGCAAGGCAAAGTAGGTAGGAATAGTCAGAAATAGCTCTCCAGGTGAGGTGCCCAAGCAGCAAACCAATGAAATTCAGTGAGCTTCCCAAAGTAAAAAGAGGCTGTGTGTATTCTAGAAGGAAGTGAGGACCTTATCTGATTGCCTCCAGGGCATGTAGGAATGTTTTTGTAAATGGATGAGAATGGGTTGAGTTTAGCTTCCTCCAGGTAGTTTATGTGCACAGCAACTGATTTGCACAAGTATGAACAGGCTGGTAATAGATTTATGGTGGAGGATGTTATTTAGAAAGCTGAACAAGGGACAGATAAATTAACAGGATAGCCTTCTCCATCTTGCTGTCCTTATTTTGGGATGGAATCACAGCATTTGTCTCCCAAGAGGCTCATCACATGGACATATCCTGGCTTGTCCTAACTGAGGCTACCAGTCCATCTAGGTCAATAGTTCCCCACCTTTGGTCCTCCAGGTATTTTGCACCATGTAGGAGATTGTTTGAAGTCACCCTGGTGCCCCCAATTTTAAAGAAACAAATCTCACCTTTTGTTGGAACGCCAATCCAATTGAGGTAGCGTGTCAGCTTCTTGGAAATGTAGGTTTTTCCACGAGCTGGGAGGCCAACCATAACAATCACCGTAGGGGAATTGGTAAGCTGCGGGCCACAAGCTGCGAGGGGCACAGGAGAGAAAGACAAAAGAAAAAAAGTGCTGGTGAGATAACTTAGGTTTAATGTAAAGTCGAAGGCTCTCATGGCCGGAATCCATAGTTTTTTGTGGGGGTTTTGGGCTATGTGGCCATGTTCTGGAAGAGTTTACTCCTGACGATTCGCCAGCATCTGTGGTTGTCTCCAATAGAGGAAGAATGCTAACCTACTGCACAGAATTATTGTAAGGATTACCAAGCTAATGTATGCAAAGTATTTTGCATAATGACAAAATGTTACACAAATGCAAATTCTATTGTTATATATTTGGTCTTTCCAAAGATCAAGGGGCTTGTGGAGACAACGGCTAGCAATTTGTCACACATCTGCCTTTCTGCTTCAGCTCTGAGACAGAATGTCGACTAGACATTAAAAACTGCAAAATCTTTTGACTCATCATTACAACAGACACGTGCCAGACAAAACAGACACTGCAGAGGGACTGGAAAAGAAAGCATATTACAGCAGCCAAGCTCCTACACACCACACACACACAGTCACACTTATCCTACTTAGTGCAGGCTTGTTTGTATATGGCATAGCTATGGGTGCTTTTGTCTTTGTCCTAATCACACATGCAAAGTTTGGCATTTTTGAATTCTATCTCTTATGGAAGGGTGGGCAACTCTAATAGGGGCCAATTTTTGGACTTGTGCCCTTACAATAAAAAGTGCCACTGCATCTTCAGCCATAATAATAATAATAATAATAATAATAATAATAATAATAATAATAATAATAATTTTATTTATATCTCCCGCTTCTCCCTTCGGATCGAAAATCAGTCCAAAATACGTCAGTCCAATGGCTCCTTCCAATTTTTACTACAGAGCTGTTTTTTTAATCTTTGAGGTGCATTTGTGGGTTGGAGGGGTTAAAAGACAGAGAAATAGCCTATTCCAAGCAAATATTCATTCTCTGTGAATGGCCTTTCCCCCCAGTTTGAACTTGATCTGCTGTTCAGGTGTCTCTCAGGTTGAATGTTACAAAAGCTTGCAAAAATTCCTCTCTTTTTTGGACTATAACTTCCAGTACCAATTCTTCAGCTGGGGAGTCTGGGAGCTTTAGTCCCAACAAGGAACTTTTCCAATCTCTGCTGTACCTCAACAGAGCAGAAAACTATTTACATGTAATATAAATTTGCCTTTCTCCCCCTCTGTTGCAATATTCGCAAGCCTGGCATGAAAGGTGTTTGTACCTCTTGGGGTGTGGTCCTATCCAGTACATCCCTATGGCAACAATAGGCAAACACATTGTACAATGCGGCACATGAGAGCATGACGACCAAAGGATCCATCAAACCACCCTTGTCATCCCTGGCGAAAACAAGTGTGGGGAGAAAGGTGAGCTTTTTGCACCCATGGATGGCACACCAAATGCCCAAGAGTTTTGGAATGGAACAATACCAAGTCCAGGAAAAAATCCCTGCCTTACTTTTCTTGCATTCCAAGCATCTTTGGGGTGAGGTTTCACTTGAGAACAAAAAGTTCCAAACACTGAAAAAAAATGCAACCTGCCAGCATCTGCAAGAGCCTTGCAGCCTGCAAATGTCTATGAGGGAATTGTTCTGTAATAATTTCTTCTATAAAGCCGCCCTGAACTTGCTGAATTGGAAACTCAGGATGCAGGCTGCTTCTAATTACAGTTATGGCTTAAACAAAGGACTAACTTTCTACAAGCAAGCAAAAACCCCTATGCACACCAAAAATGAGCAGAATGAATTTAGCTGGTTTATTTTGTTTCAAAGACAGATTCAGCCAAAGCATACTAGTTCAGAATAATGATCCGAGTGTTTTGTTAGTGGGCTAGTTTTCTCAATGCTTGGGGGAGCAGAGCTCACCGCAACGTCTGAAAATGAATGGAAAATGTACATAAGCACCTTCATGCAGAAAACTAATGAAAATTAGAATGCTTCCATGCACATGCAGAGAGCATCATTCACTGCTGATTACATGCAAGCCACAAATTTTCCACCAACAATTAATATTAAGAGAACAGAAAAGTACAGTCAGAAGAAAGGGGCTTCCAGACAGGCGCTGCCATCATCACCATCACTGCAGCTTTCTGAGTGTTCGGAGAAATCTATCTTTTGGCCAGATGTAGGTTTTGCATTAGGCAGATACCAGCCACTCACTAGTAGTCAAATCAGGCTTTCATGCAAAACAGTGCCTGGAACTGAAGAGCATCTCTCAAGAGACTCCCAAGCCAGCTTTCTCGCTTCCCTGCTTTTGAGCAATGCAACACATGCTTGGGTTATAAATATTAATCAGAAATGTAAAAGGAAAGAGGGAACTGATTTCCTCATCAGTTGCTCCCATGGGACAGTCTTTTCTCCCTGTATTTGCACTGCAGTGCAGGAATGGACTGGAACTTAACCTCTGAGCCTACATTTTACACTGTGGGCACCAATTACTAACCAGAGATGGAATGAAGGCAGATATAATTAAATTCTTTCTTCTGCCAAGGCTGAGATACACATACAGTTTTCTGGCCAAGTGCACCGGGCATTAAAATATTACTGGGAAACTGCAGCCAGTGTGGTTGCACAAACACTTACTTCCATGAATGCTTTTATTCCTGTAGCACTCCAATCTTTTGAATTCCAGTCAGTCTCTGTCTGATCAAGAGACCCAGAAGCCTCTGGGCTTCTCCAAATTTGTTTGAAAGGGTTTCCGAGAATGATTCATGCTTGTTTTGATCAACCAGTGTAACTTTCTATTACACACAGGGAGTTCATTCACTTGTCAGGAAAAGATGACACCCAGCCATGTATACTCTAGCACAGGAAAATACGAAACTATACATGCCAAGGGGGTTGGGTAGTAAAATACTGTACACTAAGGATAAAAAGGTTCAAAACAACATCCCAGCCTACCTTCCTTGTTTGAGAGGGCTTAGCTGCACATGCAATCCTGTACTCTAGGAACACAGTGATGGAGTTTTAAGTAACTTTAAAGGACCCAAAAATGGTACAGAAAGGCATCCCACCATTTCTACTGAGAGTTACCAATCCAACAAGTGGTGAACACAGTTCACTTAACACAGCATTCCATAATGACAACAGACCTACTGGTTCAAGACAGAACTCCCATTTCCACCCACCAGAACTATAGGAAACTGTGTTCAAATTAAACTATGAATTTTTCTTACATTATCCAGCTTCAGGCTCTTCCCTGAAGTGTGCCTTCAATAATAATAATAATAATAATAAAATTTTATTTATATACCGCCCTTCTAGAAAATCAGGGCGGTGAACAACAAGAAGGAACAATGCAATTATACAACCCAAGATAAAATACATTAAAAACAGTACAATAAAATAACAATAACATGTCGGCAAGACAATGGGGCAAGACACGGGGGGGGGAGAATTACTGGTCAGGGTAAGCTTGTTCAAATAAGTGGGTTTTTAACCCCTTCCTGAATTGAGGTAGGGAGGTGGCTGAGCGGAGCTCATAGGGCAGCGCGTTCCAGAGGTTGGGGGCAGAGATGGAGAAAGCCCTCCTAGAGGTGGAGTTGTATTTCACCTCTGGAACTCTTAACAATAGCTGCCCTGAAGATCGAAGTGTGCGGGGCGGATTGTACGGGGAGAGGCGGTCCTCCAGGTACCCTGGGCCCAAGCCATTTAGGGCTTTATAGGTAATTACCAACACCTTGTATTGCGCCCGGAAGCGAATAGGCAGCCAATGTAAGTCTTTAAGGACTGGAGTTATATGACTGGCCCTGGCAGTGCCAGTGACCAGACGGGCTGCCATATTCTGCACAAGTTGCAGCTTCAAGTCATTTTAGACTTAGGACAACCCTAAGGAGAGCCTATCATGGGGTTTTCTTGGCAAGATTTCTGCAGAGGAGGTTTGCCATTGCCTTTCCTGAGGCTGAGAGTGTGTGACTTGCCCATGGTCACCCAATGGGCTTCATAACCAAGCTGGGAATTAAACCCTGATCTCCAAGGTCATAGTCCAACTCTCAAACCACCACGCCAAACTGGCTTTTTATTTATTAATTAGATGATGATGATGATGATGATGATGATGACGACGACGACGACAACGATGATGATGATATTTGCTCATGGTCTCTTAGCCTGCTAGTGGTCCCAAGGTGACATATGTTAAATAAGGATAAAAGCACTGTCTTAAAAACAAACCAAAACCATTTTCTTTAAAAATCAGTACCTAAAAATCAGCCAATTAACTCAATAGCAAGAGTTAATCATGGTTTTAAAGACCATACAAAATAGTACAACCTTGGCTACCCACTAGAAGCTAAAAGGGAGTGTTAAGTGGCTTGAAAGAAACGGGGTTCTCTCATACTGCTATATGTATATTATGCTTAACTTGGGTTTCCTCCTATATTATGAAGTGGATAGAGAAGCAAAATTGAAATTAAAAACAATACAAAATCATTCAAAAACTATAAATACAAACTTTTCTCATCCCTTGCTTGCTCCTTTCTCAGATATCCACACTTTTTCCTTATTGATTTTTTTTAACTTTGTATTTCAACTTTTGCCATGCTTCTGTACTGTTTTTAATTTGCCTAACATGTTGCTAACCACCTCAAGTCCCTATAGCAGGAGAAAGGTGGGAAATAAATACACATTTTAAACTTTGTAAATGGTTTGGGTTTTAACCTTTATACTTTTTGAATGCTTTTGCGTAGTTTTCAATTTGTATTGTTTCAAATGCGTCGATAGCCACCTTGAGCCCCGATATCGGGAGAAAGGTGGGATATAAAGAAATATTTTGTGATCATTAGCTTCTAATGGAACAATGACAGAAAGAATGAATTTTGAATATTTTCAGACTTTCTACTAAAATTAAGTTTTAAAACAAGGGGACCCCTCTCCGACTGGTATGTTAAAAGTGTGTGCATACAGAGTCATGTGTGCATATATGTGTGTGTGGTCCATGCATAGCTCACATGCATAACATATACAAGTGAGTTCTCACGGATTCAGTGTCAGAAGATGCCTCTCACTGTCTCTCTCTCCATCCTCATCCCTGCCTCCTCCCACCTACACATCTCGGCCCATTACGCATCCTACGTGGGCGACGTGCAATGTGACATAAAATGAATGGACCGCTGCTAGGAATTCTGACTAAGGCATCTCTCCACAGCCAGCCACTCTCTTGCTAGGAGGAGGAGGAGGAGGAGCCAGGGAGTTAGGTATTGCTCAGACACACACAAAGCCAGATGCCATCTGAGGCCAGCAGAGCGCATGATGCTCTTAAAGGCGAAGTCACTCCCTTCTTTGCTCTTCCTGGTTTCATGCCATTTGCATCAGCTTAAGAACCCCCAGCATGAGCCTGAACAGAGTCCTAGATTCTGTTAGCCATCCTTTTGAAATTCCTCCTTGTTATTTGGAGTGGAACGGTTGTTCGTCTGGGTTTTGGGGTTGTTGGATTTGTTTGCTGGCAAAGTGGCAGTGAGTTAAGAAAACCTGGAGAGTTTGCCAAGATTCAAACACAGAGACAAAAGAATCAGAGATATAGACATTTTCCCAGTGTTGCATTTTTTTGCAGAAAACTTTCCATGCCATGTATATAGATAGATACACACACATATATCTAGCATTCTTCCAACAAGACAAGCATTGACAAATCTAGTGCACACTTGCCCATGGGAGAAATGAAAAATAACATATGACAACCTCTCCTGAGCAAATATACAGTATAGCAAAATAAATAAATATGCAATATAGTGAAAAAAGGATGCACAACTAGTTATACTGAATCAGAATTCCTTTTCAGTCTGAAATGGAACTGATGAATACTGCAGTGACTTAGTGAAGCGGAAGGTATTAAGTACAGTTATACCTGAGCAAAAGAAAGCTAGACTGTTGACATAATATATATCAGGGGCTTCTCTCTTGAGATATGTAGTATGTGTTATTATTTCAATATGTTATATTACAAATATTCCAGGAAAATAATTTTCACAAAAAAAGTGTTGAATGTTTTTGAATAAAACATTGAAATGTGCTAAATCACACATTATTTAGAGCTCTGGAACGTTTTCCAAAAATAATTTTCCAGTTCAACCTTATCTGAAAAACCCACATCACCATCAAGAACACATGGAAAATCCAGGGACAGCGAAGATGCCTTCCCAAACACGAACATGGAAATCTCTGAAAAAAGCAATGCTGCCTATGGGCCTGGATGTCAAGGGAGAGAAAAAATGGGATTCCGTGACTTAACAGCATTGTTTCATTTTTGCTTGAACAGCTACGAATTTGATGAAGAACTCGGTTGGATAGCTCACTGAACATTCATTTGAAAAACGATCCAGCCAAGTATATCTACATATGCATCTCATCTATGTCTTCTATGCTCCCCTGCTTCACTTTCAGTTTCCAAAATTCTGCCTCAAGCAACAGGAGAAGGAATATCCATCCACTTTGAGCCTTTATAATTTTTATACTGGATGAAAGCATCCAGTTAAGACTGCAGTCATAAATCATACCTAGAGACATCATATAAACACAGAGAGAGAGATGGATAGACACAATCAAGGAAGCCGCAGCCCTAGATTTGTAGGACATTAGCAGGGCGCTCTTAGACATCTCATTCATACGGTCTCCGTAAGTCAAAGGCCAACCTGACAGCAATTAACAACAAAGACACAAATCCCCACTGAACTCAGCAGATTTCTTTCAGATTTACAGGTCAACAGTTGTGCAGCAAAGCAGTAAAGCTGATCACCTACGAAAGTCTCATTAAGTGAATGTGGCCGACTTTGGAGTAAAACGGTTTCCATCTGGGGTCTTGACATGTCTCCAGAGAAATACAACTGAACAAAATTTTCCCAAAACTAGACTGATCTTCCACCAGAAAAAAAACGAGCAAACAATCTATTTGAATCAACTGCTTTTTTAAAAACAACTCAGAACCCTATAGTTATCTAGACAAAAGTAAATTTCATACTTAATGACTCATAAGTAAATTTCAGGTTATTAATACTTTCTTCCAGGTAGATGTAAACATGACTGCAGCCTAGATCGTTTTGTAGTCCTCCCACCCAACATACTAAAGCATTGATAGAAACCATCTTTTTCCAAGAAAGAAATTTGAAAGACAGTAAATATGAGTCACCCAAAGTAGAGACACTTGAAGTGTTTCACAGACTTCATCAAGGGAACATCTAAAATGTACTTGGAGAGTTCTACAGCTCCCTTTTCCCTTCTGTCTGGGGATGATGGGGTTGTAAATCGACATCAAGTGCTGTCCAAAACACTTGGACAGCTCCTGCTTAGGGAAGGTTGTTCTATGGGGGTATTCTTAATGCAAAGCTAGTGTCACATTACAAAGCCAGTTTTAAAAGTGGCATTTTAAAATGGTTTTGAATCTCTTCTTCACTTTTGATATGCACATCACATTGTACTTCACTCTGGGAACCTTGATGGGAAGAAGAGCAAGTGACAATTATTTTTTAATAAAATATGTAACATATTGAAACATGTGTGGTCCCCAGGCTGCAAACTTGTAACCCAAAGACATACAGCCCCAAACTGCTAACCAACTGTCACTGCCTGCAGGATTTTAATCAGAAAGAAGTGGTCTTTCAGGACAACAGATAACAGAATTACTCATTTCAGCATCATCTCGATGCACTAAGGGAAAGTCCAGTGGGATTCACCTGGAAGCATTATTCAGCTCCATCCAAAGAACAGAAGCATGGAGGAAACAGTTCAGCATCATTTATCCTCCCTCTTTAAACCAATATACATTTATTTTAAAGAGGCAGGTTATGTGCGCAAAGAGAATATAAGTGATCCTAACTCCCAATGGCCAAGGGTAAGGATCACTTATATTCTCTTCCTCTCTCTCTATGGCCATCTTTCTCTCATCCAAAGCAGTCTTGTGGTACAGCTGGTAATCAGCTCAGCCAAGAGGTTGCATCACACTGGAAGACCTTAAAAATGCTCATGAGATACAGAGCCAGGAGAATGAATGAATGAATGAAACAGGCTCTTTCCCCCACCCACAACTCTAAGGATAATTGCAGTCACTGGGGGGTTTTATTAAAGGCCATATAAAGGAAGGAGGGATTGGACGGAGATTAACTCAGTGCCAATTCAGTCGGTCAGTCTGAGTAGGAAAAGCTCAAAGTTTGCAATTCCAAAGGCAGAATAATCCCAGACTTGCTTTATAGAGTAGAGGAGGGAATTGAAATATTATCTGGCCTGGATATTGGAACTATCATACTAAGCTACGCAATGCATGGAGGTGTGTTTTATTTGAAGACACTGTGGACAAGGTTGTGTGCATTTGAGCTTATTTCTCTCAAGGGAAGGAGCAGCCCTCATCTCGGATGAGCTTGCAAGTTGCCTTCCCATGCGGCTGGGCTCATTTCTTAAGTCATAAGTATTATTATTTGTAATGGTACATCCATGTTCTGCTTGCGGCACATTATACTCCAGCATGCAGAGATGGATAAGCATTTGTAATGCATGTGAGAGAGTGTCGGTTTAGCTTCTGCTGCGGGGGTCAGAGTAGATGACCTCTTAGAAACTCCAAAATCATGACTACAGAAGGAGGTGATTGCCAGCGTATGACGTGACGCATGTAGTCCTGAAGGAAAGGAATAAGAGAAATATATAATCCATTCTTTGGGGGGGGGGGGTTAGAAGTACTTTTCAAAGTGTTTCAATTTATTTGATCCTCACAACAGCCTGACAAGGAAGGCCAGAGTGCTTTGCCTCTGAAATGGGGGCTAGTCCAGTGACCTGCCTCCTGTGCTTGGATCCTGTTGGACCGTGGCATGTGGGCAAAAGCATGTTGCGCTGTTGCATAATCCATCACTGTTTTCATTATTTGAAATGCTTCAGGTCATGGAGCCAGGCGCAAAGATGACAGATAAGAAAAGGGGACACATGTGGCCCCACAAGGCTATTTTCGTGGCCCTCGACTGCCCTTCTCCTGCCCTCCTAAATGCCAAACAAACTCCCTTTCCCAACAGAGTCCAGGGTGAGCAGCTATCCTAACTTCACAGGAGGACAAGGCGACGCAAAATGTAGGACACATTGGCGGAGGAGAAATCATGGAAGGTACCCCACCAAAAGAAAGGCTAGGAAATACTCCTCCCAATGCAAATGAGTGGCCCTTTTGGAGGACCAAATGGAGGAACCTTTGGACTTGCTCCTGGAGGGGAGGCTGCGATGGAGGACAGGTCCTGGAAAAGGAGGGCCCCTGGTCACCCTCTTCTCCCCCAGACCCAGCCTCCGCCTCCGCAGCCTCCCAGCACCAGCCAAGCGCAGCGAAGCAGACAGCATCCCAGGTCAGCCTCATCCCCTGAGGAGGAAGGAAGGAAGGAAGGAAGGAAGGAAGGAAGGAAGGAAGGAAGGAAGGAAGGAAGGAAGGGCGAAGTGGGAGACGTGAGCCCTGGCCTTTCCCAGCCTGGCAGAGCATCCCTTCCCAGCAGCTCCGGCTGAAGGCGGCCCACGTGCGCCTCCTCCCTCGCTCCTCTCCCCACAAAAGAGACCCACAGCCATCCTCCAGAGGCAATGCATGCTGGGGCCTGGATCAGCCCAACCGGTCCTGGGTTCGAATCCTGGCTCAGCCATGGAATTCGCGGGGGGGGGGGGCTTGGGGGGCAAGGGCCACTCTCTCAGTCTCTCTAAAAGGAGGATTTCTGTAGTCCTCCCCGAAAAAGAGGAAGAATGCAAAGATATAGCCGTGTCAGTCTGTACAAGCAGAAGTTAGAGAGATCTGGTAGCACCTTTGAGAGGAAGACCAAGGCAAGGGCCCTCGTGGCACCCCAGGACCCCCCCCCCCCCCCTGCCCCAACCCCCCCTCTCCTCGCAGCCTGGCTGCCTCCCTCCCTCCTTCCCCTGGATCCGGCTTGGCTTCTACTCACATCTGTGGGGCAGGGCCGGGTGGTTGTCCGGGGGGAGCCAAATCTTCTGGATGCGGCTCTGGGTCAGTTCCATGGGCATCCTCCTGAAGAAGGGACCAAGAGCAGGAGGAGGAAGAAAGAAGAGGCCAAAAGCAGGGAGGAGGTGGCGATGGAGGGCCCTGGGCCCCTCGCCCTCCTGGGATCAGGCCTCTGGCCCCCAACCAGGGGAAGGAAAAGCAAAGCCCTCTTCAGTCCCAGCAGGGAACAAAAGGATGGGAGGCAAGGCCTCGCCAAAATTGGGGGCAAGACTCCTTTCCCTCTTCAGTCCTAAGGAAAAAAGGGATGGAGCTCCTTGCTAAAAAAGTCAATGTACGTTTCCCCTTCAAGGGAAGAAAGGGATGGGAGGAGACTCCTTTTAGGGTCTCTTTTTTCCTCTTCAGTCCTAGAGAATAAAAGGATGGGAGCAGATGCCTTGCAAAAAAAAAGAGATTCCCTTTCCAGTCCTAGGGAATAAAGGGAGGGGAGCCAAGTCCTTGCAAGGAAAGAAAAGAGCCAGCAGCAGGAGGAGGAGGAGGGCTAGGAGTGCGGCTGCTGCTGCTGCTTGCCTTCCTTCGGAGGCTGAGAAGGACTCTGCTGCTGCTGCCACCAGCGCTGCTGCCTTTTCAAGAGACCGGCCGGCAAAAGGCCCGTGACGTCACTCCTCCCAAAGGGCGGGGGACATTCTCGCGCCTGCTCTCGCTTCCCTGAAGGAAGGAGCCGTCTCTCTGCCGCCCCCCTCTGGCCCCTGGCGGAGCTGCAGGGGAACAAAAGGACTAGAGCAAGCCATGCTTCGCTGGGAGGGGAGTGGCTGCTGCATCCGCACTGCAAAAATGATCCAGTTTGGCCCCGCTTTAACTGCCCTGACTCAGTGCTGTAGAGTTTTGGGAACTGTAGCTTTGTGAGACATGTAGCCTTCTCTTGCCAGAGAGCTCTAGGGCCACAGCAAACTGCAACTCCTAGGATTCCATAGCACTGAGCCATGGCAGTTAAAGTGGGGTCAAACTGGATGGTTTCTGAAGTGCAGATAGGGCCAAACTGGTGCCAAACTGGATTATATCTGCAGTGCAGACACAGCCAAATTGGGGTCAAACTGGGTTGTTTCTGCAGTGCAGATGCAGCCAAACTGGTGTCAAACTGGATTATATCTGCAGTGCAGATGCAGCCAGTTTTTTTCAAAATAATAAATATTAATTATCTCTAGCCTCTCAGTCATGATTTTATAAAGTATGGTAGATAAGAGACACTCCAAAAGCAATCCTGCTGCCAGGCTTAAGCCTTTTCCAATTCTTGCTTGGATTCATTTGGAAATACCAGCACTGCAGAGATAAAGCAGTTTGACGCCTCTTCAACTGCCATGGCTCAATGCTGTGGAATTCTGGGATCTGTACTTTGGTGAGCTATTTGGCCTTCCCTGTCAGAAAGCTGTGGTGCCACAACAAACTACAAATACCAGCATCCCATAGCATTGATCCAAGGCAGAGAAAGCGGTGTCAAACTGCTTTATTTCTGCAGTGTGGCTGTAAAGATGTATAAAGATTGTGGCCTTCAGCACTTTACTTCTTTCACTGAAACTGTAAGGACAGTATAGGGCATTTCTGCGCATGCTTACTCAGAAGTAAATCTCCGTCCAATGAGATTTACTTTTTAAAAATGCTTTCATGTTATTTTAATTCTGTGCTTGGTTTAATGATGTTTTCAATCTTTATATGACTTTAATTTTAAAGCTGTATCTCTTTTTACCTTTGTAAGCCACCTTGAGTCTCGCATTCAGGGGGAAAGCAGGATATAAATAAATACATAATAGAAAAGCAGGACCGAAGTTGGACTTGGATCCTGGGTTCAAATCCCTCCTTAATCATGGGAACCCACTGGAAAGGTCACACTCTCTTACCCCAAGAGGAAAGCAACAGCAAACCCTTTCTGAACAAAGTAAAGGCACACAACAATAAATGCAATAACAGCAACATCCATGTAAAAATGCGCTGGACAGCAGCCTAGCAAATCATTTCTATAGATATATACCCAGCATAAGCCTCATTGAGTACTCAAGTACAGAATTACAATATGAAAGTGCTGAACTTTGGCAAGATCATACCTAAGAAGAAAAGTAGACACATTTCTATATGTATTTCCATACTGTACTATCAACATCCATTATGTAGAATCAAAATAATTTTGAATTCTTTTTCCTCATGAGCCAATGCTTCAGATGTTTGAAGGTAATTTCAAATAAATAAATAAAAACATTGGAAATTCATATTAATGCAAAAATACACCTGGGTGTAATTTTGTGGGCTCACTTATTATTTGAAGCAAATTGCCAACTTTCTCAACCACTGAGCCCACATTTAAGAAATCTAGAGCCTGGCCCCAGATCTGTAGTAACTGAAAGCAATGCAACACATTCTTCAAATGAAACTGGGCAACAAAGAAATCTGTCAAACAGCAAAAACTTTGCTTTGAAATAAATAGTGGGAGGTTCAAATGTTTCCCATTACTATTTTTAGATGATCTGTAAATTAGCCACTTTTGCTTTCCTAGTTTGTCTAAATGGTGCATGGATTTTAGTATGGAATAAAATAAGAAGCAGCCCTTTACAGAAAAGTGAATGCAATACTATGAATGCAATCTTATTTCCTGGATGAGAAAACTCAGCACGACTTGCATCAATAGTAAATATGCTTAGGACTGCAGCATGCGTACATTTCCTGTATAGCAGGGAGGTGTATGTAAAGATAGAGAGTCTCATCTAATCCATTAGAAGAAAGTGAAACTTTAAAACAGAGATGTAGAGAGATCCTGTAGTACCTTTGAGACTAACTGAAAGAAAGAGGCTGGCAGCAATGAGCTTTCGTAGACTAAAGATGCGTCTGAGGAAATAGACTTTAAGGAAAGCTCATGCTGCCAACTTGTTTTTCTTTCAGTTACTGTATATACTCATGTATAAGTCTAGAAATTTAAGTCAAAAAATTGACCCTAAAAACCTGAGTCGACATTATTATTATTATTATTATTATTATTATTATTATTATGCTTTATTTATATAGCGCTGTAGACTTATCCATGGGTCAATGTGGGTACTGTACTTTAACTCTCTTTTTAAAAAAGGAACCATCTCCTGGGGAAAAGCAAGAGTGTCATCTGACCTGGAATCATTGAATCCCCTTTATTTTCTCATCCATCCAGCCTTTAGGATGAGCACAAACAGTTATGCCTGCTGGAATGTTCTGAGTTCTTTGGCATTATTTTCCTTTGCTTCATCCATTACATCCTTTGTTAGGTGTCCCTTTTACCCTCAGCTTATCCATGGATCATATCAAAAGCCATAATCTTGGTCCCAAAACTTGCCCTCGACTTGTATGAGATCTGCTTATAGTTGCATATATACGGTAGTCTCAAGATCTCTCTACAGACATTCTGCAGACTAACACGGCTATATCTTTGAATTCTATCACTCTTTCAAATAGATAGTTGAAATATAGTACAGTGGTACCCCGGGTTACGAAATTAATTCGTTCCGCCGCCGCTTTCATAACCCGGAATACTTCGTAAGCCGAAAAAGCCATAGGCGCTAATGGGGAAAAGCCGCGATTTCGTGTGAAATAGCGCCGAAAAGCACCAAAAAATTTTTCGTAACCCGAAAAAACCTTCGTAACCCGGAACAGTTTTTTTAAAGGGATTTTTTTCGTAACCCGGAAATTTCGTAAGGCGGCGCATTCGTATCCTGGGGTAACACTGTATATAGAAACAATAGAGTACTGTATAATGTATCCTAGCCTAGATTCCAAATGTACATATCCCAGCATGGAAACTCTTGAGTCTCTTGCATTGTGGTTGTCACTGTGTGCCTACAAGTTGTTTTGGACTTATGGTGTGGCTTAGTGGTTAAGACACCAATTCTGTTTATAAGAAGGTTCTGGAGACCAGGATTTGATTCCCAGCTCAGCCACAAAATCCACTGGGTGACCTTGACCAAGTCACTCTCTCCCAGCCTTACAGAAAGCCAATGACAAAACCTCCTCTGAACAAATCTTGGCAAGAAAACCCCATGACAGGGTCACCTTAGAGTCGCCATAAGTCAAAAATAACTTGAAGGCACACAGCAACATAACAGAGATGTGACGGTCCAAGAAAGGTAAAGCTCAGGTGGTGCAGAGAAGAGGATTCCAATCTTCTCCAGTTCAAGAGCTCAAAAATGAAATGGTTTTGGCAAATTGAAAAGAAACGATGCACTCTACCTCCATATGGGCAGCAAAAGGATTTGGAGAGCACAGATGAGCTGCTATGCTGCCCCAGGTGTTTTTGAACTATAGCTCCTAGCAACCCAAGACAACATAGCCAGGGGTGAGAAAATTATGGGAATTCCAGTTCATTGCTGAACAATGTTCAAAACAAAACTGCTAAATTTAGGAACACTGTTTTAAAAATCAGGGCAGGAAACCTGCAGGTATGTATGCACAGTGCCTCTGGACAGTGACCGATACTGGCACTGTAACCCTTCAGGCCTTGCAATAATCAGATACTGTGGGGGGTTCAGGTAAGAACATTCGTAGGCAGGCGTTTCCAGGAATAAATGAAGATTGATGCCTGTCCGGTAGGGCTGGCTGCCATTTAGAGCCCAGCTATGTCCCCAGGGTGCATCTAATTATATTCTTGTTGGTGGCCAAGAGCTGCTTCCATACGCACAACATGTAGGCTTCGACTTTGTCTTTCTCAGATGGCAGACTTCTTTGAACTCACCGGGCAAGCTGTTGTAAACAGCTAATACACTACTCAGTTTGTGACCTAGTGACTGATGGCCACTACACTATCTGAAATTAAGCAATGCTTAGGGCATTTTCACTCATAATACAGTTGGCCCTCCATATCCACAGATTTCTTATCCATGGATTCAAATATCCATGGCTTGAACATATTAAGCAAACCTTGATTTTGCCATTTTATATAAGGGACACCAGTTTACAATCCATTACATTTAATGGGACTTGAACATCCATGGATTTTTGTATCCACAGGTTGTTCTGGAACCAAACCCCAGCAGATATCAAGGGCTCACTATATGAGTGTAATTAGAAATTAATTGCCAAAATGATTGCCCAAACAGAACAAGGTTTAGTAGGCATCTCAATCCCCTGGAAGGTATTGCATCATGGAGGTGCCACTACAGAAAAGACCATGCCACTGGTCACCATTGGCTCCCCTCTGAAAGCACAAGCACTTAAACTGCAGCATCACAGAATCTTAGAGTTGGAGGGGATCCCAAAGGCTATTTAATCCAACCCCCTGCCATGCAGGAATACCCAGCTAAAACACTCCTAAAAGAAGCCCATCCAATCTTTGTTTAAAGGCCTCCAAAGAAGGAGAGTTCACCACCCTCCAAGGCGGTCTGTTCTAGTATTTCATGGTAAAGAAGCTCATCAAAATATTTAGCAGACTTTCTACTTGTCATTTGAATCCATTGATCCATGTTTTAATCTCTGGAGCATCGGCAAACAAGCTTGCTCCATCTTCCATTTACTTTATTTATTTATTTATTGAATTTATACCCCACTTTTCTCCTGAGATCCAAGGCAATTTATAAAATATAGATTCAGATACTTAAATATGGCAATTATGTTACGTCTCGGTCTTCTCTTCTCCAAGCTAAACCTACCCAGATCCCTAAATTGTTCCCCGCAGGACTTGGTTTACAGAATATGAGAGGAGAGATTGCTGACTTAAGAAATCTACTGTCTCATCTATAGCCTCATCTTTACTGCAAGAGGAACAACAGTGTACAACAACAGGAACAGAGGAGATATAAGGGTAAGAACAAAGGCTGGTACCATCACTTGGCATCCTTGCACAGCTGCCAGGACCCTAGCATCCTGACAGGTGATCTAAATTGTGCCAAGCAGCTGGGGTTCACTGCCTACGATTCCTCCTGCCCTTACATTCTACACACAGGAGCAGAATAGATGCAGTGTGGTATAGTATTTTGAGTTGGACTAGGATACTGGGAGGCCAGGGTTCAAACCCCAGCTTGGCCATGGAAACCTTGGGCAAGTCACACTCTCTCAGCTTCAGAGGAAGGTGAAGGCAAACCCAGCCTGAACAAATCTGACCATGAAAACACCCTGTCATAGATCGCTATAAGTGAGAAATGACTTGAAGGTACATAACAAAGGATGTTACACTCATGTGGATTATTTTTTAAATGCTGATGTACAGGTCGAGTCTCCCTCATTCAGAAGTCCAAAATATTCCAAAACCCAAAATGTTCTTCATGGGTGGCTGAGACAGTGACACCTTTATTTTCTGATGCTTCAAGGTACACAAACTTTTATTTAAAATATTGTGTATAAAATTACCTTCAGACTTTGTGTATAAGGTGTATATGAAACATAAATGAATTCCATGCTTAGACTTGGGTCCCACACCCATATCCAATACATGTGCATTTGGTATCTGCTGGGGTTTGGTTTCAGGAGGCCCCCTGCCCCCTGCGGATATTAAAATCAGTGTTGGTTCAAGACCTGTTATATACAAAGGTGTAGTAAGATACTATCTCTTAAATGGCAAAATCAAGGTTTGCTTTGGGGGATTTATATATTTCTAAAATATATTCCAAGCCCATAGCTAATTGAATCCATGGATAAAGAATTGTGGATATGGAGGGCCAACTGTATATGAAAATACAGGTATTCCAAAATCCAAAACACTTCCGGACAAGAGAGACTTAACCAGAAATTGAATGGTTTGAGCATTGGACTACGACTCTGGAGTTCAGGGTTCAGTTCCCAGCTGAGCTCAGCCATGAACCCCACTGGGTGATCTTGGGCCACTCACACTCTCTCAGCCTCAGTGCAATGGCAAACTCCCTCTGAAGAAACATGCCAAGAAAACCCCATGATAGCTTCACCTTAGGGTCACCATAAGTCAAACTTGACTTGCAATTACACAACAACAACAACCTGTACTAAAACATGGGAGGCATGCTTTGTCTTTGAGTTCTTCATTGAACTGGGACAATTGTAATTCTAATTCCCTGAAGTTGCATCTGTGTAAATCTGTTAGGCAGCACAGAATCATTTTTGCAATCCCCTCACATCATCGCATGGTGCCAGGTAAGTGGGGTTTGCCACTGCCACTCAAGGAGATTTACTCAGGGATAAAACCCTACTGATTTAGAAAGCAAGAGCCCAGCCAAAGAGAAAGCAAAAGGTGCCAGCTGACTCACTCTGTGGCTCTGGCACGTTCCTCACGTCCCACATGATGCCACTGGGCCAGACCTGTCACTCAAAGCAGGATGCAGACAACACAAAACCAAGGAGCTGGGCAGAGGGACCACTTTTCCTCCTTCCTTCCTTGGTCTGATCACCATGCAAGCATGAGACTCTTGCATGCTGAGCAATGCCCTTCTCTACTTCTCCACTCCTGGATTTGCTGGCAGTCGAGCAGTCTTGGCAAGAAGTCCAGAAAACTACTATTACCCTACGTGTCAGCTCCCACGTATATGGCTTTCGCATCAGGATCTCCTGCCCCTAAAGCAAAACAGGTGCAGGGCAAAGGTTCACAAATAAAGTCAGTAAAGCACAACTGGCGGGAGCTGGGACACCTCTACTGAAGGTGTAGCAACAATCCCAAATAAAGATTTTGAAGGTGTGCCCATTTCACACCTGCGCAACCTGTCCCTCTCACTTCCCCACAAGTCTGTTTTCAAATTTCATATCCATGGAGTTCTCACCTATTGTTCCACTTCTTTCTTCTCCCACATTCTCCTCACTCCTGATTTACAAATCTATGCTGTAAGCATCCGGGGCGGGGACCTTTTTTGTTATTATTTTTCTTTTTACAATATTCATTGCAAAGTACAATAGCATCCTTCTACACCATCTCAACTGGGAACAACAACAACATCTTGACAAAATGCAGGCCTATGTCATCGCCATTTTCCCCCTTCTATATGATTTTTAACACCTTTGCCTGATGAAGAAGCCAGTGGAACTTTGAAGGCCTGCAACACATATTTTGTACATTTTGGTTGGTCCAATAAAGATATCACTGCTTCATGGATTTTGGATGTTATTGTGCTTTGCAACATGGCTATTCCTGGATAAATTTTCAGCACAGACAACAATAAAAATACTATTGCTTTGCCACCAGATTATCCAGGGCCCCTGATTATTTTTGCATATCTTAATAAGGCTGGGTTAAGGGGTTACCTATTAACACAATGCCCTGGGACACTCCAAATTTGGGGTGTGCCCAAAATGTATAAAAGTTACCTTTTAAGCAACAGTTTCCAGATTGTTCCAATCAAATGGAGTCCTAAAAAAATTGATCTCTGGGATTGCCAGATTTGGGATATATCCATCACAAACTATCTTTATTCCACTGTCACCTGAAACTGATAGTATATCCACACAGTATATGGCCTGAATAACTGCAGATGTGTCGGTTGCCATGTAGAAGAGCCAGTGTGGTGTAATGCTTCAAGCATTGGACTACAACTCTGGGTTTGAATCCCTAGTCAGCCCATGGTGACCTTGAGCAAGTCACACTCTCTCAGCCTCAGAGGAAGGCAGTGGCAAAACCCCTCTGACAAATCTTGCCAAGAAACCTCCATGATAGGTTCGCCTTAGGGTTTCCAGAAGTCAGAGACAACTTGAAGACACACAGCTACAAGTCATTTATATATCCAGCCTCCAAGGAGTTCTGGTGGATTCTTTTATCCTCCAACAGTCCTATGAGGTGGATTCAGCCAAGGGATGCTGACAGATACCAGAAGCTACTAGAGGGCAATGAGTCTCTGGGAAACTGACCTGAATACCATCTTTTACCTAAAGTATAATGCTCAGTCCATTCTTCAACAAAATATTTTAAGCCTATTCTTTGTGAAACACAAGCTTTTCAAAATTGGATATGGGGACCTCTCTTTGTCTATTAGTGCCTATTCCCAAATTGTTGTTGTTGTGCGCCTTCAAGTCATTTCTGATTTATGTCAACCTAAGGCGAACCTATCTCTGTGGTTTTTTGGCAAGATTTGTTCAGAGGATCTTTGGAATTATCATATTGCCTTGCTCTGAGGCTGAGAGTGTGTGACTTGCCCAAGGCCATCCAGTGGGTTTTCATGACAGGGTTGTAGTCCAATGCTCAAGGCATTACGCTACATAGGCTCAAGACCTCCTAAATCTAGTTTAAGAAATACAGAGGGAGAGAGGAATTAAGTAAACTATTAATATCACCCTTGGTACAGACAGTTTCTTGTAGGATTAATGATGATTAATGCCTGGGATAATGACCTATCGTGCCCATTAGCCAAGTGGATCTTGTCATTAATGCCCAGGAAGTGCACCAAATCAAAATGGCTGTGGCTTAATTGAACTTAATCCGATGGCCAGATAACCACAAATGACCCTTTCCATTTGACACAGCCTGTCCTTTGGGATCTCTCCAGACTTTACTAAAACCACCTCAGCTACTGGAAAATGAGTGACCCAAATGAATATTGCCTGTGAACTGTCTTGGTTAACGTTAACCCATCTTGTGCCCATCTTTGCTTGTAGCTGTAAACCCCTTCCCCGAACACCGGCATAATTCTGTAGAGCGGGGTATAAATACAATTAATAATAATAATAATTAAAAATATTTTTATGCAGGCAGGCATTTGGTATATAATACACACCAGGGTGGTTTTTATGGAGCAGGTGGGTTTTTAGTTATGTTTCTAACTTTTGTATATTTTTATGTGATTTTATATTGTGCGCAGATGTTTTTAATTGTTTTGAATTTTGCTGAAATTTTAAATTTTAAAATTCTGTGAGCCACCTTGAGTCCCTCCGGGGAGAATGGCAGCTTATAAATGAAATAAATAAAATAAAATAAATCTTTTAAAAATTTGGAATTAAAACAATTCCATTTTTCATCCTGAACTTTTGCTACCATTCAAACGTGTGTGTAATTGCATACCGGATTTAACAACACCGATGACAAACATCTTCCTCCTCTTGCAGCCTTTGGCCAGGTTGTATAGAAAACGTCCTGTAGACTTCATCCCTATAATCCTCTCTGTTAGCATCCTTACTTAAGGTTACCCCTTTTTCCTTCCTGCTTCATTATGTTCAATTCTGTTTATGTATTTCTCATTAATTGTTACATGTTAATTTGTAATATTTCATGTGCAACTAATGAATATAATTTTTTTTAATAGAAGTAAACTTCCCACTAGTATCCAATTGAAGCTGTCTTCCCAAGATTGAGCAGCCAGAGGTAGGAGATTTTAGTTGTATCTACTATGACTCTGAAGACCAGGGTTCGATTCCCACTTGGCCATGAAACCCACTGGGTGACTTTGGGCAAGTCACACTCTCTCAGCCTCAGAAGAACGCAATGGCAAACCTCCTCTGAACAAATCTTATGAAGAAAACATCATGATAGGTTCCCCTTAAGGTCGCAACAGGTTGGAAATGACTTGAAGGCACATAGCAACACAACAGAGATGTGACAGTCCAAGAAAATTAAACCTAAGAAGGTGTGGAGATGAGGATTCAAACATGAAAAGTTTTTGGCAAACTGGAAAGAAATGATGCACTTTACCTCCATAGGGGGAAGTCACACTCTCTCAGACGCAGGGCAAAACAATGGCAAACCTCCTCTGAACAAATCTTGCCAAGAAAACTCAATGACAGGTTCACCTTAGGGTTGCCATAAGTCAGAAATGAGTTGAAAGCACAAAACACATACAGAAATAGGGTTGCTAGAATAAAAACTGGGAATGTCTCCTGTTCCTTTAATGGTTGTGTAAACAAGGGAATTTCAGCAGGTGTTGCTTGTTCCTTGGTTGCCAACATTTGCTGAAATGCCCTCTTCCCCGTAACATTAAAGGTCCAGAAACCCTCTCCACTTTTCAATCTGGCATCCTTAGTCTGCAGTGTGGGGGGAAAGGTCTAACCCCCGCAATTTTGCCCTCTGTATGGCCCTAGTGCTGACCAGATCCCCGCAGACTAGCTATTTCAAGCTTTCAGAAGACTCCAGCAACTGGAAATGACATGTTTAATGTCACCATCATTTGACCCTAAGTTAGTGCATCTGCAGATACTGGAAACTCCAAAGCACTTTTTAAAAAAGCAGTTCTTGCTTTTCTAAAAAAAAAAAAAAGGATTTCTCACACAGGGCCAACACTAGAAATGGCAGTAGTCAACCTAGGTCCAGAAGCAGGCTGAATCCTTCTGTCATCGCTGCTCCCAACCTATTTTGAATCTGTTTTCTCTTCTGTTGTGGTTTTAAAATTACAAGCAATACCCACTGGGAGAAACGTGTCATTTCAAAATGGCTTTGGGGAGATGGTGAGCAACGACAGAACTTGGAAATATTACTTTTCTGGACTATAGGTCCCAGAATCCACCACCTAGCCTGGTTGATTTGAGTCCAAAAAGCTTACTTCTCCCCACCGTGGAGGACTCATTGCCACTATCTCTTATTTCCCTACAATGAACTGCAAGTTACCACCCTGCCATGCCCCATTTTGTAAGGCATTGGCAGGGTCTGGTTTTGGCCCCATTCCTTTCAGCGCCACCCAACATTTTCCCAGCGGAGACTCACAGTCAGTTTCATTTTGTTCCTTTTTTTGTCAGGGGAAATCCCCCTTTGGCAGCTGTCCCTGGTATTACTCAAAGCCTCGTGTCACACATTGCGGTTCAATTGTGTCACTTAAGGCAAAGGCTACGTAGGAACTGTATTTGTATTTTGTGTACTTTGTATTACAGGAAAGGGGAATGAGAAGGCAAAAGAAACACACTGAAAGCCTCTGAGAGGGCCTTCCATGAGAGCAACATCACACTGGTCTTAAAGAGTTCAAGTTCATGCAAATTAAGCCTTGGTACCTGATCAGCAGACATTTGTTTTTCATGAGCAATGTTGTGTCATCATGCTTTTTATCAGAACCCGTTGATGTAACACAAATTCCAATAACCTCCATTCTTGGTACATTTAAAGAAGGTGAAAAACACAAGGAGCTCTCCCACAGATTTCCCACACCTCCTACTCTACAACTAATAAACCTGTCCCAGAGGCTGCACCTACACTGCAGAATTAATGCACTTTGACACCACTGTAACTGCCATGGCTCTTTGCTATGGAAATGCACGATTTGTCATTTTGCAAAGATATTTAGCCTTCTCTGTCAGAGAGCTCTGGTGCCACAACAAACTACAAATTTCAAGATTCCATAGGATGGAGCCACGACAGTTAAACCGGTGTCAAAGTGCATTAATTCTGCAGCATGGGGCAGCCTGATGACAAGTCACTAGCATTTGCTTTGGCTGTCAACCAAAGTTTATCTGGTAAGAAATTGTTCTACTAGGGAAGGGTGGCCCTCCCAGATGGTGGTTGGACTATAAATCCCAAAATCCCTCAAAACTGCCAGGCTGGCTGTATTGAAATCCCAAACACCCAGAGTGCCAAATGTCCCCTTCCGCTGCAATAAAAAATCAGGTGTGGCCCTTCATCAGGTAGCATAAAAATGGAGATGCCCAGAATGCCACCTAAGTTTTTAAGGAAAGGCTTGAATGCCATTTCTCAGGGATGGCAGTTTCTGGTTGTGGGGATAATGAGGTTGCTTTTCCCAGCCACACAGTTTGTTGGTGAATAGCAAGGGAGAAAGAAAACCAAGTTGTAAAGCGCAACAACAAAAGACTCACTGTGACAATCAGGTGGCAGCAGAACTTGGAAAAGTAACACATTGCCATTGCCATTGCCAAGCCAGTTGTCAATAGAATCTTGATAGGAGAGCATGGAGGTGGGAGGCTTTGTGTAGTTGTTGTTTTACAAGAGACTTTTAAAAGGTGTTTTTTTTTAAGCCAGTGGCATAAAAACATGGTACGTTTCAAAGGTTTGTCATTCTTCTCAAAGCCAGCTTCATGAAAAGTACTTTTTAAAAAGAGAGATAGAGCATTTATTTAACTATGAAGGCACAGACTAGAATTGTACACAATAAGAGCATTACTTGCTTGGGGAAAAAATTAGTTTCCTCCAGCAATGATTTCATAAAAGGCTGGTGTATTACAGTTTGACAGTTGGGAATATTTATTTGTTTACAGGCATAAAAAACAGCTGGCATAAGTGATTGCCAGTGTCATTTCTGAAATTCTATATCTCAGCTTTCTCAGCGTACTGCAGTGCTTTATAGTGAAACTTGCTCAGCATATAGCAAAGCCTGGTACTAGCGGCATTTCTGATAGGGCAGTTTCTGAAACATTCCTGGCTACACATCCTAGAATGGAAAGGTGGTTAAGTACTCCCAGGAGTGCTACTAGCATGAGGACTGTTTCTCTCAGCCCTCCTTTGACCCATCACATCTTCCAATTCAAGAAAGCAACGCTTAGCACCACAAGCCAAGTTTTGAAGTTTAAAGCAGCTACTACAAGTCCCATGCTAAAGCAACCATGCATTTTGTCTACCAGGGTATACCAGGGGAATGACTCAAAAGCAGTTGTCCAAGCATGGGGATCATTCCTGCACAAGATATCACATCCTTCCTCTCAGCAGGATTCATAAAGGCACTGAATGTTGTAGCCATTCTCAGTCTAAGTGCCTAGAAAATGGCCTGGAAAGAAAGAGAATGAATTTGCAAAAGTCCATTGGCAAAGATTTGGGGCTACATAAAGCTAGAAAGCCAATCCACACCAGTGAGAAAGCTATTGACAAAATGGAGTGATGATGCAATGGTTTGCATTCTGGATTTAATCTGCCCACAATGGCTGACTTTGAAACTTTCCTTCAAAATTGCACAAAACAAGCATTGTTTCCTATTCATCCCTAAGAAGGAGGAAATAGTGAAGTTGCAGGAGATGGAAAACGGTGAAGGATTTCTTTATTCAAAGTGCCCAGTACTGGCACGTGGAATTGCCAAGCACTTTCTCAATACCACTAGGCCATAAAAAGAAAGAAAGAAAACAAAAGAAAAGAAAAGAAAGAACACCAGTCACACAGAAGTGGTCATTATTACAATGAACTTTCTAGAAAGCAATGTCAATGAGCAAAAACTGCACTAGGTAGGTTTAGCTAGAAGGGAGAAGACAGCTGGGAGAAATGGCACTTATATTGACAGGAGTCTTAGTAAATAGAATATGGGATTTATTCAATCTATGCATCAAGGAGAGACCACAAAGGGATGAGACTGGTATAACCCAGCACAGAAGTCACCTTAAAATCAGTACGACAAAACCATTAATTTGTATGCTTAAAGCCTCCTGTATACCTTCCAACATTTCACAGATGGAAACCAGGACACATGCAGCCAAGCAACATCAGAGTGTAGTCAAGATAACAAAAGTTATTAATGAAGATTAACACGCAAGTTAGGAGGGGCCACTGCAGTTTGCTTTTGCTGGAGCCTACTAGGAATTGACTCCACGCTCAGTTCTCCTCAGCCTCCACTGAATTAACTGAATGCAAACTACTTTCACACTTGGAACTCACTTTGCAGCAATTCAAGCAAGTTGAGGACAAAGAGGGAAGTGAGAGGAGGAGAGAGAAACTGGGACATTTTAAAAGCATCTGAAAAAGTGGAACAGCAGAGGATTAAGCATCTGAAAAAGTGGGACAGCATGAGGAGCCCTGAAGGCACAGTGATTAAATGCTTGTAGTGCAGTCACTCACTCAAAACCACAAGGTTGCGAGTTCAAGACCAGGAAAAGGGCTCAAGCTCAACTCAGGCTTGCATCCTTCCAAGGAGGTCGCTAAAATGAGTACCCAGATTGTTGGGGGCAAACTAGCTTACAATTGTAAACCACTTAGACACTGCTTAGGTGGTATGAAGTGATATATAAATGAAGCTTGATTGATTGATTGGGATTATCTTTGCCAAGTCAGGGCAGTTGGAGGGTATGGAACTACTTCCAATGAGAACTAGATCTGGCAATTGGCCCTTTAAAATCACCACAACCACCACTGGTATGGTTGTGTAACAATAGAGTGAGTTTACCCCTTTCCCTTCAAGCATGTAGGGCTGACAAAGTGTGTCAGAAAGAAGTGGTTGCTTTTTATTTATTTTCAATTTTATTTGATTCAGATCCTGCCCTTCTCCTACTGCAGATGTAACGCAGTTTCAAACAGATTAAAACAGAACATTTATATGGGGGGGGGGGGGTTAAAAACCTTAACATGAGGCCAGTTCCTCATCCCCTTCCCCCTAAAAAGCATGAAACTGTTTTCAGCCACCCTGAACTCCTACAACGTCTACTGTTGATAGAGGCCTGGGATGTAAATTGAATGTTGACATAGAGCAGCCTCTTCATTAAACTCCTTTTTACTTTTCTTTCCCCCCTGCTGTCCTTAGGCCTGGCAGGTTGCTCAGATTAAAAAGCCTTTGCAACTTTAACTGTGGCGGATATTAAAAGCCAGTCAGCCCTTGTGCCATAAATTTTGTTTACTGGAGATGTTTGCAGTTCTTCTGGCAAGAGATCATGCTGCAACAAAAGCATTTATGGAGATAGTCATTGAGTCATCGACTCATAGCGTTGGAAGGGGTCTCATGGGCCATTTAGTCTATAATGAGACAATTCTTGTCTGGAGGAGTTGGTCATCTATCTGGTGCCATAGTCCCCAAATGCCTTACAATCACTGAACAGTGAAGAACAAAGCAGATAAATTAAAGATAAGTGCTACCGCTGTGTATAGTTGTGGTGTTGAAAGGCAGATTCCACTAGGACAATTACAGAGCTTGGGACCATAGCTGTTTTCTTTCAACAAACATGGATACTGAGTGGTATACTCAGTAGCTACTGCAAGAGCTGCCCAGCCAGCTGTTTGTTCATGTTGACATCTAATGTCCTAGGCTGCATCTACACTGTAGACATTATGAGCTTGACACCACTGGAACTGTCATGGTTCCATCCTACATAATCATGGGATTTGTAGTTTTGTGAGGCACCAGAACTCTTTGCCACAGAAGGCTAAAGACCTTGTAGGTTAGAGCTACAGCACTTATTTCTATAATGTGCTATTTCTACAGTGTTAAGATTTACCCCTGGCTAAGTGCACTTCCTACTTCTGTAGTATCCGGAAAAGATGTCGATGAAATAACTCATAGCAATACCATTGTTTTTGCTGAGGAATGAGCCAAGGAAAGCCAAAGGCAGTGCTCAAGTTTAGCAGAGGAGGTGAGGCTGACAGTTCTCAAATCTACTGACACCCTAATCACCACCACCACCACCATCATCATCATCATCATCATCATCCTGCCATTCATCCCCAAAAGTGGGACTAAAGCTATTTACAAATTAAACAAGTACAATAAAGGTTTTTTTAAAATATATATATACAGAAAATCACATTAAAATAGAATCAAACTATAGTATCTTAGTATACAGGCACTTAGTATCTGCTGTGATTTGTTTCCAGGATCCGACATGGATACCAAAATCTGTAGATGCTCAAGTCCCATTATATACAGTGATGTAATAAAAAGGGTCCCTTATATAAAATCAAGGTTTGCTGTCTGGATTTTTGAGTGTGTGTGAATATTTTCAGACTGTGGTTGGTTGGATCCATGGATGCAGAATCCATGGATATGGAGAGACGACTGTATTAACAACTCTAAAAACAATTTAAAACATACCATTCAAATGATTTTTAAAAAATTTAAAGTACATTTTGACCAGTATGGTACACTTTTAAATGCTTTTTCCTTTAAAAACCTCCTGCTCACAAAAGTCAGTCAGAACATTTTTTTAAAAGTCTTTGCCTGCCAGGAAAAGGACAGCAAGGAGAGGCCCTTTCTAGCATCCTGGGGAAGCGAGTTCCAAAGCTTAGGGGAAGCCACTGAGACGACCTTAAAGCACTTTCCCATCATGTCACACAAGGCTATAGAGCTGAAAGAAGGACCTTTCTTGAAGATCGCAGAGCCCAGGAAGTCTCATATGGGGAGATACAGTCTTTCCAAGACAGCTTGGACCTCCCCTTGTGAAGATTTTGGCTGAAAAATTTGGCTGATTTAGCTACCATGGAGGACATATATCAATTCAATAAATTGAAATAGTCAAAGATTCCCCACACTTTGGATCAATCATCAATAAGAACAGTGATTGTAGACAAGAAATCAGAAAAAGACAAGGACTGAGAAGGGCAGCTATGAAAGAACTAGAGAAGATCATAAAAAGCAAAGATGTAACACTGAAAGTAAGGATCATCCAAGCCATGGTATTCCCCATCACCATGTATGGGTGCAAGAGCTGGACAGTGAAGAAAGCTGACAGAAAGAAAATCAATTCATTTGAGGTGCAGTGCTGGAGAAGAGTTCTGAGGATACAGTGGACAGCCCAAAAGACAAACAAATGGGTCCTTGAACAGATCAAGCCTGAACTCTTCCTGGAAGCCAAGGTGACTATACTGAAGCTGTTGTACTTTGGCCACATCATGAGAAGGCATGACTCATTAGGAAAAACAATAATGCTAAGGATGGTCACCATGAGTTGAAGTTAACTCGAAGGTAGTAAACAAGAGTAAAGCTAAAAGTAGAAGCTAAGAGAGCTTCTATTGCAGGAGTGGCCAGTCCCCTTGCCCCCAGTGTAAAAAATAACAGAAGGACCTATTTGCTTTGGGCAAGCAGGCGTTTCTAGCAGCCAAGGCGGATGGGCAAATAGCTACAGGGGATGACGTTTCGTGAAAAAAGTTAAACATTGGCAAGAAAAAGAGTTAATCTGGTTTCTACCCCACTGTGATTTAGATCAGACCACCCACATGTGCATACCCTCAAACACCTGTGAGTGTGACTCCCTTTGGTTAAAACAAAGCCTGCAGTAAGTAGGCTAGAAGAAATGCACTACAGCGCTGCTTTCATGTGCCATTAGATGCGCTCTAATACGGAGCTATTTTAAAACCTTACCCTCCCCACCCCCCACCTTCGCTCCTGACTTTGCATGAATTCCTGTTGCCTGCCATCTCAAGTGCTGTGGAGCATTCATATCATGTTTATTTCTTGAGCCTTGAAAGCAACGCTTCATGCTGCAATATCTTTTCCTGCAAGACTAGAAGCACTTGGTGTCCAGTTTTACAATGTTTCGTTCACTAATTCTCTTTGATTTAAAAAGATACAGGAAAAGAGATTCCACCTCAGCATTAGGAGGAACTTCCTGACAGTAAGGGCTGTTTGACAGTGGAACACACTCCTTCCTCAGAGTGTAGTGGAGTCTCCTTCCTTGGAGGTCTTTAAGCAGAGGTTAGATGGCCATCTGTCTGGGATGCTTTGATTGAGATTTCCTGTATGGCAGGGGCTTGGACTGGATGGCCCTTGTGGTCTCTTCCAACTCTACAATTCTATGATTCTAAGATGAAATTCTTTCCTTCCTCTTTCTTTAAAGTATAAAACTCACTATGGCGGGATACAGACTGCCCAAAAAGGATGGTCTCCTGCTGCCCTGGTTTGCTCCACGGGGAAATCGCAGCCTCCAAACTGCAGGGCTTCCCTATGGAGCAAAAAGAACCCTTAAAAAGCAGGTTCTTATTGTGGTGCACTTGCAGCATCACAAACGCACCAGGACATACAGATGCTAAGCGTCCGTCATGTCAAAATGGCGGTGCCCGTGTGTACAGGGCGCTGCCATTTTGACGCCCCTGTCATGTGCTAGGGGTGAGGCCAATATGGGTGGTGCGCCCTCGGCCAACCCCTAGCACGTGATGGGGCGCATTATCGGCCGGTACGTATAGCGCCAATGAATCCCAGAAGAGTAAATTGTCTAAATTATCTGGTGGCGCAGTGGTTAAATGCCTGTACTGCAGCCACTCACTAACAAACCATAAGGTTGCGAGTTCAATACCAGCAAAAGGGCTCAAGCTCGACTCAGGCTTGCATCCTTCCGAGTAGTTCACTAAAATGAGTACCCAGATTGTTGGGAGCAATTAGCTTACACTTTGTAAACCGCTTAGCGAGTGCACTGATAAGCGGTATAAAAATGCACTTGCTATTGCTATCTAAAAAGTTTCCCCAAACCATTTTCTGATCTGGTACAGAATCTGGAGAGTTGAGCTATGTAAATTTGTCCAAATATAGGTACACTTCAGTGAGCGAAGTGGGTCCATTCCTCTTTACCTCTTTATCAGAAACTTTGGTAGCACAGGCAAAAATAGCATGGAAAGAACAGGGATAGGTTCTCGCACCACAAAAGAAAGAAGAACTGTTCAATACATTTCAGCAAACCTTTTAACCAAAATTAACAAGATGCACATGTGAAATGAAACAACCAGGTCAAGTAAGCCTTACACAGGTAAACAAAAAAATTTCAACCTTCTATTTACCATCATGAGAATTTTGGAGTTAGATGGCTGCCACAAAAATTACAATTCCTAGGGATCTTTGGAACGGATACATAAAATGCATGCTACTTAATCAAGCTTAGAATGTGTTTTGTAGGTCTAAAAGAACTGTTCAGCGGTAGAAAAAGCTGCAGAAGAAATAAATCATCAGATGGTTGTTCTTTGTGAGAAAAAGGGACTTCTTTTGGAAAATTTGAGGCTGTCTTATAACGTTAGATCAATGGGCTTTCTGGTTTAGTAGTAGTTGTTGCTATGTGCCTTCCAATCATTTCTGACTTATGGAGACCCCTAAGGTTTTCTTGGCAAGATTTGTTCAGAAGAGGTTTGCCATTGCCTTCCCCTGAGGATGAGAGTGTGTGACCTGCCCAAGGTCACCCAGTGGGCTTCATGGCCGAGCCTGAAATCTAACCCTGGTCTCCAGAGTCACAGTCCAACATTTGAACCACTAAACCACACAGTACAGTTTTATCCCTTTCACAGTGGCTCTTGGTGAACAACTTATCTTTTCTGTCTCTCTTGGAGAAGCTTCAAACAGGAAGGTTTTAAATATGTGACATAGTATCTGATTATGAAAGATTGATTTAGATGGCCCGTTACAATGATCTCCTGATGTACCGTCCTCTGGTTTTATAATCTAGTATGTCATCATGCTGCCATTGCAACCAGCGTGTCATGGCCACCTTTGGGGACTTTGATTGATGCATCAATAATTTAATAATTTGAAAAATATGAAAAAAAACCAGGAGCTTCTCTCTACAGAAACGTACTTTGAAGAACACAAAAGAGGCTTAAGCAATGCTTCCTGAACATCATCAAGTTTGTAAAAACAAAATTTGTTTGGAACAAAAGATTCAAGAGTTAAGTAGCATTCAACAAAACGAGAGGCTCATTTGAACCCAGTGGAAGGGGGGACTTGCCAAAAAAGTAGTGGCTGCACAAAGTATGGATTGTTTGTTTACTTTATTTAATTCTGAACCACAATTTTGGGAACTACAGAGAGTTAGCTGTTGTTGTTTGGGCCATGTGTCATCCAGACTCCCTGTTTTATTTCTCCTATGCAGACAGGGCCACAGGCATGGGAGAAATCACAGACTGAGGTTTTTTTTTCTCATAACCCCTGGTTCTGTTATCTGAGGAGTACAGAAAGAAACCATAGTGCAGCAATTCCTGCATTATGGCTGAAAACAGTAGTAGATGGATAGCCAGAAAATGGGGAGACTGGAGGGAAAAGAAGAGAAGGCTGTTTCTCTACATTATCCCAAATACTAGCACACTCATAGTGCTCTCCTAAGTAAATCTACTCAGGAGGAAGCCCTACTGAGCTCAATGGCATTCATTCCAGGGAGGCATGAAGAGAACTGCAGGTAGCCTGGAGTAACTGGTATACTGATAGTCAGGAGATGCAGAAGACAGAGAGGAATTTATTTCAGCATGCAAAGCGTAATTTACCGTAGCTGATCTTGCAATGCAGCATTTACTTTCTTATTTATTATCCACCACAAGATGTGATGATCTAGCTTCAAACGGGATTAAATGAATTCATGAGAAATCTATTGTGGCAGTTCGCCATGGTTGCTACACTGAACTGCTTCACTGAATACATGTTGTGAGGAGCAACCCATGGAAAAACCTTTGAGCCATGTGTGTGGCCTTCCCCCCAGGCATTTGGTTGCAGAGAAACAAGATACTCAATTAGATTAATCTGGAGCCAATTCTCCCATTGAGCAGAATGAGGCAGCTGCCTCAGGCAGCTCATCTTTGCAGGTGGCAGCACATTATTAGAAGCAAAGCTTGGGAAAGCTATGTATTTTTTGGACTAGAGCTCCCAGAATCCCCAGACATTGACCATGATGGCTCAGGGACTTTGAAAACTACATCGCAAAATAACTTTCCCAACATCTGGTTAGAAGAAGACAGTACTATGGAGCACCCACTAAGCCATCCCTAAATCCATTCAAAGGACCCATTTTTCAGTCCTCTGGCCACATCAAAATAGAATTCAACTGTTAGTCCCACTGGCTTTTATTATTACAGGAGGCAGACCATTGGTATTATCCAGCAGTATTACAGGTTGAGTTCCATTAACTGAAATGCTTGGGACATCAGAGGTGTTTTGGATTTTGGATTCTAGATGTATTTATTTGGAATTTGGAGGAACTATATTTGCATGCATGTATGCAATGAGATATCTTGGAGATGGGACCCAAGCCTAAACACAACATTTTAAAAATAATTTTATGCACAAAACAAAGTTTGTGTACACTGAACCATCAAAAAGCAAAGGTGTCACTGTTTCAGCCACCCATGAAAAAAAGGTTTATTTTGGAATATTTTGAATTTCAGAATTCTGGATAAGGGCGGCTCAGCCGGCATTATTATTGTTACTACTGCTACTATTTTATTCATTTATATCCCACCTTTTCCCTAATAATAGGCCTCAAAGCAGCTTACAAATTGTTAAAACCAGTGCCAATTAAAAACATACAAAACATCCATAAGTGTGTATGTGTGTGTGTGTGTGTTAAGTATGTTATTTTTAAAACTATCAATCTACAGCGCTTAAATGATTTAAAATTTATGAAAAGAAAAGCGATAAAACATCAGCAAAGCAGCTCACCGTCAAAAACCCATCACAGTCAGTTCCTGAAAGCCTGATGGATAGGACTATATGAGAGCAAAAAGTAGAGAGGGCTCCTTTACTTTTAGTGACTGTGTAGAAGTGGGAATTTCAGCAGGTGTTGCTTGTTACCTTTTTCATGACAAGCCATCTGCTGAAATTCGTTTCCCTACACAACCATAAAGGTGCAGAACCCATCTTCAGTTTTCAATAGAGCAACTCCAGCTGACGAAATAATTACATTTTCTGCTTCCTAGCAGAAAGAGAGTGAGCCATCCTAGTATCTATAGCGAGAGATTTCCAAAGAACAAGAGCAGCCACCAAGAAGACCTTCTCCCTAGTTTCCACAAATTTTAATGTTATTACCATAAATGCACATGGTGCTTTACCAGTAAAATAAGAAACAAAAAATAGCTAGCCCTGCTAATGGCAATGTAAAATTTATATACACACATACAGTGGAAGGAAGGAGCAATGCACATATAATACAGTATTAAAACATGTTATCCAGATATAATATGAAAAACAATAAGGTATAAAATACAGCAAACTGGCAAAAAAACTCATAATCAAAATGTACAAGATGATGAAACAATATTAAACTAAAACTCCAAAAGCTTTGGAAAACAAGAAGGTTTTCAACTGAGATTTTAAAACAACAAGGGGAGAAATGGTCCCCTCACAGAGGCTATTCCAGGCATATGAAGCATGTGTGTTTGTGCTTTCAAACTGCCTCTTGATTTATGGTGACCCCATGAACTTCATGGTTTTCTTAGATAAGGAATACTCAGAGATGGTTTTCCTGAGTTTCTTCTTCTGAAATACAGCCTACAGTACATGGGATTTGTTGGCAGTTTCCCCTCCAAATACCAACTATGGTTGATCCTGCTTCATTTCCAAGATCACACAGGATCTGATGCCTTTAAGGCATTAAGGTCCAGTATGGATCAGGAGGTGAAAAGGGACAAAGCCAAGGCAAGGAAGAGAAAAATCGTAGTAATAACAGTTGTAGTTGTTGTTACTACAGTATTGTTGTGTGCCTTCAAGACATTTCCGACTTACATGGTGGTTTGAGTGCTGAACTACAACTCTGGAGACCAGGATTTGATTCTCCGATTGGCCATGAAAACTACTGGGTGACCTCTCAGCCTCAGGAGAAGGCAAGGGCAAACCTCCTCTGGACAAATCTTGCCAAGAAAACCCCATGATAGGTTCACCTTAGGGTCGCCATAAATCGGAAAACTTGAAGGCACACAACATACGCAAACTCCAGAGTTGTAGTCCAACACTCAAATCACTAGACCATGCTGGATCTGTATCATCATCATCATCATCATCATCATCATCATCATCACCACCACCACCACATTCCTGGCTTTCTTCCAAAATTGGGACTCAAGGCAGTTTACAAATCGGAAAAATGAACAATACAACCAGAGACATACAAATAGTGGGGAAGCAGGAGAAGATAGCGGGGCTGAGAGAAGGATCAACCCTGAAGATCGTAGAGCTCAGAGATACATAGCTTCAAATATCTTGGACTGGGCCTGAGCTGTATATTTTTATATTCTTGGTTTCAATTCAACATAATGTATTTAAAAAAGAAACAAAGGCCTGGTACATACCTCTTTGAAGGTCCGGGCTGGTGGTGGCGGTTTTTCCTCCGGAAGGAAGCCACAGCTGCCAAACCGCATGGCTTCCTACCGGGGGAAAAGAACTTGTAAAAAGTGGGTTCTTTCTATGCTGCGGTGGCAGTGTAACAAGTGCGCCACAGTAGCACTCATTATGTAAGCGGCACTTCCGTAACAATGGCGGCGCCCATGTGACGCCCATGTCACGTGCTAGGGTTGAGAGGTGTGTGGAAGCGCTGTCCCAAGGCAACCCTAGTCGTCACCATGATACTGCAAAAGGTCAGTATGTACCGGGCCAAACTAACCAACACTCAGTAGTTCCATATGGCCAATTGATAAGGCTTCATCCGCACTGCAGATTTAATGCCATTTGAAACCGTTTTAATTGCCGTGAAAATGCTATGGGATTCTGGGATTTGTAGTTCTCTGAGCTATTGCACCTTCGCTCTCAGAGAGCCTGGTGCCACAACAAATGACAAATGGCAGGTTTCCACAACACTGAGACATAGCTGTTAAAGTGGTGTCAAGATGGATTATTTCTGCAGTGCAGACAGTCTATGAGGATTATTTCCCCCTCTTCAGTGCCTTATTGCTTGACAAATCTTTTTCTCTTGCACAAAACGCACCTCATCTTCCCTTTGAGGGTCCTTGGTGGACACTTCTCCTCCTCTTTTGTCAGTTGGATGTGCTAACTAACTCTACTTTGCTCAACTATTGACGTCACAAGGGCCCTGTTACTATAATAATAAAAATATAATAATAATTTTATTTATACCCCGCCTTTCCATAGGTATGATCAAGGCGGCTTACAAAGGATTAAAACAGTGAAATACAAAGTTAAAAACATTACAGTATAAGATTAAAAGCATCACTACATGGGAATAAACAATATAAATTACATATATCAGGGGCAAGAAATGGAAAAGTCAAATTACAACAGTCCGAGAGCAGAAGGAAAAACTAGGGGCAGAGAAAAGAATAAATTATCTAAGGTGGGAATGCTAACTGAAATAAATGCGTTTTTAAGTTCTTTTTAAAAGAAACTAACAATGCAGAGGAGCGGAGCTCTACGGGGAGCCTGTTCCAGAGGGAAGGGGCGATGATGGTAAAAGCCCTCTGTGAGGTCCTCACAAAATGTGACTGAGGGACCTTTAACAGATTTGTCCCAGATGTTCTGAGTGTGCGGGGCGGATTGTATGGGGAGAGGCGGTCCTCCAAGTACCCTGGGCCCAAGCCATTTAGGGCTTTATAGGTCAAAACCAACACCTTGTATTGAGCTCGGAAGCGAATAGGCAGCCAGTGAAGGTCTTTTAAAATAGGTGTTATATGGTCCGACCTGGAGCTACCAGCGACCAATCTTGCTGCCATATTCTGCACCAATTGCAGCTTCCGGGTTTGGTACAAGGGTTGCCCCATGTAGAGCGCATTGCAGAAATCCAATTGAGAGGTTACCAAAGCATGTACAACAGTTTCAAGGTTCCTACGGTCCAGGTAGGGACGCAGCTGGTGTATCAGGCAAAGCTGATAACAAGCACTCCTGACCGTCTCATCCACCTGAGATGTCAACTGGAGCGACGAGTCAAGGAGTACTCCCAAGCTGCGCACCGAGTCCTTCAAGGGGAGCGTGACCCCATTCAGGACCGGGTGACAGATCTCACCACCCGGAACTGGGGAACCTATCACCAGTACTTCCGTTTTCCCTGGATTCATACTGAGTTTGTTCTCCCTCATCCAGCCCATTACCGACGCCAAGCAGGCATCTAGGGGAGAGATGCCATCCTTAGTTACTGCATCAGTCAGAGACACAGAGAAAACTATTTGGGTGTCATCAGCGTACTGATAACACCGCGCCCTGTGTCTCCGGATGATCTCTCCCAGCGGTTTCATGTAAATGTTGAAAAGCATAGGGGACAAGATCACTCCCTGAGGGACACCAGATGTAAGGGCCCTCTTATCAGAGCGACAGTCCCCCAGCTCCACCATCTGGAATCTGCCCGAGAGGTAGGACCGGAACCACTGCAAAGCAGTGCCCCCGATACCCAACTCCCTCAGGCGCTCCAGAAGGATACCATGGTCGATGTTATCGAAAGCCGCTGAGATGTCCAAAAGCACTAACAGGGACACGCTTCCCCTGTCCATGCCCAGATGGAGATCATCAACTAAGGCGACTATGGCGACTGGTAGGCAATCCTGCCAAAGACCTGATGATGTCACCTGATGATGTCATACCGAAAGACCTGATGACGTCACAGGGTAATTTAGGCCATTGCATCTGCAAATCTGCAGCCTCATGTAAGTGGATGCCATACCTCTGAGATTATGTTGTTCCTTTTCTTCTGTTATCTCATGCTTGGTATTACTCAGCAAGACACTGGTTGCTATGATAATGTTAATTTGCTGGAAAATGTGATGGTTTTATTGTATTTCTGCTTTCAGTTTGCTTTTAATCCATCCTCATCTTGCTTTAATCTGCTTTTAATGATGTTTTTCACCACCTTGAGGATTATTTTGTATAGGTTGAGTCTCCCTTATCTGGTATTCCAAAATCCAAAATGCTCCAAAATCCAAAATTGTACACATGGGTGGCTGAGATAGTAACACTTTTGCTTTCTGATGTACACAAACCTTGTTTCATGCACAGAATTATTTAAAATATTATGTATAAAATTACTTTCAGGCTATGTAGATAAAGTGTATACAAAACATAAATCAATTTCCGTCTCTAGGATATCCCCTTAAGTATATGCAAATATTTCAAAATTCAAAAAAATTCAAAAATCCTAAACACTTCTGGCCCCAAGTATTTCAGATAAAGGAGACTCAACTTTTTCTGCTTCCTTTTTAAAGATGCCAGGTCTTTATTTAATACTGTGCAGTACATTACAAAAATGAAAGAAGACTGACAAAACCTTCCGAAACATTTCTGGTCCAAAGCATTCTGAAGAAGAGAAAGTCTTTCCGAAAGACATCCCTGTGATAGAATTTTAATAATATATGGAAATGATGTGGCCACTACCATGCAAACAAACTAGGAAGATATCAGTGCAATCCCATACATTGGAATGGAAATCATATTACCCTCCAACTTGCCCAGTTTGAGAGGGATGGTCCCAATTAATCCTCTGTGTTCCTACTTTCTCAGGTGCTTTTATAATGTCCCAGCTTGAATTTCCTCCTCCTACGTCCCCCCTTTGTCCTCAGCTTACTTCCATTGCTGCAAACTGAGTTCAAACTGTAAAAGTAATCTGCATGCAATTAACTCAATTGGGGGGAAGAGGAGGGAGCAGAATCCAAATCTTCCCTGTCGACTCAGGCAAAAGCAAACTGCTGCAGCCTCTCCTAGCTTTTCTGTTCCTCCTCAATAATTCCTTAGCTTTCCCACCCCTTAGGCTTAGTTGCAGGAGGATGTGGGAATTAACCTCATTCCCACTACCTTTTAAACTGGATCGCAATTCGGTTTGAACTGGTTCAAATAACCCTGTTTCCTACATAAACTGAATCACTGAAGCGATTCAGCGAGGGGGTCCAAGCACCAGACCCATTTAACCGACATCTTTTTGATGCTGATGTTTTTTGCGTCTTTTTGGATAAATCAATTCTGCGCAAGTGTGAACCAGATGCAGATTGGAATCGATTTAAATTTGCCCGTCGGCAGCTGGAGCAGGTGCATTTTGAACTGATTAATAATAATAATAATAATAATAATAATAATAATAATAATATAGTTTATTTATATTTCTTGCCTCTCCCTGTGGATCGAGGCAGGATCACATCAGTAAAAATACAACACAATACATAGATACATCAGTAAAATATTAAAATTACTATTAATCCAATAAAATAACAATTAATTCGTGAATATGAACTACAAGTGGGTTATTTTACAGGGGAAAAATGTGATTGGGGCAAATGTAGTGGGAACCATGCTCCACTGTCAAATCAATCCATTGATTCAGATCACAAACCACTTTTTTTTGTAATTGGGAATGAGGCCTAGGTCTGTCTAGATTTTGTGCAGAGCTTTGGAAAAATGTTACACTACACACATTCTAGAGTCCTCCAGACAGTATGGCCAAAGTGGATTCTGGAGTGTTGTAGTCCAAAAACCACCTAATGTTTTCCAAGCTCTGGTCTTGAGGTGAGATTTCACTGGGAAGTTTCTTGGGGGCTGGGGTGGGCTGTGGAACGTGAATTAGTACCGGGTGTCTCTGTGCTGATGTGGTGCAAAGGAGAACAGTAGTGTACTAAAACTTTTTCAGAACAAGGACTGGTGATCCCCAATGTCCTGAGGGTCTAAAATTAAGTGACGTAAGCAGGGAGGGGTTTGCTTCCAGCCCCCAGCCTTCAGCACATATTGTGCTGTGAGAGGTCTCATCGCTCCCTGGGCACATACAGTGTGAGCTGTGCACATTGGGATATGAAATTTCTTGATCAGGCTGCCAAGAATTATATAAGCTGACCAGACAGTAATAAAGAACACTTTCAGCACAGCAAGAAAATAGATAAGGTTACTAAAGCTGCAATACTATACTCCCAGAGGAGAGAAGGGTAGTCGAATGGGACCTACTTTTGAATATATATTTAATCACAGACGTAGAAATCCTGCAACTCTCCAAATGTTCTTGGAATACATGTCCCAGCAGCTCCTAATGCTCTTGGAATGCATGTCCCACCAGCACCTATTGAGGAATCTAAGCAGTACTTTAAGTCCCAATTAAAGACTATTCTATTCAGGGAAGCCTTCCAACTTTTGTCTTGATTTTATCACTGTATATTTCACGGCATATTATTTGTATTAATTTACAGTTTTATAGTATTGTTTTAACTTTGTTATAGTAATATCTTATGAATTGTATAATCTTGTTTGTGGTTTTAGATTGTGTGCCATAGGAAGGCATTTGTTTCTGTTTTGGATTGTTGTTTTCTCTCCTTTGTAAGGCACTATGGAAAGCCTATGGCACTATACAAAAAAGTGTAATAATAATAACAATAATAATGAGGAATCGCAGCAGCCCCTGGTGAGAAATGTTCATGGAATGCTTGTCCCAGCATCCCCTAGTCAGGAATTCCCAGTTTAGGAAGGACGGTCCAAATTAATCCTTAGTCATCTCAATTTTCCAGCTGCATTTAACTCAGCAGGAGAGAGAGAGGAGTTAAATGCAGCTGGAAAAGGAGGCCAAACAACATCAGAGTTATTGAGAAGGAACAGAGAAGCTATCAAAGGATGCAGCAGTTTGCTTTTGCCTGAGTCAACAGGGAAGGTTTGGATGATGTCTCCTCTCCCCTTCATTGCGTTAACTGAGTACAAATTACTTTTGCACTTTGAACTCAGTTTGCAGCGATGGAAGTAAGCTGAGGACAAAGGAGGAAAGTAGGAAGAGGAAACTGAAACTGGGGCATTATCAAAGCAGCTGAGAAAGTGAGAACACAGAGAATTTATTGGGACCATCCCCACCAAACCAGGACAGGAGTAGAGAAAGCCCTGTAGCTTTTCCAGCGTATAAGACGACTGGACGTATAAGACGACCCCCAACTTTTCCAGTTAAAATATAGAGTTTGGGATATACTCGCTGTATAAGACTACCCCTCTTCCAATGCAAATCAAATAAAAAATGTTAAAAAATCAGATTTGATTTCAATATGGTAATTTTAATTCAAATGCTTATGACATGCAGGTACTTAGCGGGAAAACTTGTTGTATACAAAGTCTGCTTGGATTGGTCAGCTCTCCCTGCCTGCCCAGCCCTCCCTGTCTCCAAAATTTTCTTCTACTGTACTTGTACAGTGCCGCTTTTGCTGCTTTCATACGGTCACCACATATGGAGGGTACGTGGCCACTGACGTTTTTGAGCTCCCCCCACCATATGCGGCGATCGCAGATTCTCCAGTCTGGCCTGGAAGTTTCAGCCCTATAAGACAACACCCGGTGTATAAGATGACCCCCAACTTTTGAGAAAATTTTCCTGGGTTAAAAAGTAGTCTTATACGCCAGAAAATACAGTATATAGCCAAGATTAAGAAGGAAGTGCCAGAGCATGTCCCAAGGACATATAGATTTTATATACAGTATTATATTCAGTCCGGTTTCCTTCTCTTGGAGACAGAAGACACTTTGGCTGCACCTTCATTGCAGAAATAATGTGGAATTCTGGGAGTGGTAGTTTTTTGTGGCACCAGAGCAAAACTACCAGCAAACCATGGCTCCGTGGCAGTTAAACCAGATTATTTCTGCAGTATGGCTTTTATTTTTATTTATTTATTTATTGCAAGGATTTATATCCTGCCTTTCTCCCACAATGGGATTCAAGGTGGGTTGCAATAATTTAACAGTGGGTGCATCATTTGACATGGGGCTAAGAAGAACCACTGAAGTGTTCAGGGTGCATTCATTTGCTACAGGGACATTGCAACATGAATAACAACAGAAAAGAAAACTGCTAGCCCTGTACCTTCAAATTCTAGGAAACAACCTGAGTACAGTACATTCATGAAACATATTCGCTGCCCTACCCCCATAATCCTCCCCTCAGAGTTAAAGCCAGACGATCTCCTTTCCTTGCTCCTTATGCAATGTTATGCAACTATTTGGTCTCAGCAGGCTGGAACCTAAAGTTAGGGGGAAACTAGCTGGCAAAGCTGGGATATTTGAAAAATATGTTTTCCCTCTAAAGTGCTGAGCACAAAAAAACATATTTTGAGTGCACACTGTGGCTTGTTTATCAGGTTTGCTTGTTCCCAAGGCTTCTTGGAAAGGGCTCCTCCATGAAGGAGGCATGTGAATGGGGCTGACAGCAACAATGAGCATGCATGCGCCTTTCACATGGCTTGGAGCTGGGAGCCTTCAGTTACAGAAAGGTCAGGCAATGCAGCAGGAGGAAAATGAAACTTCCTGCTACTGAGCATGTGGAAAGAGCGTGCACAGGCAGCCAGGCAATGTACCTCCTGCGCATGCCTTCTTTTGGCACAAGAAGCCCAGCTGTTTACCAGTGTAGCAGATGAACTTGCGCACCAGGGAATGGGAGAATGTTCCCAGGGCAGGGATGCCAGCCACCCTTTGGCCCACACCCTGCAAAACAAAAACACAGCACATGTACATACATTCCCCCCTCTCTCCTCCCAATGTACTTGCAGCTTCATAAACAAATTTCATATTCCAAAATAGGACGCATCAGGGTTAAATGCTTCTGAGAAACAAATGTTCCATGCCATGAAAAAACAAAAACAAACCCAATGCCTCCCCAAGTTTCATTTATAGAAAAAGTCATTCTTGCACTTCCTATTTTATTGTTAAATCCACAAGGTTAACGACCAGATTATTAAAAATTGCAACACAATTTAAAAACAGTATTATAATTTAAGGCACACACACATGCACAAAAGAAGAAATAAGCAGACATTCTTCCATGGTTTTCTTCGGGTTTCCTTTGTTGTCTGCTTTGTGTTAAAGTACATAGTTTATAAACCCTTTGGGGTAGGGACCTACTTAACTTTGTCAAGTATCAGATGTAGGCTGCATCCTTACTACAGATATAATATGGTTTGACACCACTTTAACTGCCATGGCTCAATGCTGTGGAATTTGGGAATAGTAGTTTGGTGGGGCACCAGACCAAAATGACCAGCAAACTACCATTCTCAGGATTCCATAGCATTGAGCCATGGCAGTTAAAGTGGAATTAAGACAGATTATTTCTGCAGTGCGAATGCAGCTGTGGCAATGGTATTCAAGAATGGACTATGTCTGAGCCAGAAGATAATTCATCCTTCCCTTAGATGTGAGGGTGTGAAAGCCAGAAAGTGAAGAAAGCTGACAGGGAGAGAATCAACACATTTGGAACGTGTTGCTGGAAGAGACTTCTATGTTGCCATGTGCTTAACATACACATGTGCACACATATTATTGATGTTCCAGGCAGGTGAAAAACACCCAGAAACTGAATACAAATGCATAATGATTTTCCATACTTGGCTGGTGATCTTGGGTTGCTTAGCCAACCCTATGTTGTGCAGAGTATCACAGGCAGCCTTGACAAATGTGCATTTTGTGGTGCGTAGGATGACTGAGCTTTGCAACACATGTACCAGCAGGAAAATGTGTGTGATCATGGTGCATGACAACCAACTCAAAATGATAGCTGCAGAATTTTATTCATTTGTTTCATGGCAGAGAACACCCACACCTTTGCTTAAAGCTCTATATTGTTTTAGCTTTCCTTTAGGAAACAGCAACCACAAAGCACTGAGCATTTTGGACTGGCAGTGGTGAAAGAGACCAGTTTCTATTCCCAGTAGTGTTGCTTTTTGGGCTGAGTGACCGTCAGGAAATTCCTTTGGTCCTATGTGCTTCTCCTTGACACAAAATAAAACTTTCCCATTTTTGGCTTGCTCTCCTTGCACTGATTTGGAATGGGGCTGAGGAAATGCAGGCTCATAGGAAGCATGACAACTAGATCACAGTGTTTATGCATCTAGCTGACCTAGCCTTTCCCAACTAGCTTCCCTCCAGAAATGGTTGGACTGCAGCTCACAGCATTCCTGCCTATTGACCATGCTGGCTAGGGTTGCTAGATCTCAAGGCTTGGGCCTGAGTGTCTAACAGATCATCTCCAGGAGGGAGTTGAGGATACAAATTCTCCAGTTTTGGAACCTTAATGTTGGGCAAGAAGAAAGGGCTACGTGCAAATCTACAACACAACAATTAAGGCAGCAGCTTGCTACAGTTCGCAAGGCTTTGTGGCTACAATTTGCTAGGACTCACCTAATTAGTTAACTTTCTTCTTCTCTTCCATTCACTAGGGCACCAGGGCTCACCCTCCATTCTGCTCTGTATCCGCCTTCTGTCTAGAAGCAAATAGGCTAAAGGTTCCTATCTTCTTAAGTGAGAAGGAGTAATTACCTAATTTCATCTTGATCTGATAACAGCTACATTTTCTGTTAATTTCCAAACAGGGAAATATGTTCCCCATTTTGTGTGTGTGTGTGTGTGAGAGAGAGAGAGAGAGAGAGAGAGTATGAAAGAGAAGCTGTGAGCCACTGTGGTTGATGCTTAATGCATAACATTTTATGAGATTCCCAAGAACCACCTCTAAATCTCAGGTTTTGTCCAGAAACATCAAGACCTGGGACAATCCTGAACTGACAACCCTGAAGCTAGTTGATGGGAAATGAAGTCTTAAACATCTGAATGATGTTTGGAAAGGACTAATATAGCCCTGTTCTATGCATTCATTATTTACTGATTTATATGCTGCTCTCTAATGAAATATCTCAGAGTGTCATACAGTAAAATCCACTTTACCAAATGGAACCAATCAAAATTATTTTAAAATTCTAAACACATATTAAGCAATTTAGCTCTAACTGGAAATCTCTAATCTAATCCATCTTTTAACGGGCCACAGGGAGATTTGCCATTGCACACTGAGAATGTGATTTGTCAAAGGCCACCCATTGGGTTTCCATGCCTGAGTAGAAGAGATCTGAACTCTGGTCTCTTGGAACTCTGATCCAACACTCAGAGTACTATACAATGCAGCTTCTCCATTAAAAGGTGTGTGGGTATGGTATGCACCTTCCAGTCACTTGTTAACTAACAGTACAATGTGTCTGAAGGGTTAGGCACCAAGGGAACATTTGACTATGAAAAGCAAAACACATTCTGTTCCTCCTGCAAATTACAAGGTGTGCATGCATGCGCCTGTGTGAGAAAAAGAGTCTGCATGCTTGAGGCACGCGGGAGGCTACATCAGCATACACCGAAGGGCATGTGCCTTCCCACCGAGCTGACGGGATCCTTGCCAGAAATGGGAAACCCGGACAGCATGAGTCACTCAAAGCACTGAGAAAGTTCCAATAATAGGAGTTCCTCTTGGCGACTGCACTAAAAGAAGGGTGGCGGAGAGAGACAGGCTTTTTAAAAACGTTTTCTACAAGAGACAGTTTTAAAAAGTAAGGGAAGGGACAAGACTCTTCAGGAGGAATCCAGCTTTCACCAATTGTATAAGCATATTTTCCAGCAACAGAAAACTACAGTGTGCAGTTTTATAGTAAGGGAAGAACAATCACGGGAAATGGGCCAGGCCATGAGGACCGGCAGAATGACTCACCAAAGAGGATTTTATATCTGTCTGTTTGCAGATTCTTACTGCCCTCCTCATCTGATTCTCAAGGTTCAGCATGCCATATTTCTAAAGCACATAAGAGCTGAACATATCGAAAGCAATGGAGATTATTTCACACAGACGGGATAGGGACAGGATTGTTCCCCTGTCCTTATCCCATCCATGACAACACAAAAATCCCCCAGTTTATTTTGCACCATGGTTTAAAAACAATGGCCCTTGATATCCACTGGGGTTTGGTTCCAGGATTGTCCATAGATACCAAAATTCGTGGATTTTCAAATCCCGTTAAATACAGTTGCATACTAAAATGGTATCCCTCATATAAAATGCCAAAAGCAAAATATATTTTTTGAATATTTTCAAACCATGGGTGGTTGAATTCATGGATAAATAAGAGCCAACTGTGCATACAAATTATTTAATTTTACTTGCAACCGAGTCTCAACCGTGGGGGAAGGAAGCATCAGAAAATTTGCAAAAGCACTTGAAATTTCACAAAGTGGGATGAGAAAAATATTTGAGAATATTTGCAATTTGGGATTTGTATGCAAGAATGAAGTAAGCAAAAGACTAAACCCTAGGGCCTTGGCTCCCATGCCACTGGCATTTCCCACAGAGATGTAATAAGGAAACCTATGCATAGAATTCAAGACGGACGAGCCCTAATTGTGGAGTCATGTCCCGGATTATTTTTACCCCGTCGGAAGTCAACTGCATAAATTGAGCAACTAAAATCCATCAAGTGTATCATCAGCGATCTGCAACCCATCTTTGAATCATAGAATCATAGAATCGTAGAGTTGGAAGAGACTACAAGGACCATCCAGTCCAACCCCATTCTGCCATGCAGGAAATCCAAATCAAAGCATCCCCAACAGATGGTCATCCAGCCTCTGCTTAAAGACCTCCAAAGAAGGAGACTCCACTACACTCCGAGGAAGGAGTGTGTTCCATTAGAAGTTCCTCCTAATGTTGAGGTGGAATCTCTTTTCCTGTAGCTTGGATCCATTGTTCCTGGTCCTGTTCTCTGGAGCAGTAGAAAACAAGCTTGTTCCCTCCTCGATGTGACACCCCTTCAAATATTTAAACAGGGCTATCATATCACCTCTTAATTTTCTTTTCTCCAGGCTAAACATCCCCAGCTCCCTGAGTTGTTCCTCATAGGACATGGTTTCCAGACCCTTCACCATTTTAGTCGCCCTCCTTTGGACACATGGCTCCAGTTTCTCAATGTCCTTTTTGAATTGTGGTGACCAGAACTGGACACAATATTCCAGGTGGGGCCTGACCAAGGCAGAATACAGTGGCACTATTACTTCTCTTGATCTAGACACTATACTTTTATTGATGCAGCCTAACATTTGACAATGGCCCTTGACTCGTACAGGCCTTGTGGGATAAACCAGTACCCAACTTACAAAAATATTACTCACCAGCAACAACAGACGCAGAAATCAGACCCTGCGGAAGATCCAGGAGCCAATTCTGGTCCCATATCTAGTCTGGCAACAGGGTAGGTGTATCTACACTGTGGAAATAATGCACTGCAATGCCATTTTACATGCTGTAGGTCCATCCTATGGATTCCTGGGGTTTGTATTTTTACAAGGCCTTTACTTTTCTCTGCCAAAGAGTGCTGGTGCCTCACACAACTGCAAATCCCAGGATTCTGTAGGATGGAGACATGGCAGTTAAAGTGGTGTCACACTGCATTATTTCCATAGTGTGGATGCACCCTACGTCATCCACACCATCCAGGATTTATATACTTATTCGTCTTCCAGTTGCCATAATTTGACAGCAATGTTCTGTGTATTCTACGCAGGTCAAATTGGCTAGCATCTACTCAAAATAATAAATGGGACACAACTCTGAAGTCAGAAATGATGATTTTCAAGACCCAATGTGGGGATCTTTCATTATCTTAAGATGCTTTTCTCTCCATTTTCACTTTGGCCATTTTTTATTAAAAAGAATGACAAAGACACTTACTAATGTAAAAGAGCTGGGCAAGAATTAATCGTAACATTCAACCCTATCTCTTGTAGACTTTTAAAATAATAACTTTTTAAAATCCCACTACTACTTCAGTTTAACAGTTTGTTTGGTGGAAGCTAGTGGTTCACATGTCGGTGGCGTCCTGAATTCATCCTGGCTTTTAGTATGAATTTTAAAGGGTCTCTCCAAGAACCATACCACCACCAGTCCAAAAATTAGGATCAGCACCTTGGATAATTCCTTGGATAATCATGGATTCACCATCCACTGATGTAAGAGTTGCAGAATTCCCCAAAGCAAGAATGTCTCTGTGTATTAGCTGCCCTGGAGCTGCCCTTGACTTATGACAACCCTGTAGATGAGACATCTCCAAGGCCCTCTTGCCCTGCAAACTCATGCTCATGACCTCTCTGGTTGAGTCTATCCATCTGGCATGCAGCCTTTCTCTCTGCTACTTTCTGCCTTTCCCAGCATTATTGTCTTTTCCAGTGAGCCATATTTTCTCATGATGTGGCCAAAGTATGACAGTCTCAGTTTAGCGATCCTGGCTTCCAGAGAAAGTTCAGGCTTGATCTGTTGAAGGACCCATTTGTTTGTCCTCTTGGCTGCCCACGGTATCCTTAGCACTCTTCTCCAGCACATCTCAAATGAGTTGATTTTCTCCCGCTTAGTTTTCTTCACTGTCCAGTTCTCACATCCATACATGGTGATGGGGAATATAATGGCTTGGGCACTTCTAACTTTAATGCTCAGTTGTATATCTTTACTCTTTAGGATTTTGTCTAGTTCTTTAATTGCTCCCTTTCTCATTCCTAGGCTTCTTCTGATTTCTTGACTGCAGGCTCCATTCTGCATTAATCTTTAAGATGTTACAAGATTTTTGTTGTTTTTACATTATCGGCGCCCATGCACATTGAAAAAATCATCATCATCATAGAATCATCATCATCACAACAACTGGGTTCATGTCAAGATTTTTATTGTTTGTACATGATCTGAACTGAGGCAACACTGGATTTTCTTTCTGTGGAGCCCATTTGAAAGTTACCTACATACCTGGCAGTGTGGCTCCAGGTAGGAGAGGTACACCAGGTAGCTGGAAGCCCTTGTGCTTGTTTAACTGTTGTCATGCATAATTAAATTCTAGTTCAGAATACTGATTTAATCTTTATTTATCCTCGTCTACATTTATTTAACAATCATTCTGAATACTTAAAGATAAAACACAAACAGAAAAATATCTAATCTAGTGCTAAGCACGATCATTTCCCCCACTTTATATACTTCTCTGTTCTTCTCTTTATTTAATCAGTTATTGTTCTTTGACCTACAACTATTACTGTGGTTCCACATTATCAGTTCACTGGTGTGTGCTTACCCTGCATATCTTAGGTTACATGCTTCTGGGTCATCGTCTTTTCTCACATCTCTCTAGATAGCATTATCTTCCTCTTTAGATAACACTATCTGCATGGCCTTATACACTATCAAAAACAGCTCAAACTTTCTAAAGTTAATTGGAGCCACGGAGAGGCTGCATAGTATACAGTGGTTTGAATGCTGGACTATTCCTGGAAGGGGTTTAGATTACATGGCCCTTGTGGTCCCTTCCAATGCTAAAAATCTATGATTGTATGACTTCAGGAGTCCAGGGTTCAAATCCCCACTTAGCCTTGGAAACCTACTACATGATCTTGAATAGATTCACTCACCTGTAAAGGAAGACAATGGCAAACCTCTCCTGAATAAACCTTGCCAAGAAAATACAGACTTGCCATAAGTTTAAGAGTGCATCTGCACTGTAGAAATCATGCAGTTTGACACCACTTTAGGTGCTGTAGCCCCATCCTATGGAATCCTGGGATTTGTAGTTTCATAAGGTCTTGCAGAGTGCTGGTGCCTCGCTGAACTAGAAATCCCAGAATTCTGTAGGATGGAGCAACAGCAGTTAAAGTGGTCTCAAACCGCATCATTTCTACAGTGTAGAATCATCCTCAGCCAACATGAAAGTACTGTACGTAACAACAACAGTGAATTTTTTCTCCAAACATGACTTGTACCGAAGTACACATAACCAATCAAAATTTTCCCATTGCCAAGCCTTGCAAAACACACTGTATTTTCCCCAGAAGGAAAAACAGGTTTTCCCTAACCCAGATTGTGCAAAAGGATATTTTGTTCTCCAGCATCAAAAGAGCTATGCCACATTCCACAGTTCAAATTGTACACAAACAGATCCCTCAAGGCAGTTCGGGTCTGCCTCAGGTCAATTGTGACAACTGCATACTGCATCCCCCCTGCCCCCAAGATAATGCCAGTTTCGGATGTTATCTGTTCTTTATAGCCTTTTCATCTTCCATTATGGAACACAATGAGTCCCATGTGATCTTCCATCCAGGCATTGACCTGATGCTTATTTTTAACAAAGCAAATGAGGTCATATACCCTCATCACTTAAACCTGTTTGAAGAACGCAATAATTCCTGTCATTTAAAACAGGTTGAGTCGCCTTTATTTGGAATTCCAAAATCCCAAATTGTCCACATGGGTGACTGAGATAGCAATGCCTTTGCTTTCTGATGGCTCAATGTACACAAATGTTATTTAATTCACAGAATTTTTTAAAATGTTGTATAACATTGCCTTCAGGCTATGTGTATAAGCTGTATATGAAACATAAATGAATTTCAAGTATAGTCTTGGTTCCCATCTCCAAGATATCTTACTATGCATATGCAAATATTACAAAATTAGTGGGGGGGGATCTGAAATTTTAAAAAAATCTATTGGTCCCAAGCATTTTGGATAAGGGAGACTCAATCTTCAATTTCATTCTTGTGCATTCAGTTGCATTCCAAATGTGACTTGTTAAACATCCTTGTTACTGGAAAATATAGTTAGTTACAGTATTCTTGTTGCTTATAAAACATTACTTCCAAGCCTGAAATCTGTCCATATTTTTCCTACTGCTTCATATTCTTTCATTCCTACCAAAAATAAATTAAGGAGGTCAATGTTTAATTGTATTGCTTTTAATGTTGTAAACTACCCTGAATCCTGGTCCTGGGAGAAGGGTGAGATATAAAATAATAATAATAATAATAATAATAATAATAATAATAATAATAATAATAATAAGCAGCTCCCAACTGCTGGTAGCTCAAAGGAAATTTACCCATTCCACTTCCAGTTTTTCCTTCACATCTACAGTCGGTCCTTCTTATACATGGATTTTTTGTACACAGATTCAAGCATCCATGGTTAGAAAATGTTCCAAAAAAGTATAAATTTCAAATATCAAACCTTGATTTCAATTTTTATAAGAGACACCATTTTGCTCTGTCATTATATTTAATGGGATTTGAGCATCCATGGATTTTGTTATCCACGGGGGATCTTGGAACCAAACTCCAGTGTATAACAAGGGTCCACTGTATGAAGTTATTGTTGTGCACCTTCAAGTCATTTCCTGACTTACGACAACCTTAAAGTAAACACATCATGGGGTTTTCTCTGCAAGTTTTGCTCAGAGGGGATTTACCATTGCCATCCACTGAGGCTGAGAGAGTGTGACTTGCCCAAGAGCACTCAGTGGGTTTCCATGGCCAAGTAGGGATTTGAACCATGGTCTCAGTGTCTTGATCCAATGCATTATTCCAACTCTGCCTTCAAAGCATGAGACACATGATTTCTCAGTTTTTCTGGGTTAGGATAGTGATGGGTGAATTAGTGCTGAGTACTAAGAAAAGAAAGAGGCGGATGGTGTGGATGCTTGATGGAACTGTTTATCTTTATCTTTCACAGTCAGGTATTGCCTCCCGCCTTGCTTCAGGAAAGGAAAGATTTCCTCACTAAAGTACCTTTAATCACTTTGTCTGATTTCTCTTGGGCTTTTCCATGACTTCCCTTTCACCTTAACCTGCCCAAGGCACACAGGTTTCCATCCTGCATATCTGGGCAGCTGCACTAAAAAGATTGTCTCTAATGAGATCAGGGTTCAAATCCTGGCTAGGCCATGGAAACCCAGTGGGTGACTTTCTTGGTCAAGTCACATGCTCTCAGCCTCAGGGGAAGGCAATGGCAAACCTCATCTCAAGAAACTTGCCAAGAAAACCTCATAATAGGTTTGCCTTAGGGTCTCCCAAAGTCAGAAACTACTTGAATGCGCAGAACAACAACAAAGCAAAAAAAAAAAAAAAAAAGGAATGCCGAACATTAAGAAACAAAAACAATGACCACAGAAAATATGCATTCATTCTAGATGACCAGGACATTTAAATAGTCAAAGAGTTCCCATACCTTGGATCAAGCATTGATCAGAATATAGATGACAGTCAAGAAATCAGAAGACTAGGAATGAAAAGGGCAGCTATGAAAAAATGGACAATATCCCACTAAAGTGTAAAGATATAATTCTGAACACTAAAGTGAGGCTCACCCAAGCCATGGTATTCCCCATCACAATGTATGGATGTGAGAGCTGGACAGTGAAGAAAGTGGATTTTAAAAAATCTACTCATTTGAGATGCGGCCAGAAAGACAAATAAATTGGTTAATCACAGAGTTGGAAGAGACCACAAGCGCCATCCAGTCCAACCCCATTCTGCCATGCAGGAACACAGTATGAAAGCACCCCTGACAGATGGCCATCCAGTCTCTGTTTAAAAACCTCCAATTGAGGAGCCTCTTCCAGACTCTGAGGGAGTCTGTTCCACTGTCCCACAACTCTGTCAAGGAACTGAGATCTACCCATCATGCTAGTTTTCTGTATGCAGGGCACACACACACACCCTCCCCTTGCCATAAGTGGGTGAGCATCATTCCTATGAAGCTGCTCCACCTCCTCTACTTGCACTTTCAAGCAGTAGAGCCAAACACAGATTAAACACTCACTGCAAAAAACAAAGCCAAGGCCACAAATGTCAAGAGCCACCTGTGACTTGAAAATGAGTTAAGAAAGGCACCAGATCCTGTCTGAGCTTGGACACTAAGCAGGGTCAGCCTTAATTAGTACTTGGATGGGAGACCCCCAACAAATACCAAGTACTGTCAGCTATATTTCAGAAGAAGGAACTGGAAAAATCACCTCCGAGTACAGTATTCCTTGCCTAAGAAAACCTTATGAAGTGCATGGGGTTGCTGTAAGTTTGACAGGTGACTTGGAGGCCCATAGACACAAAAAGGACAGATCCTTGGTTCTGGCCCAGAGATCAGGAGGAGGGCAGAGACTGGCACAAAGTCCCCCAACCAGATCTACTCCAGGAGGCCAAAGCAGGGAAGCCCCACCTTTCAGCTGGAAGAGGAAATATCAGCCAACTCCTTACCTTTCCGGAAAGGCATCGCAACAGATGTTAGTTCTTTCTCTCACTTGGAGAAAGGGGAGAAGCACAGCTGGCTTGAGTACAGCAGATGTATGGCAGGGTTGTTTTTTGGTTAACCCCCTGGGCTTACTGAGATCTTCAAGGAAACTGTCAAATTTGGTCAAATTTCCTCCTGGTAGCGTCACTGCCTTTGATTGCAAAGGAGGAAGTAAGCTGGCAGGATACACCCTGGAGAGCTTCATTTAACTCTTTCTGCACCCCTTCTCTGTCGACTTTATCATCCCCCAGACTTGAAAATGGCTTAAATGCAGTGTGGCCCTCCACTGAGCAAACAAGAACCAAAGCATTTTTGGGGGGAGAAAACCACCAATTTGCTATGCTCAGCAGGGGAACACAATGCATGACCAAGATGAAATAAAAAGATGATGGAAACAATATGTGGAAGAACTATATAAAAGAGATGAAATATTTTGTTTGAAGATGAGCCATATGAAGACAAAACTCCAATTTTAGAAAGCATAGTGAAAGCTACAGAGAACTGGGGAGGAATAAATCAGCAGGAATGGATGGCATACCTATAGCACTGCTTCAGTCTACAGAGACAGAACCCACTGTGGTTCTAACTGTAATCTTCCAACTAGTATGGAAAACAAAATAATAGCCAATGGAATGGAAAGACTCAATATGTATTCCACTCCCTAGCCAAAAGGAACACACAAGACGGTAGTAACCACAGGATCATCGCATTAATCTCTCATACAATTGAAGTAATGCTCAAAATTCTACATCAAGGACTTCTACCATACATAGAGCAAAAAATGCCAGATGTTAAAGTTAGGTAGAGGCATTAGGGAACATATTGCAAATGTATGTTGGATAATGGCGCACACCAAAGAATTCCAAAAGGAAATCGGCCTGAGCTTTATAGGTTACAGCAAAGATCATATAGATCATAAAAAGCTATGAACTGCTCTTAAAGAAGAGGGTGTGCTACAACATTTGATTTTCCTGATGCACAACCTGTACTATGATCTGGACAAGAAGCTACTGTTAGAACACAATATGGACAAACAGAATGGTTTCTGATTGGAAAGGAGGTCAGGCAAGCCTGCATTCAGTCACCATATATTTTCAACTTGTATGCCAAAAATATCATATGCAAAGCAGGATTAGACTCAGAGGGGTGAAAATTGGAGGAAGGAACATCAACCATTTAAGATATGCAGATGACACCATACTAATAGCAGAAAATAACAAAGAGTTGGAACGGTTATTGATGAAAGTCAAGGATGAAAGTGTTTAATGCTGAACATTAAGAAAACAAAAATAATGACCATGGATGATTTGCATAACTTTAATGAAGACTATGAAGGAACTTAAATAGTTAAAAGCTTTTCCATACCTTGGCTCAATTATTAATCCGAATGGAGACTGCAGTCAAGAAATCAGAAGACTAAGACTAGGAAGAGCAGCTATGAAAGCACTAGACAAGATACTGAAGTACAAAGATATTTAACTGAATATTGAAGCTAGGACTGTGCATGCCATTGTACTTCCCATCACTATGTTTGGATGGAGCTGGACAGTAAAGAAAGCTGACAACAGAAAAACCAGCTCATTTGAAATGTAGGGCTGGTAGTAAAACAAAGCAAATTATTTTGCCTCCTCGAAAACCATTCTAACTTGCAGGATGTTATTTCCTTATAAAATGTTGAAATATGAATATATATGAATGTGTGAATGAAAATGCACACACAGTAAACAAACAAAATATTTTATTCATATACTACATCAAGTGTGGGGGGGGGTAAAAATTTTGAGTATCACTGTGTTACATAAATGTCTATGTGTTACCAGTTTTTACAAATAAGGTGAGGGGTAGTAAATATAGGCATACCTTGTCTTAAATATTTTATTAATCCTTCTAAAAAACAATCCACAATCATTTTTTCCCAATTTTCCCAAAGATTTTTTTTAAATACCCCCCTCCTTTTTCTGGTTTTCACATCAGTAGCCATGGACTGGCATTGCATTGACAATGCTATGTAGGTACTAATAGGAGTATCTCTCTGATGCATTCCAGATGTGTTGAATGACAATCCCAGTAGGCCATAACCCAACATAGAACCTCTGGGAGCTATACATCTGGAGGATAGCAAGTTTGGGAAGAGCTGTACTAGGCAACACTTTTTACCTAAGGGGTAAAAAAGTTTGGGAAGTGTTCACACCGATCTCCTCACTTGAAACACCAGCTATTACCAGGACAACATGGGACTTATAATGCAAGAACTATTCTTCACACTGGGAATCATTTGAATAGGGCAACTAGAAAATTTACTGGTCATCATAGATACACACCATCCTGCCAGTTTGGCTCTCATGATGAGTTCCTCTGTGAAGTACAAATTTATTGCATTCACATTCAACTTTTGGGGGGTATATACTTTTCAGCACAGACAAAAAGAAGGGTGTCTTTACACAGCACATAGATTGTGGAATCTGCTGTGGCAACCATGTTGTAATGACTATTCATCTAGAGTGTTTTTTGTGTGGATTAGACAAACTCATGAGATAATACTGCAAATCATGTGGCCTATAGCTAACTCCAGATTCAGACATAGTATGATTCTGCATTACCATTTGCTGGTGAACATGACTGGGAGGGTGCTGTTGCACTCATGTCCTACTTGTGGGCTTCCGGAGGCAGCTGGCTGACCTCCATGGGCAACAGGAGGCTGGACTCAATAGGACTTCACTCTGGTCCAGCATGGCTTCTCTTCTCTTCTTCATCCAAGGACAGCTTCCTTTTCCAAAACTTTGAACAAGCACACTGACATAAATGTACTTCAACTGCACATGAGATTAGTTGCAGAAACTATCGCAGATTGGGCAAAAAAGCAGGGCATGAATTAAATAAACGGAGCAACTGAAACCCAATTTAGTCATAATTTATGTCCCACTGATTTCTCCTCTAAGCATGACCAAGTCTGATGCCTACCCAGTGTGTAATGAGAATTTGACTTTTCTGCCCCTCTTCCAAATATTTGCTTGTTCAAAGACTATAAATAGCATGCTACCATTTGATATAGTTAGGGAAGACAACAGAATCTGGCTTTCGTGTTGTGTTCCAAAATGAGTAAAAAATCTTTTCCAGAGAAGTCTCAATGTCTTTCCCCCATCATAATGTATTTCACAATGTGGTACAATCCTCATATCCATGAGAGATACGCTCCCAGACTTACTATGGATTGTGAAAATTGCAGGTAAGAGTGAACTCTATATTTCCAGTAGAGGTTGACCATAGAGTCACGCTGCAGGAGGTCCAGAAACCAACAGACCATATTTTGGAATACAGATATGTCAAACCACAAGTACCGCACTAAAAAAAATTAACTGTAGGAAACATGGAAAGACTAAACCCTGGACTCTTTGGCCCCATACAGACAGGCCAAAATAAAGTTGCTTCAAGTCACTTTGGAGGTATGTTGCTTAAATGATGCATGTGTACTAAGAGTCCGGAAGCCACGTCAAAGCCATGATCCAGTCCTAAGGACTGGAGTGCAGCTTTGGGGCAACTTCCGAGCTCTTAGTACGCATGCATCATTTAAACAGCATACCTCCAAAGTGACTTGAAGCAGTTTTATTTTGGCCTGTCTGTATGGAGCCTTTGTGATCACATGGTACAAGCCGAAGAATTATGTACAAAAATCGGTATCCTCGAAATGGAAGCATTCATAGTTTACAAAAATCAAATGTTTAGCCATGAAATCTTTACAGGACTGGTATGAGGTGTTGGTGATCTGATAAGAAACTGTGTGTCTGTATGCACTGAACAGGATTTCAAAAATAAAAAAGTGCCCTGACTGTTCCTTGACTGGGTCTTGACCTCACCCCTGAAAGAGCAGAGCTACTGTATTTTCTGGTGTATAAGACTACTTTTTAACCCAGGAAAATCTTCTCAAAAGTCGGGGGTCGTCTGATATGGCAGGTGTTGAATTTCCGAGCTGGACTGGAGAATCTGTGGTCACCGCATATGGTGGGGGGAGCTCAAAAACAGCCGTGGGATATGGAAAAAAGAGCCGTGTTTGCGCTACTGCTCTGATAGTCTTGGAGACAGGGAGGGCTGGGCAGGCAGGAAGAGTTGACCAATCCAAGCAGGCTTTGTATACATCAAGTTTTCCTGCTATGTACCTGCATTTCATAAGCATTTGAATTAAAATTACCATATTGAAATCAAATCTGATTTTTTAAATTTTTAATTGGTGTGCGTTGGAAGAGGGGTAGTCTTATACGGCGAGTATATCCCAAACTCTATATTTTAACTGGAAAAGTTGGGGGTCGTCTTATATGCCCTGTCGTCTTATACACCGGAAAATATGGTAAGTAAAATATAGGATGAGGCACTCAGTATAACTTTGTGAAAAATGAAACAATTAAAACTTTTCCAACAAAGAATATGAATTACCTTAAAAAAGATTCCTCCTCATCACACTCAAGTCTTCCCCTTTAAAACATACTCCACTATTAACTTTGCCATCATAGCTATAGACAGTATTCTCACAATTCAAGGAATTCATATCACTACAGTTCTGAATTCCTTGTGTAAACTTTTACTCTTAAAAATGTCTCCTCTCTTGAAAATATTTTCTTCTGTAATGTAGCCTCTAAAATAATCAGGAAGTTGCAGAGCTTGAGAAACAGTGTAACTTTTTTCCTATATACCAGGCAGGTTCCTAACAACCATAAAAAGCACTAAACCCAAGGAGATCCCTGCCTAATACTGTATAAAGAATCCACTTTTAAATGTGAAATACACTTTGTTACTGTAATGGGCATGGATGTCTACCTCTAATAAAAGAGGTAGAATCTAGAAACAAATAGCACTGTTATTTCAAGAGGAAGACAAGGTGAAAGAAAAAGGTAACTATATGAACCAGTCTTAGATAGGCAGAGTCTCCCTTATCTGTCATGCTTGGGACCAGGTATTTGGGGTTTTGAAATGCTTGTATTTGCATACGATGGGATCTTGTAGCACATTTGAGACTACTCTGAAACAGAGAAGTTGATAGCATGAGCTTTCATACTCTTGAGACTACTTTCTCAATGCATCTGAGGAAGTAGGCTCAGTCTACGCAAGCTCATGCTACCAGCTTCTTTCTTTCAGTTAGTTGCAAAGGTACTACCAGATCCCTTTGCATACTGATTTTCCAGACTTACATGGCTATGTCTCTGAGTTATGTATTTGGATATACATACATAAATGAGATATCTTGGAGATGGAACCCAAGTCTTAACAGAGAATTCATTTATGTTTCATATACACCTTATGCACATAGCCTGAAAATAATTTTATACAATGTTTTAAAATAATTTTGTGCATGAAACAATGTTTGTGCACAATGAAAACAAGGGTGTCAGTGTCTCAGCTGAAAAGGTTTCGGTTTTTAGAATGTGTCAGATTTTGGAATTCCAGATAAGGGAGACTCAACCTGTACTGAACTAGACCAACTGTCTATTTAGACCAGGTATGGGCAACTGTCAAGGCTCAGTAGGCTGCACTGGACTTGAAAGACCACACATTCAGTACACATAATGGAAAAAAATCTTTGTCCACAATGCTCCCTTGGAAGTCAATTTCCAGATCATTTTTTTGTAAATAAATGGCCTCCCATATTTCCTTAGGAGGTGTTTGGGGGCAACAATATGGAGGATTTTTTTTAGAAAGGGGCCCCTGGAGACATGTAGCCTATATACCACATTTTCCCCTCCCGATTTAGACACATAGCATCTACTATGATCAACAGCTTTGAAATATACCACCCATTCCACTGAAATATTTTCAACACTAATGAGTAAAATGGTGAGGAAGATGGTCATCTTCCTGGGCTGGCTGAGATCCAATATGAAACTATGTTTTTAATTTGTCAACGGACAGACTAAGTTGGCATGTTCCCACTTCCTCTTCAACATTTCCTTCAAGTCCTTCTTTCGCAAACATCCTTGCTTGCCCAATTTTATATGAAACAGCAAACTCCAGTTTGCCACTAAATCAGAAGTGGAAATGAATAGACCATAAAAGGGAATAAGGAGTCTATAAGCACAGTCCTTGTCCAGAACTGGCCCTTTGGCACTCAAGAGAAAATGGAAACAGATAGAAACCCTCCTCATCAGCAAATTAGAATACATTATCCCTACATTTTGTTCAAAGATCACTAATGAGTGGTAAAGAGGAATCACGCATAAATCACCAACCATCATGTGCCATGAAACCTCAGCTGGATGAAAAGCAGCAGCAAAAACCAAAAACAGGTAGTATCTTTTAAGGAATTTTATACTACAATGAAAATAAATTGTGTCCCTCATAATGAACATAAAAAAGCCACTTGGGCTGGTTTCCAATTTGCTGGAAAGGATGCCATCATTTGCTGCGTTCCCACCATGCCGTTGAAAACTCTGAGATGCTGATACAATGCATCCATGTTCAGTCCTTTGGGGGAAGTGGGGGAGGAAAGAAATCAGACTTGCTCCGCAAGATCCAAGACTCTGAATTTGTCCAGGTTGTAGAAACATGCCTTCACCACCCGTCCTCCAAAGTATCTTCCATTCAAGTCAACAACCGCTAGATTCAAAATGCAAAATATACTCATTAAACACAGACCAGTTCACTGGGTAAATGACACATTCTTGTTCTAGGGAATTATGCATGTACAGGTAGAGTCTACAATAAACTGAGCAGAATATTCTTTTCTGTTAGAGTTGGGTAATATCAGAGCTTGGAAAAGTAATATTTATGGAGTACAACTCCAAGAATTCTTCCATCAGTTATGTCCAATGGCCATGCTAGCTAGTGGATTCTAGAAGTTACAGTATAGTCAAAAAGGTAAATTTCCAAAGCTCTGAGTAACATAGGATTCATTGCCTCATCCTTTTATGACTGAGATTTTTACATGTGGAAGAACTAAAACTTGGTATTCAGACCTGTTTACTTTATGGATAACTGAAAACAAAGGGGACATCTCACAACATACTAAGGAGCAATGAGGTCAAAGTCTATCAAGATAATATAAAATCTACAAAACCCCATCCGGCAAACTTCAAGGCAAGCAGAGGTTAGAAGATATTTTATGAATCTGTGATGACATCAT